>NW_027266275.1:30506954-31069454 GCF_022045235.1 Haliotis cracherodii
AAGTAAACTTGACTGACGTGTAATTTGGATTTTCTGTTCCCTGAAACAGCATATAACCCTCACAAAATGATTGCAAATTGTAAAGAAGCCTATAACATGTTGGTTGCGCATATTACCAAACTAGTCCCTCAAAATGAATAAAACATGTCGGCCAATACCAAATAATAGCCGTTGTATAAGCCCATCTTTACGATATCAATGCGACGCAGCTTGGGCCAACTTATGGATTCCTTGCCAGACGTCAGCTCAAGGGTGTAGCTTTATGTAACTGACTGAGGTTAAACAATGTCAACATTGATCATCAGTTATGATCTGGCTGTAGTGATAGTATTAATCAAAACGTTATGAGCGCACGGAGGAGATTGGGTAGGATATGTGCCACAGCGAAGAGATTATGCAGTAACGACAATATTCACAGTGATTATTGCGCACGGTATGGTGTTCTTGTTGTTACGGAACTATATATAGGGTAACTGAAACGAATACCCAAAGTCGGTGCGTTTTGATGTCTGTTAGCGTTAAGTGCAATATTCTTGAACGCGACGTTAAAGCCAATTTCGATTCACCCCACGATATTAATTAATGCAGTCAAACACAAACACACACTCACACACACAGATATACAACCTCCCTCGCTCCATCTCACAGACATACCACACACAGGCAGAAATAAACACGAACACGAAAGATACTGATGGCACGCAGACACACACACGCACACTGCTACAGACACAAACACAATCTCACACACACAGGCATATTGATATATAATATAGTACTTCATATAATATGAGTTTACAGACAAAATAGGTTTGGGCAGCTGCCAGTTGGCCCCTGCCTTGTCCTCCTGTGACATTGCCTGGTGACATTTCTATTCCACTTGTATCGTTTTAAATTTGATGGATACATAGGTCAACTGCCAACCAAACACCAACTAACTAAGTACTGCTTCACCACACCACCAGGTTGGTCTTTATTAACACATATTGATTCTTCCTCTGTGTTCATCGCCGTTTTACAACGCGAATGTTGGTAAAGATGAAACAGAACATGGGAACGAGCAGCAACTCATGGCGTCCACTATGTTCTCTAGCAACAGTGATGTTGAACACAAAACAAACACCGCCAGTTGATGCGAAGCCTGTTATTGATTATCTCAATTGATAACTTCCAATATGAATCAAAGATTACCAGTAATACGATGTTCATGGAGACTAACGATAGTTTGTAGCAGGGACTGGGGAATGGAAGTAAGGCGGGTACCAATATGTCATTATTTGCCTGCTTGTAAGGATTGATCCAACACAAATTCCGTTATCGAACGGGGCAAATCTATGTTTATTAGCCGACATAAGCGTGCACTTGCATTGCTTGCTTGTCAATCACACGTTCCCATCATGGAGAAATAAACTGTATAGCTGCGAACATGGTTCCAGCTTGATTTGGTAATTAAGGTGGCTACACATTGGAGCATGATGTCACCTCGCTCGCAGTTATATTACAGACGTAATTTATTTTCTTGTTTGGTGCTCAGATCCTTGCAGCGAACCGATTTCCTACAGCATCTCACACGTGATAGAGACGTGGCATGTTGGTAAAATATATAATTTGTATGATTTTTGAAAATGTGAACAAATGTAAGCTAAATTGTATCATTATGATTGAAGTTTGAACACCTACACTATAACTGTACTGGTTTTATGGTTCCTGCCAGCTGGAGCCCACAAAGCATAGTTTTGTAAAACTCCTTATGTAATGTGACAGATTTGTAAGGATAAAACTCCTGATGTAATGTGACAGATTTGTAAGGATAAAACTCCTGATGTAATGTGGCAGATTTGTAAGGATAAAACTCCTTATGTGATGTGGCAGATTTGTAAGGATAAAACTCCTGATGTAATGTGACAGATTTGTAAGGATAAAACTCCTGATGAAATGTGACAGATTTGTAAGGATAAAACTCCTGATATAATGTGACAGATTTGTAAGGATAAAACTCCTGATGTAATGTGGCAGATTTGTAAGGATAAAACTCCTGATGTAATGTGACAGATTTGTAAGGATAAAACTCCCGATGTAATGTGACAGATTTGTAAGGATAAAACTCCTGATGTAATGTGACAGATTTGTAAGGATAAAACTCCTGATGTAATGTGACAGATTTGTAAGGATAAAACTCCTGATGTAATGTGACAGATTTGTAAGGATAAAACTCCTGATGTAATGTGACAGATTTGTAAGGATAAAACTCCTGATGTAATGTGGCAGATTTTTAAGGATAAAACTCCTGATGTAATGTGACAGATTTGTAAGGATAAAACTCCTGATGTAATGTGACAGATTTGTAAGGATAAAACTCCTGATGTAATGTGACAGATTTGTAAGGATAAAACTCCTGATGTAATGTGGCAGATTTGTAAGGATAAAACTCCTGATGTAATGTGGCAGATTTGTAAGGATAAAACTCCTGATGTAATGTGACAGATTTGTAAGTATAAAACTCCTGATGTAATGTGACAGATTTGTAAGGATAAAACTCGTGATGTAATGTGACAGATTTGTAAGGATAAAACTCCTGATGTAATGTGGCAGATTTGTAAGGATAAAACTCCTGATGATATGAGGCAGATTTGTAAGGATAAAACTCCTGATGTATTGTGACAGATTTGTAAGGGTTAAGCTCATGATGTAATATCATAGAGTTGTATTAATAAACCTCATGATGTAATATGAAACCGTTGTATTGAAAAACAACCCATCATGTAAGAGTTGTATTGATAAAACTCATAATATAATATGATTAATTTCAACAATTTAGATTCAACATTTTTGGAGGAAAGGCATCATTACTAACCACATCTATACCATGATGTGGATAGCGTCACGAAAATCATCTTTATTCATACGTAAAACGGTTACGTTTCCATATGTGTTCGAATCCCGTTTCGCCACGATTACGTTTCCAGGCTTGTCAGCACCATAAGTTATGAACGTCTGAGACATGCATCCCTTTTGGCTATCCTCACACATTACCAAATCCACTCACTCTTCGGAATTAAGATTTGACTGATGTATTACTGAACACGTTTAGATTTCATCCTTATTTACGTTATGACCCAGTTAGCGAAAAGAGTAGGCGAAGCCTGGGCCTGGCGCTGTGTAACAAAATATTGACTATTCCACCACCGCCAGGCAACGACTCCCATACACCAGTGAAGGGAGATGTACACATTGACATTCCCATCTACACAGGGATAAGATGCATTCACATCAGCTGTTTTCATATTTTAACTCTTACTTGAAAATTGTGTGTGGCGGATGCTACCGGTAGAAATATACATTTGACTATCCTCCTAGTGAAGTATGAATGTATCTACTTGAATTATTGCTTCGTTAAATCCATAAAAACGACCAAAATTCATTAATGGTGTTGAACTGAGTAAATAAAGCCAGAAATACCATCAATAACAAAACCAGGTGATGACAGACGATGGGTTATATTTTCGTTTCTACTTCGACGTGGAAAGTATACGAATAGAAACCCCTACATATCAACCACATGACAAATCTTTGATGTTCATTATCAGTTACGATATCAATTTGGATCGCCACCGTGATCTAGTGGTAGAGCGTCTGCACGGAGAGAGGAAGTTCGGAGTTCGAACCTCGGCGGGCGCGTTATACCAACAGGCGTTAAAAATGGTCCTTGTTGTTACCCTGACTGGCGCTTGGCATTAAGGGGCCAAAACAAGGACTAGTCGTCCCGGAGGCAGTATTCTGTGTCTGAGTAGGGATTTTCAAACTATAGCATGGTATATCAGTGGGCCAACACTGTAAAATCTGCATTAGTCCGAACTTGGCCAAACAGAAACACACATACAAACGCACACGCAGACGCACACTCACACACGCACACACGCACGCACATACACGCACACAGCACACACATGTGCATGAATGTCGCTATATAAGTGCCATATTCTTGAACGTGACGTTAAATCCCATTTCACCTCGGCTCGCGATATTAATTAATGAATTAATTGTTTGATAAAAGAACTTGGTACACGTGACACATCCACATATCATGTGAGTGTGTTAACTGAGGCAGAAGGTCTGCCAAAATCACGGACAAGTACTATCAACTCTAAAACCTGAAGACATGTCCATATGTCAATCGTTACGAATTGCAAATATGAATAGAAGAGATATAAAAAATGCTGGGAGCAGCAACTGTACCACAAAGATCCTGTCTCAAAGATGAAACTTAATCAATCCTTTATACAATCAAGGAGAAACCTTCTCTTTATACAAAGATAATATTTGAGACAACTGGAATTAATACCATGTGGATTCGTAAAAACTCAAGCACTAATTCTTACTTGAATTTCGAATTTCATATCTCTGACAAAAACAAAGTTCAATTATATCAAAAAATTTGATTTTTCAACTAAGTTCACCACAGTCGCACACAACCTTGATCCATGGGGTATTTGTCCTTATGCATATGAATCGGAACAAGGTAATATTACTTAGAAGTTTACCATTAGCTTCAGTTATGTCGAAGATCGTTCTATTACCAAGAAGTTTCATATAAGCTTCAGGTATGTCGAAGATCGTTCTATTCCTTAACGTAAGCTTCCAATCCAGTAACAGCCAATTCCCTTCCACTGATATACCCACCTAAACGAGACAAAAAGGAAACCAGTGAGACCGCCTCATCTGTTTCATACTTAGATCTATTCATAAAGGTTCAGAGTGACAAAGACGCCCCGAAAGACTGTGTGAAAAGAAGGATGAATTCAACTTTCCAATTGTCAGCTGTCCCTTCATGTCGATCAATATTCCAGCAGGTCGTGCCTTTGGTGTCTACATTTCACAACCTTTGAAGTACAATCGAGCATGCTCTCGATGATTTCAAGGGTCGTCATGGGATTCATGCCCAAAAGTTGTTTGATCAGGGTTTCAACATTCAAGGTCTTATTAAAGCTTTCAAGAGGTTTTTATGGTAGACATGTTGACGGATGATACCTTTGACTTGTACCATAATTATGTTCCAGTGCCTTTTCAGGTGAACAGTTGACTGCCTTTGCATGTGTTTGTAATGGTTTCGGGCGAAACACGAAAAGATTATTCTTCAAGTTACTATAGTGGACCCATACGATAGTAATATTTCAGCTGATTGTTTGTGGATGTTTAACCTTGTTTGAAACGAAACAGTGACACTCAGTCTGCAATTTGTCCATATATTTCATTAGTTCCTTTACTCAGTATTTAACGAAATCATTCACATTCAGTTTTTGTCGCGTAAATGACACATCATCCGCCACTTTGTAGAAAATATTGCCATTGTTGTGTATCACCGGAGATTACGCGAGATCACGCGAGATCGCGATTCTGACATTAGGTATTTCTGTCAATAACGAATTGCTGATTGCAACGCGACTCCAACATAAAGTCAGCATGTTTAATGAGTAATTGGCAACTTCAAACACAAACTGAAAATCGGCAGAAATTCTGCCACTTAAGCAAGGGAGAGCATCCTTAATTTCCGTTACATTTTGTAGCAATTTGTGAAGTAAACTTTATCACCTTCCGGTAGTTATTATCGTCGAGGGGAACGGGAATTATGACATTAGAAATCTTCCGTTGGAGATTGATTTGCCATATCTTGAACTAGCTTAACATAAAGAGTGGAATGAGCAAGACACCAAGAAATGTGGACAAGGTTTTAGTGTGAGAGATAACGTAAACGTGATGTTCTTGGAGAGGGTTTGCACGGAAAGTTCCGATAATGTTACTGCTTGCCCACGTGGCAAGTTTATTGAAAGGCACACTGATATAATAAGAGGTCGATGTTGGGAACTGTTTATTACCCCTTGCCAGGGGGCAGTTATAAACGAAGTAATCTAAGGAGCTTTTACCACATGTAAATCAGTTCAATCAATATTGTCACATCAACTGATCATCAATGCTCTTCGGTTGATCATCATACATAAATATACTATTTCGGGCATAGGTTCATGTAAGTGCGTTCGATCGTCGTGCAGAACGTGGTACATTTTGTAAAGCCCATTCTTGATGTTTGACTTGGTAATGTGGGTACATATGAGAGGCCCTCATTTTGAATATTTTCCAATCACATTGTGTAGAGCAGGACAGATTAGAGAGTTGAGTATGATAGAGCAGGGAATAGAGGAACATATCAGGGTAGAACAGAACAGAACTGGGAAGAGCCGTGTAGCAAATGGTAGGTCTGAACAGAGAGTGACACTGTAGAGCTGGGTACAACGAAACAGAACAGGGTAGAACAGAATAGAACTGGGAAGAGTCGTGTAGAAAATGGTAGATCTGAACAGAGAGTGACACTGTAGAGCTGGGTACAACGAAACAGATCTGGGTAGAACAGAACAGAACTGGGAAGAGCCGTGTAGCAAATGGTAGGTCTGAACAGAGAGTGACACTGTAGAGCTGGGTACAACGAAACAGGTCAGGGTAGAGCAGAGTGGGGCAGAGTATGGAAGGTCAGGGCAGGGGAAGTGAGGTGAAATGGGGTTTAACGTCGCGTCCAAGATTATTGAACTTATGTATATAGCGGTGCGGTGTACTTACGTATATAGCGACGTGCATGTACGTGTCTGTGTTTGTGTGGCTGCTTGTACTAGTCCGGTCAGGTGCCGTTTAATAGCGCTAGCTCACTGAGATACCATGCCGCAGTTTAACACGAATACCCCACTCAGACACAGTATACTGACTCCGAGCCGATCAGTCCTTGTTTCAGCCCCTTAATGCCGAGCGCCAGACAGGGTAACAACAAGTACCATCTTTTAACGTCTTTTGGTATGACGCGGTCTGGGATCGAACCCCGGACCTTCCGCTCTCCGGGCGGATGCTCTACCACTAGACTACGGAGGCTGTCTCCAGGTCAGGGGGGTGTTGAGTAGAGTAGATATAAGGGTAGAACAGGAACCAGAGTAAAGAAGGCTATAACAGAGCAGGACAGATCGTTACTGATACAGACTAAAATACCCAAAGAATGAGTTATCTCTTGTTTCCTCACTCCACAGACAGTTGTGGAATATGTAAAAAGTATCGGTGCTCCTATCTCAATTGATATTGATATCAACATGGTGACCTCTATTTGTCACGCCTACATTATGAATCCTTCTCATACACAGCAAATGGTGTGTTGTTGGGACTCTCATTTTGAAAGCAGTACGCTCGTCAGCTAATTAATAAATGTAAACACAGTCCAGCACACATTTTACCCCTTTCGTGTCGAAGACGATACGCGGAGGTCAGATCAATTCAGTCTGTGAGAGCAAACATTTGATTCCCGTGTCTGTGATGGCAAAGACTGCTGTAGACAGTTGTGACAAAGCTGCTAATTACGATGAGTGATAGGAGTGCCATTGACTGCAGACAGGGGTCTCCTCGCGTAAAGATGGGGGAACTTGACTCATCTCCCCTCAACTTCCGAGTGAAGAGTTGATTTCCTCCCCTGATTATCTTACGGAGACGACCCATTAGCACGTACGTGAAGTGGGAACTGCATTTTTTGGTGTGTGCAATATTTGTTATATGCAGGATATGCCTGCTCTGTGTTTTAGATACAAACGCCGGTCTTGGGGTTTCTTTCTAAGACCATGTTTAATAATTCAAAGCCCAGATTCGGAGGCTAAAGGGTAATGTATTTAAGTTTTTGAAGTTTTGAGCGTTTTTAAGCCAGAACTATTCCACCCTGGACTGAATGTCAGACTGTGATAAAGGGGGATTTATGTGCAACATGAATTCTGTCACCAGGGAGGGCAGACAACACGCTGCGTATCTGGAATCAGACGATAACAGTATCTCTGTGTGGAAAAAAACCATTTGATTTACGGGAAATCACATTGACATTGGGCCCACGTCTCTTTGTTGGATATCCAGGGTTTAGCATGGGCGAGGAAAGCTTTTCTAAGATTCGCCTGTCAGCAGTTTCGTGATGTTTGAAGCTCACTGCTGTATTACTTTGAACGTTTAGATTACAAGAGGCACAACCATATAAAACAGCGATATTTCATTGCAGATCTAAATGTGGAGTATGAATCTCTGCTTTTTTTAACTTAAATGATTTCAAATGGTCAATCAGATCAATTATTCCTAATGGGTTTTTAGATCCAATCAAATTACATGAAAACATCTGCTTTTGGATGGTTCATTGGTAAAAACAATATCAAATATTTGTGTTGTTCGGAATGTCATGATCTTGGGGTGTGACAGGGCTTAACAACCTGCTCCGTAATCAGTGTTGCGCTAACCTGTTCGTGGAGAACTAATACATAAACACAATTTCCCATCAAAGAGCCGACATTTTATTACAAAGTGACTCTACAGTTTAGGCTCGTTAAAAAGGAGCTTCTTCGATCTGCAATATCAAACTCAAATGGGGTTCCCTTCAGGGCAGTGGGTATGCGTTATTGATGTCTAAAAGTGATTTCAGAAACAACGATTGATGTGAAGCCATACAAACTCAACAAGACAGTCTGTCTGAGTGCTAGCATATAACAGTAAATTGTAGTCATACTGCAGTCTCTAATGTTGGCGCTGGAGCTCACTCACTCACTCACTTTTTTGCTGTGTCTAGTTGGTCCAGGGGTTGAATATCTTTATGACCGTTGTCATAATGGCTGGTACTTCAGGGGGTGAATATCTTTGTCATAACTATCCATCATAATGACAGGTACTTCAGGGGGTGAATATATTTGTCATAACTCTCCATCATAATGACAGGTACTTCAGGGGGTGAATATCTTTGTCATAACTCTCCATCATAATGACAAGTACTTCAGGGGGTGAATATCTTTGTCATAACTATCCATCATAGTGACAGGTACTTCCGGGGGTGAATATCTTTGTCATAACTCTCCATCATAATGACAAGTACTTCAGGGGGTGAATATCTTTGTCATAACTCTCCATCATAATGACAGGTACTTCAGGGGGTGAATATCTTTGTCATAACTCTCCATCATAATGACAGGTACTTCAGGGGGTGAATATCTTTGTCATAATGGCAGGTAATTCAGGGGGTGAATATCTCTGTGGCTGCTGTCATAACGCTCGATTGTAATGGCAGGTAATTCAGGGGTTAATTATCTTTGTGACTGTTGTCATAACGCTCCACCATAATAACAGATAATTCAGGGGTCAAATATCGCTGTTACTATTGTCATAACGCTCAGTATGATGCAAACGTGTTTTGCAAAACATGAAATATGTTGCTCTTTCCACACAACGTTTTGCAGACACTGGTTCATTATTTGACGTGCACAATTTGCAGACGAAATGCCAACAATACAGGTATCTCAGTTGAACAGGTATCAAAGAATCAAAGAGTTAGTCATCATCATTTTCATTGTTTGATGAGAAGAAACAAGTAAAAGAAATTGTTATGAAAATAGCCATGATATGAGAAAATAAAGTACTTTTTATACATAAATGTATACTACTCAATATTCAATAAGGATTAAAAGACAATACTCATCAATTATCAGTGTTGCATTGTGGAATACAATACATATCTATGTCAAAACATGAGTAGAGTGTTTGCAAACCGCTTCATTTGTATGTTCGTATACAACTAAATGGATGTTCCCCGCCGTTATATTGATAGAATGTTGCTGAAAGAAACGTTATACTATACTCACTCACATATGTATAACATCATTGAGTTAATAGCAAATACTTTGTCTGGATGTTGGGGGTTGATGAGAATATTACTGCGTTCATATGGAGTTCTTATACAGAGTTCAATCTGGATTCCCCCTTCCTGTTTAGAGACTAATGTCAGCGGTTGTCTCATTTCCAGCTCAGTGTAATACTTGATGATTTCAGTTAATCCGCAGGTCTGGGTCGTTATAGGTCGAGTTTCCGGGGGCCATGTTGACTAATACGGCGGCAGTATGAAGATGTCCGAACACCTGCAGGCTCAGTCAGAGCGCCACTCTCACACCCTCACTTTCCCGCCAAGATTAATGCTGCTCCATTGACCATTAATACTTCACTGACAGACAGTTTTCACGAGGGGTGTGATTGAGGCCAGAGTTCAGGCAGAGGGAAATTACTTGACGCAAACTGAGCTCGAGGGAGAAGCTATATTGTAGCATCTGACACGGCACAAATTAGGCAATTCCGTATGTATTTGATAGTGGATTGATGATGAGAACTCTCACAAGCCTACAGCACTGAAGAGGGTTTACCGATGTGTATCGGACATTGGTTAATCTGCATATAGTTCCATGTCTGAATAAAAACTCAAATATCGCCTCCACTACGTTTTCTCCCCTTCTCCATATTTTCTTATAATCTGTTGCCTGAAGCTGTAAAGTGTTTGGAAGAGTAAAAATTGTTATTTATTTACAGTATACATTTTGTTCGATTCTCCAAGAACCAGCGGTATGTTTTAAATTAGTTGTCACGTCTTGACAAAGAAAAAGCCAATATTGTCTCCATAGCAGACAGTTTGAACATTCAGGGGAATGGTAGTCATGCACGCACTAGAAAGATGACAGGTTCAATAAAATCAAGAGGGTGAGTTCCATTTTGTTCTTGAAAGTGTCTGGGTAAATATCTCCTAAAAAACACTGAACACTGCTTAACGCCTTATGTAGACACTGTCTTTTTTATCAGGGCCATTATGTTTGGATCTATCAGTTTTGACATTAGAACGCGTGTCATGTAGAAAGGCACCAAAGCGAAAGACTCCAGGAATTTATTTCCATCCATATTCACTTATAGAACGACGTCTATCATCTTTGGCACCTTTAGATAAAAGAGCAAAATGTTATGCCACTATTTAAAAAAATTCTCACATCTTGAGCCCGCCCGACTTTTTCTGGTGCAATAATCACGGCCAATTTGACGTTAGCGACGCCTGTTTTCACACGTTAGCCGCCCAGCAACTCGTCAAACGACGTTGCCGCACCTCCTTCATTGTGCTGTCCTAGTTCAGCCGCTAATACGTTTTGAGATACGTTCTGACCAGTTCGGCACTCCCCGTCTCCTGACCTGTAATCCACCTGTCCAAAATCTGATTGTGGTCATCGAAGGCATAGAGATCGTCAGAGTGTGCGTATTAACTTAGCACACCAAAACAATGACAAAAACAGACATCAAAGTATGCCCCGTCACGCATGCTTCATTGATTTGGTATTTGCAAAAAGCTTAGGGCAAGCTGTGTGATGGGGAGATAATGGTTTTAGTGCTTCGGTAGATACACGTTAATAGTGCTGCATACAATAGTGGTTAATAATTCTTTTAAAATATTGAGGACCGAAATTTCCATGGAAGTTGTGTTTTGTGGAATTGCTGTATATTTTGAAAAAGGGTTGTTACGACTGGAAACAAAGCTTTAAAGCATTTGACGGGGAAAGTCGAAAATGCAATTCTTTTCTATAGCAGATTCAACATACTATTTATTGGATTCTTATAAAATAAGTCACATATGTACAAGATCCCATTGCTTTGTTGTAGATGCATTATCAGAACAATAGCCTTGACGTTCTGTGAATGGTATTCTTCATTGTCATGGTTACTGTAAAACGAGTATTATCCTCTTTAGATGGCGGTGTAGTACCACTGGTGTCTTCGACGGTCACGTTTGTTCATGCATGCTTTATACTTAGTATATCCAGCTCACATATAAATATCTCTCTCTAAAACATTTAGTTAGTATAAATGAGTTCAATTGTAACGTATCATCGGTAGCATAACCCGATAAAGCCTCGATGGCTATTATACATTATACGTCAGACAGCTAAGCAGTTAGATACTTATGAGAGATATGATAAACTATCTAAGTTAAAATAATTCTTAAGACTTACCTTTAAATTGGCATATCACGTGTGACCAGATTCTGAGCATGTTACCCAGGAGTTACGCCATAATCCTTGCGGGAAGCAACATGTTGTTATTTGAAAGTATCAAATGAAATGGGGGGTGGGGGGGTGGTAGATTGGGGACAGTCCCTGTTTTCAATATGAATTAATAAAAAATTGTATAAAATCCGAGGCATATTTTCCCCATCTACCCTGTTTTGTTTCGAAAAAATGAAAACGCTTGGAACTGTATGTTTAACCTTTTGCACGTCGTTTGTTTGTTTAGGGATATTAAATACATCGTTTACATGGCATTATCATCAACTGGAAACTGATCCAGTTTAATGTGAAGTATGCTTGATGCCACGATAGCGTGTTAAGGGTAAATATTACATGAGTGTTTTTAAAAGAATTTCGGCAAGTGCCGCCATTGGAACACGCATCTCGCGGTATATATATATGTTATAGACTGGCATGCACTTCATCAATGTGCACCTGCCGCGCAGTCAATCTCCCGGGAGTCTAGCAGAACGAACAGGGGGTGTCAGGGGGACTATACAACGAACGCCGGATCAATCACCATTAGCTTGCTGTAAGTGAAATACTAATCTTCAATTTAAGCTGGATCCGAACACAGATCCTCTCAGGAGACATGGCGGGCGTGAGGTCGCCAGGAAATTGTCAGGCGTTTCTTGTGCCTTCCATCTGACCTGAGGAGTCAATTGCGTCTCTGCTCTCACTTTTATCTGTAGAAATTAATAGATAAATTCGACCTTTTGATGCTCCTGTGTGCCTTAAGGGAGCTTTGGTGAGATTACTGCTTTCCCCAGCGAGGCTGGAGAGATCCCCAGTGAACGACTAATGCCAACTGTCTCATAGACGTTTATTAACAGGCCACCAGACATGCCAAGATTTACTGCTACCATTTAAATCGAGGATTTGAATTTTGAGCAACCCGCACAATCCTTGAGACACTAAAATCCCCTCGTACTTAGAGAATGATTGATATAGTGTGCTTGACGTTACAGGGCGATGTGTATGAGGAATACCACATGATTAATATGTTTGTAACAATCCTGTCTTTATTAACCCATTCAATAGAATTAACAGTTTACAGCAGGAAATCTGTTTCATTAACAAGCGCCCAACAGAACATTGCATTACTTCCAGAGCGTTACTTGAGTATCACCGTGGTCAATTAATGACACCTTCTATTGCCTTTTATCTGATTATCAGTTTCCCTGCATTGACAGAGATTTATGTTTCCATCTGTTGCAAATACATGCTTGTGTCAGTATGTTATCGTATGTCAGATACACGACCAATCACTGTGTAAAGTCAGGTAGACAGCTTTAGGTACTAAAACACCAATCCATTACAGCGTATTCTTGTTAACTTCATGTATTTCCAGATTCGTGATATTACGTTGCAGTTTGGTTAAAGTAAAGATATAAACATTTGAAACATATAGTCGAGAGGATTTGATGCTGTTAGTTTATACTTGACAGTCATGAAATCCAACCTTCTAATGCAACGAGAGAAAAGAATTATGTGACTACCTGTAATGTAACACTTGTACTCTTTGCAGAGATGGTGGGGCTAGTATACGCAGAGTACAGTCACAGAGCTCCATACACTGTGAACAGAATCTACACAGAGAATTGTAGTCACCATACAATCTGACAGAATCCACATACAGAACTCCACACACCATGAATAGAATACACACATGGATCTGCATACAATTTAAACAGCATACACACCGATAATTGTAAACCTTGTGATAAGAATGCCAACAAGGAACACCACACAACATGAACAGTATCCACTCATAGAACTCCATACCCAATGAACAGCATATACACAGAGAATACATTATGATGTTAACCGCACGTAAACACCACATATACAACACGAACTGAACCATCACGCTTTCTCACATCACCGGATTGCACTTTCAAATTACTTTACATTGAAATCAAACAAGCTGAATACCTGCTTCTACAGAATTTGGCTGTGTTGATACATCTTGTACTCTGCAACTTACATGTACCACTCACCCATTATAACCATTGTACTTATACTACGAGGCTTTGGTCTGCGGTTTAGAAAATAAACAAGTTGATCTTTTGCGACATAAGCATATCCGAACAACTAAAGCCTATTGCTTGCATTGGTGCTCTACTGTCACGTCTACTCGCTACGGTGACTGTCAAAAAGTCATTATTCTCTTACATACGGGGTAGCCTAGTGGTTAAAGCGTTCGTTCGTCACACCGAAGACCCGGGTTCGATTCCCCACATCGGTACAATGTATGGAGTCCATTTCTGGTATCCCCCGCCGTGATATTGCTAGACTGCTGCTAAAAGCGGCGTAAAACAGTTCTCACTCACTTTCTTACATTATACAAAGATGTATGGTGACAGAGTCATGTCACTATGCTTTCTTCGTATACGTGCATGTTTTGCAAAGACGTTGCATTTGTGTACATCAAAGCGACTTTCGACCAATAATTTGCTTAAATACTCGATTCTGATGAGTCAGATCAATAGAGGTTTCAGATCATAATAATCACATCCGATCGAAACATTTGACGGTCGTCCGTCCATCCATGGAGGCTAATATTTGTAGACAATTACTTCTTTCACATTGGCGGTTGGCATTTTGAAAAATTAATATGTACAAATATTGCTAAATGCAGATTACTTCAATGATAAAAGAAAACACGATAGCATACGACCAAGAGGGTGTAGTTTAAGTTTTGGGACAACAGAGAAATGTGGCGCATATACATATGCGCGTTCGGTTCCAGCATCAATTCAGAGCGGTTATATCTCTAGCCAGTTCTACGTCGAAAACTCATTACATGTACGTTTATCTCCTGAATAATTCCTGGGAGGTGGCATTGAATGTGACCACAATGTGAAGTATTCCTCTCCACGTCTCATGCGGTTTCTTATTATCTCAGCTAAATATAGATACAATATGACCATTGGTCAACTACAAGCTGACATTAGACTTGTCATGTGAACATTGGCTAAATGAACAAATAGTACTAAATACAAGTGCAGCCGGACTATTGACAGAATGCACACCTAACGATGCACACACCAGCGACCAGAACGCACACAGACAACTAAACACAGCTTTCACTCGAACCAAGAAAGAATACGCACACAAACCTGAATCAATACCAAATCAATGTAAGTAAATTCTCAGACATGCAATTCTGAATACAAACAAGAACAGTTCTAACATTAAACCTGCCCGTGCCATCATTGATTATTTGTCAATGAGCATCTTGTAGGTATTGTTCCAGTTCCTTCATAACAGAACCGTGTACACTAAGGACAGAGATATTTCACTCTGCTTTCAGACAATATTAGCTAATTTGCAGTTGCCATTAGTAACAAACAGCTGCAGCACAATGCGGTATTGATGCATGAAGAGTAGGGGAGATATTACCTCGTATGCCCTAACGTAGTTTTAAGGGATCGCGTGATGGTTAATTGCATTTCACCGAAGACATAGCTTGAATAAGTGAGTGAGTTTGCTTGAAGCCACGCGAACATAAGACTTGTTACAGCATAACAGTGACAGTGGTAAGGTCTAGTAATAGGTAATATCGTTGGTATCACTAAAAGACAACCAGGCAACAATTTCCATCTTGTAATTCAATCGCCAATATAATAAAGGTGCACTGTCGATGCCTTAGAAAGAAATAGGAAAATATACACGAATGTGTTTTGAATATGATAAAGACACCATGTATCTGACTGTCAATATGAAATGGTGAATAAGAATGGTCATGCAAGACACATTTAGTTTCCATCTATTAGAATTAGCTATATATAGTTATGCCATACAACTCAAAGTTTCACAGGGAAAACTCAGTTGCAAAATGGAAACTGAATTCGAATGTGGTCGCTTGCTTGGAGATGATGTATGGATGTTGATCAATATTGCCATGGACCTGGCAAAACCTATCTTCCATTGAAAATACATGTAACCATAAAGTTCACGAGGTTTTGTACTTGTAACATATCTTTGTAAAAGAAATAAATAAACCAGTATCCCAACCAAACATCATTTGGCATAGATTAGAACATAACGCACGTACTATTTGGGCTGCTATGAAATTATCTTGATAATGATATATCCTTATCATAATCGGTATTGATGTGTGTTATGAAATACGTCGGAATGAACCCATAATGTGAATCCGAACTAATTCGCATTATTTTTACTTAATGATTTCCATTATTACGATAATCAGCTCTCAAACAAACCCTTAATCATTTTTGGAATGAAATATAGTTGGAAAATAACGTTTTTATGTATGCCAATGATGTATAAAACATCCTACTTTTTATAACTATTTGAAGGGTTTCTGTAACATTTAAAATACCACCCATACTTGAGGGTTTAGAGTGGTTCTAATCAGATGTGATGAGGACGAAGCAGCATAAAATAGCACGCGCAATCCGCCGTGTAATGAGCTGCCTCAGGCAGTTCGGACTGATATCTTCCAGTAGAGGGGGAATAACATCACATGTCACATGCTTCGCTGCTCAACACCCCATCACATGACAATTAAGAGCAAATATAAGGCTGCGGGGAGTTTTAGATGTTTTTTCCATCAATGCCAGAGCCAAGATAAAATACCGGTCTCAGAACCGTTCTTATTGTTTATTGACATAAACTATTTAGGAAAATGTCTCAGAACTCATGACCTATTTACCGTATATACTAGCGCAAAAAAGAAACTGTGCTTCATATAAAGGGGTGTAAATGTTATGTTATTAAAAATAACAGCATGATATTTGGTCGTTCGTCTGATCAATGTTTTATCATAACTTCATTAACACAACCCATAGCTGGTAACAGGAGACAGAGCGACATGCCCTACAAGAGCGGTGGTGTCACAACTCCATTAACAATGTCAGTATCGGGTATGACCAATATTTGAGTTGATTAAGGCGAGGCAGCGCTGCATTGAAGACACCAAGTGATTGAAAACAGCCTGGGGGTGTTGTTCCAAAAGACAACCAAAGATTATCCCAAGTGAGCATGCGTTAATGGCTGGTTTCGGTCCTATCGTAGGCGTCCCATCTCATTCCAGGCATATTTTATGGGAGAAAGGTATGGAGAAACAACCCACCATGGCAGTACAGCAATGTTATGATGTCTCAAACAGTCGGTTACAACACGTGCAACATTATCCTACTGCACAGTGTGGTAACGTCTCTGTATTTGCACTAAGGTCAGAACATGATCTCGAACAATGTCGTCCCGGTAGCGCAGGTCATTCAAATTGATCACGAATGATGAGTTGGATTGTCCCATGAGTCTTGATGGCCCCCTTTGCTATGACACGTCCACCTCCAAACTCACGAAGTTGGGAGATGCGCGCGTTGCTAAAACGTTCTCCCAGACGCCAGTCGACCCCTGTACGACCACCAGAGCTGTCAAGATGAAACCCGTGAACAGTATACCGTCCCAGTCTTGTCTTCTGAGCCTCAGATGCTGTCTTTAACAAGGCAGTCATGTCTGAAAGCAAAATCGTGGAAGCAGAATTGAGCGTAGCGCTGCGTCGGGGCTGGTTACGTATTGTGCTGTCACTAATTGGCCTCAATACAAGAATTGTTCGAACTGTTAATGAGGCAGTTTGGTATAGAAACGCACCAACCGAATGTGGTTGTCTTGTTGACGTGAAGTCTCACGTGGACGACCGGCCCGCTGCAAGTCATGAGTGTTGCCCTGCTGTAAATAACGTCTCCAAAGAGATGATGTTAGGTCTCGGTGAACATTAAAATGTCCATTCCTGTTTGATGCATAAACACAGCGGGTAGATGTTGATTTTCAACAAGCCGTGGTATTGTGGAAGCGTGAATTCCGGCTAAACAATTGTTTATGAGCAACTGCTAGCTTAACGACCATTGTGTGCTGTTCTAATAACAAAAACCACGTGAATGCGTATCATGCTCCAAAAAACACGCAAACATTTAAATTGTGAATCACGACCTCTAATGTATGGGAGATCTCTGGGAGAGTAAATATACACTATTCTTGGAATGTTTACAGCGTTATCGCTGTCTGTGAATACAGTTTCACAATCAATTTATGCAAACGGGGATCCAGACTTGACACATGTACAGCTATAGAAAGATATTCCTGATACCAATTTACAATATGTTGTTCCTCCCAATATGAGAATCTGATATGAGATATAGTCCATTCAACGATTATTTTATAAGAGAGAGAAACTGAACCGACGGTCTCGAGTAAAAAAATACGCTTCAAATCTGTCGGCATCAAAGGTTACATTTTGCAACTTCAGTTGTTTCTCTTTTAAGATAATTAACACCGAATCCTTTGGAAGCACTTTTTAACTCGTGACTTGAATGCAACCACTGGCTGACGTCTTGAAGAACATGTATAAAAAGACGTTGTCTCTATTTGGCATAACACTAAATAAAACGTGTAGTAATTATGTCCTTTTTAAAGATTACAGATGATTGTGTTCAAGGGCTTTTACATCAAAAGTACATACTGGTTATTTAGCATAATTGACTCGTACTCCATGTTAACGATAGCGACGTAATCAGTGATCGTGCGAAAGGCGAGTAAACACCATTCAAAGCTTCAATCAATGCACATCACAAGCAGAGGGAATTAATGGATGTGAGAGTCAACTTGACGCTGTAACATCTTCTTTACATCCACCAGCACTGGAATCGAATCTTTACAATCTTTTAGAAGAACATCAAACACTGTATAACCAGCGCGTTCTCCAATACACGTTCTCTTGCCAGCGCTGCTATTTTTGCCCGTGAATTAAACTCTGACCGAGAGTCCATCCGATGCTGCACCATTTCAGTCTGCGAAGAAACTTCTTCTTTCTTCTTTCTCATTGTTTTGGTTCTACTTCCTGTCTTGAAGGTTCCTTCCTTCCATGAAACATATCCCAGTCACCTGGCTCAAGGTCTTGATAAGAGTATCTCTTCGTCGTAATTACATTACAAGATACTGGTGGATTCCACCCTTCTTGGAGGATCGGCGCCAGATGCAGGTGCTGCTGCATAACATTAATAAGAATATTATGGTTACTAGATGTTTGAAAGTATGCATGTCGATTAAGTGGAGAACTCAGAAGTCCGTGTATGCCTTTAATATTGTTGACGAACCAAATGCTTCCTTTAGGCTAATTAAATACTATAAAGAGACCATCAAAAGAAATTTTCTATTTTCCGAGCAACAAATATCCGCATGACAAATCCCAGGATGCTTGTTATTCAACTGCCTCTGATTTAATATTCCAATCAGTAGTCTTGGTTTTCCTCTTACTTGCACATTTTCGTATGAGAGACAGATTTGTGTTTCAACTTTCCGAAAGAATTTTTTTTTGACGTTTGAATCAATCCAAGAGGTGGGTGTAAAAACATATATAATATGTGTATGGTGTTAGTGATTAATGTCAGCCTAGCTGTTTGACGTTGTCGGTTCTCGTGGGAGCTTTATATGCTACAGACCTGGCAGGAAATCAATAGGGTGTCTACCTTATTTCTGATGTTTTATACATATCCCATACAAACCGGGTTATATTTTTCAGAATATTCACTTCCTAGGAAACAGTTTTTTGTTTGGTATTGATTTGTCGAGTGTGGTTCTTTTAAAGGGGGGCTGTGCACGACCAATTGGTAGTCCTAGCAAGACTTGCACACCCATTTGTTGCCTTCTAACACAAATTGTAGAATATATATGTATGCATATCTGTATAACAGTTAAAAATAACCTTATTTACACAGAGACGATGTTTCTCCGTTTCACACAATTTTCAGTATCAAGGCTGGAAATAGTAGCTAGAGTGTGGAGTATAGTCCCCCTTGGAAGGCTGGGTGAGCTACTTCCTCTGAGAGAGTGTCCGTTAGTGTATAGGAGTTGATGCGAAAACCAGTTTAATCTGTATTATTCCATTTGCCGTAATTGGACAAATGTACATATTGAGGGAAACATGAGTTCATTACCGTATTTGCGTAAATGAAATTTCTGAAAAAATAATACATAACTTCCCTGAAAAACAAAAAGACTTTATAATTTTCATTTTACTTCTAGGTGAAGGTCGGACGAAGACAATCACGTATAAACCAGTGGAACAACGTAAGACATGTTGGAGTAACGACGACGACGACGACATGGAGGATGGCAACGGCAGCGACGACTCGGATGAAGAGGATTCAGACAGCGACGTAGGCAAGTAGTTGCATGAGGTGTCTTATTAATCAGATTATGTAGGCGAAATGTTCAGTTTGATGCAAGGCCCCTGTACTATAAGTTACAGTTTACAATCGAATGCTAAGCTCATATGTCAGAGACGTCGCTATAATAGTGCAATTATCTTGGACGCGACGTTAAACCCAACGTCACCTCACCTCATATGTCACAGCGAGGAAGTCCTCAGGAGCGATAACAATACGTTTTCCAGATCTAGCCAAAGGAGTTTCATTCTTCTAAAAACTTGTTGGTTCTGATCTTTCTTGAGTATTATTTGTCGAGGCATTATTAGATATATTAAGACTAAATGCGACGTTTAAACTCAATAGATTGTGGTAACAGGAAGCCCTATCTTTTATATTGTTAATCGACCTTTCAGGTGGGGAAAATAATGGCCCCGGGCGCTCTTCCGATGAACAATCTGGTGAAGAAGACAGTCTCCTATAGGTTTCCATAGTGATAAAACTTTGACGATATTCCTGAACTTCAAACTATCCAATCAGCGAGTGTCTAACCGCTTGAGTGGGATGGATGTGATGGCTTTCGGTGAAGGATGCCCCAGAAATCCTTAGGTTAAGATTAACCAAAGAAGAAGCGCTTGGAGATCCTGGAAATTAATCACACAATCTTATTCAAATGAGAAAACAGTTTTAATGGGACTAATCCCATTTGTATGGATGTTTTTGTTGCCAAAGCCCCATACGTGTACAGTTTAGCGCCACTGATGTCCATTCTGTGCGTTTTAATCATGTTATATTGCTTCCTGGAACGGCTACAGAGGGTTGGAGACGAGGGATTCTAGGCAGAGCCTGGCCAATCAATCATACAGTCAGACTTGGCCTCAGAGACAACAGTCTCACTGTGGAGGCTTGTTTTCATCAGACTATACTTGTTGCTGGCAAGGGAACAACCCAGCGGCGTTAAAACAGGCAGAGTATATGGAATGACTGGTTGTGAAGAAATACATTTCAGAGTATGTCAGCAGATTGAATCGGATTTGTTCGAAGACGCTGTTGACATTTACATTTGTCAAAATATTATAATTCCAGTTAGTCAAATATGAACGTGTATATACCATATTATCAGTATTTCCTGTAAATTGACATTTTGTACATAAGGACACAGTTGTGTTATCATTTCTTTACACTCGCAGAAATAAATATGAATTAGTGTTGACATCATTTTACCTTTCTGTGATATTGAGTATTATTCTATTTTAGAGGCATACATGACCAAATTCCCTCCAGACACTGAGAAAGGTTAAAAGCTGTATCATGACAGAGTATTAGTGACAATGCATCCAGCGACGAGACTGTCTGGCTGTTCTTTCGAACAGGCTGAACCTTCCTGATCACACACAAAACAGAATGAAGGAAATGAATACTTTAATTAGAAAATGGAATTCCTCTCTGCATATTGCCACTTCCTCTCACGCCTCGGATATTAAAACATGTGGTACTCAGGCATCAGGCATAGAGCGTTATTGGAAAGCCAGCCCATGAGGGGATATTGTACCATACGACCTTCTGTGTTGCTTGTCTTGTCAATGCTGTAGTCAGTCATAACACCCAAGCCTATATATTAGCAAGTGACATGTATGGCTACTGTCGAGTAACAAGTAACATACTCGTCTTCTGTCGGGTATCAAGCGGCATACACGTCAAGTGTCCAGCAACAAGTAACATGCATGTCTACAGTCGTGAAATAAAGTGACTATCTTCCCGAGGCAAGCGTGGCCACTAACCGATAACAAAGTTTCGTTTCCTACCTTGCCATGTCAAGCCTACTTTTCTCTGCTAAAATATAAGTGTATTATCGCACATATCGAATTTTTTTGACAAAATCAACATCCGCGTTCCGGAAACCGCCACCGCCTGTGCTGATATTATTCCATAAGTTAAGCTAAGACAAATATGTTCGTGTGGTGGTTTAAATGTTTCAATCACCTATCTGACTGCAAACTTCATTGTTAGTTTAATTCAAAAGACTGAACGCCTATCACAGAAACTGAAATGCAATACTTATTTGAGACGACCCCCGCAAAGCGTTCATGTTATGTGTAGTCTCACTAGTCTGTATGCCCTGTTATTGTAAGAGCGAAATGGGACAGTAATACTTAACTGTAATCTGTCGTTTTGTTTCTCTTTTAGGCATGAAATCTCAAATCTTTTCATAATCTGATCGAACTCAGATAATCGTCTCCCATGGCAGTCGTCTTACTTAATAAAGCCATTCGAAATAATAACAGGATTGGATATCGCGTTTTCACTACACGGAACACAACTTATGTTCTAAACGGGGCCGCACCACGTCGAGCCAAGCAAAGAAGGCGTAAAATGGCAAGGGTAGAAACTAGGCTTTGTTATCGGCTAGTGGACATTGTGGCCCATGGAATATGACACTTGAAATGGACGTCGACAATCGAGTAACAGGTGACGTGCACGTCTACTGTCGAGTAACAACTGAATTGCTCGTCTACTGTCGAGTAACAACTGAATTGCTCGTATACTGTCGAGTAACAAGTGAATTGCACGTCTTCTGTCGGGTAACAAGTGAACTGCACATCTACTGTCGAGTATCAAGTGAATTGCAGTCTACTGTCGAGTAACAATTAAATTGCACGTATACTGTCGAGTAACAAGTGAATTGCAGTCTACTGTCGAGTAACAATTAAATTGCACGTATACAGTCGAGAAACAAGTGAATTGCAGTCTACTATCGAGTAACAAGTGAATTACGTCTATTGTCGAGTAACAAGAGAACTGCACGTCTACTGACGGGTAACGAGTGGCATACACGTCTACTGTCCAGTAACAAGTGAATTGCACCTCTACTGTCGAGCAACAAGTGAATTGCACCTCTACTGTCGAGCAACAAGTGACATGCAAGTCTACCGTGGGGTAAAAAGTGAATTGCACGTCTTCTGTCAAGTAACCAGCGGCATGGACATCTACTGTCGAGTAACACGAGAAAGCCACACTTGTTGTCTAGTAAGTACTAAAGACAGTCACCTCTGCATATATACATACTGGCATTAAAGGAATATGCACATCCGCAGTTTAACATGAATGTTATCGATATAGACTGTACTGGCGTCTGCATGTCGACTGTGGGGTCAGTATTGACATCAATGTCATGCTGGAACCAATACGAACCCCTGTCCAATTGGAACTGGCATTGATTTCATCACCCGGGACATCGACACTGACAGAAATGTTATCTGTGTAGATTGTGCTGACATGAGCGTCACAGCTTACAAAGTCGCCATGTCGACTGTTTGGCACTGACACACATAATATCCACAATGATATAGCCTGTCTGGAAGTACTGGTCTAAATGTCATGGATAGATTGAATGTTGCCACCGGTCCATATAGGCTTTGCATTAATGACATCGGAATAGACAGAGTTGGCTCCATGTCTCCTGTCTAATCAAGGATATATCAATTATGTTCGGCTGTTATTCACACAGTCTTATGATTGGTGGCATGTATTAATCAACAGTCTTATGATATGGTGGCATTTATTAATCAACAGTCTTATGATTGGTGGCATGTATTAATCAACAGTCTTGTGATTGGTGGCATGTATTAATCAACATACCGCCTTATGAATAGTGGCATATATTAATCAACATGCAACCTTATGAATAGGGACATGTATTAATAAACATGGTCTTATGATTGGTGGCATGTATTAATAACCATATGATTTGTGGCATGTATTAATCAACATACAGTCTTATGTTGGTGGCATGCATTAATAACCATACGGCCTTTTGATTGGTGGCATGTATTAGTCAACATACAGCCTTATGATTGGTGGTGACCTGTAGTGGTCACATCGTGGTTGTGAACACACGTTATGATCGTTTTACAAAATTTGACATTCGATCACCTTTACATGTTATGGCATAAAGCATTCGATTACATTGACATAGTTTGACATTCGATCACCTCTACATTGTATAACATTCGAAATTCGATCACCAACACATAGTATGACATTATACATTCGATCACAACCCCATAGTAGGACATTATACAATAAATCACAACACATGACATTATACATTCGATCACCTCTTACAGTATAATAGATATTCGATAATGTCTCATAGTATGACATGAGACATTCGATCACCTCCACATAGTATGACATCAGCTATCAATCACCTCCACATAGTATAACATTATACATTCGATCACCACCCCATGGTATGACATTAAACATTCGATCACCTCTTACAGTATGACATTATGCATTCGATCACCTCTACATAGTATAACATTATACATTCGGTCATCATTACGTGGTAGGACATCACAAATTCCATCACCTTTACATATGACAGTATAACATTATATATTAAATCAGCTCTACATTGTATGGCATCAGACATTCGATCACCTTTACATGGTAGGACACTATGCATTCGATCACCTTTACGTGGCATGACATCATACAGTCAATCACCTTTATATAGTATGACATCAGATATTCGATCCCCTTTACATAGTATGACATGAGACATTCAACATTAGACATAGAAAACCTTCCATTGTAAACATTCCAGCTGGCCGGAAAGATATACACGTGAACAAAGGTGAATTGGACATAAAGCCTCTATGAAGATGAAGACTATTAGTGTCCCCATCGGTTCAGCTGGTTTCTATTACATGTTTATCTCAGCACAATGACACATCCAGTTACAGAAATTATTACGTCAAATCCGCTGAAACTGTTTGTCAAAACAAAGTGTTCTTAAGGTAGTTTCGAGAAAACTGAATATAACGGATTGGTTTATGAAAGGTTTGAAGTTTTGAACATTGAACACATGGCCCAGAGTAACATCGAGATGCAATTTAACATTATGCTGTAGGTTGATTCAGTTCAATACGTCCGTATTTGCCGTCAAACGGATAATGTTGCACAGACATGTCCTACTCTAAATACAACAAGCAAAATCTTAAGGCTGCAGAGAAGTTTAGAAAATGATATTGATCAGTTGGGTATGGCGACAATTACTTCAGCAATTAGTGTTTATCTAGTGCGTAGCTCGATTCAAAAGAGTCAGAATGTCCCTTGTGCATTTGTTTTATTTATATGAAATCGCCTGCATATGCACCTTTATGTTCACTGTCTTTTATTTCTTACCAGTTAAATGAACTCATCTGTTCCATATCTACATCTTGTATGCATAAAGGTTGAGTGTGACCAAACCTCTCCACAAGACTGTATGACAAGAGAGATGACATCATCTTCCCAATAGGCAACATTCCCTTCATATCGAGCAATATCCCAACAGATCAGGCCTTTGACGGCTACATTTAAAAACGTTGGGGTGGGAATGATCTATGTAACGTACAATCCTTTCACAACCCTAGCCACCGCTGTGTACGTCCTACCATGGAAGACACCGCTGTGTACGTCCTACCATGGAAGACACGACTGTGTACGTCCTACCATGGAAGACACGGCTGTGTACGTCCTACCCTGCTAGCCACCGCTGTGTACGTCCTACCATGGAAGACACGGCTGTGTACGTCCTACCATGGAAGACACGGCTGTGTACGTCCTACCATGGAAGACACGACTGTGTACGTCCTACCATGGAAGACACGGCTGTGTACGTCCTACCGTGCTGGCCACCGCTGTGTACGTCCTACCCTGCTAGCCACCGCTGTGTACGTCCTACCATGGAAGACACGGCTGTGTACGTCCTACCATGGAAGACACGGCTGTGTACGTCCTACCGTGCAAGCCACCACTGTGTACGTCCTACCCTGCTAGCCACCGCTGTGTACGTCCTACCATGGAAGACACGGCTGTGTACGTCCTACCATGGAAGACACGGCTGTGTACGTCCTGTCATGGAAGACACGGCTGTGTACGTCCTACCATGGAAGACACGACTGTGTACGTCCTACCATGGAAGACACGGCTGTGTACGTCCTACCCTGCTAGCCACCGCTGTGTACGTCCTACCATGGAAGACACGGCTGTGTACGTCCTACCATGGAAGACACGACTGTGTACGTCCTACCATGGAAGACACGGCTGTGTATGTCCTACCCTGCTAGCCACCGCTGTGTACGTCCTACCATGGAAGACACGACTGTGTACGTCCTACCATGGAAGACACGACTGTGTACGTCCTACCATGGAAGACACGACTGTGTACGTCCTACCATGGAAGACACGGCTGTGTACGTCCTGTCATGGAAGACACGGCTGTGTACGTCCTACCATGGAAGACACGGCTGTGTACGTCCTACCATGGAAGACACGGCTGTGTACGTCCTACCATGGAAGACACGGCTGTGTACGTCCTACCATGCAAGACACGGCTGTGTACGTCCTACCATGGAAGACACGGCTGTGTACGTCCTACCATGGAAGACACGGCTGTGTACGTCCTACCATGGAAGACACGGCTGTGTACGTCCTACCATGGAAGACACGACTGTGTACGTCCTACCATGGAAGACACGGCTGTGTACGTCCTGTCATGGAAGACACGGCTGTGTACGTCCTACCATGGAAGACACGACTGTGTACGTCCTACCATGGAAGACACGGCTGTGTACGTCCTACCATGGAAGACACGGCTGTGTACGTCCTACCATGGAAGACACGGCTGTGTACGTCCTACCATGGAAGACACGACTGTGTACGTCCCGCCATGGAAGACACGACTGTGTACGTCCTACCATGGAAGACACGGCTGTGTATGTCCTACCGTGCTGGCCACCGCTGTGTACGTCTTACCGTGCTAGCCACCGCTGTGTTCGTTCAAAGAACGTAGTAAAATTCATGGTGTCATCACCATGATGATGGTTCAAAAACATATGCTAATGACATCGTCGGTATCCTACAATGGACTCTGTTTTTTGCAGATATATTCTTATGATTGTGGAAAGGATTTTGTAGCATTTATTTTCTAACTGAAGGTACTGTATGGATGTTGCGTACGCAAAGAGTTTTAATTTTTTTCATGTGTGATAAACTTAATGATTAATCACAATGATGACACATTTTACCTCCTGAAATGTTGTCCATTATGCGCATATTCAACATCAAAAGCAATACGCAATCAGAATATAGGAGCACAATCAATCTCTCCATTGATTATCATTATCAGACAATACATCAGCATCAAATGACATAAGTAATTCTCCCTATCTGCGCGATTGAACTGTTTAAAGTATACTTCATTCAGTGCAGGTCGTTTCGCTGCCATGTTAAAAGTCGTTACAAATAATTGAATGTTAAACTACCTTTGGGCGCGCGACCACTTTTCCCCAAGGACAAACCGCAAAATCAATAGCTTAAAACGATTTTTGTGAAACGTCTGAATATTCCATAACAAACTGTCAGCATCACATCTACAGTTGAAACGTTCGGCGCCATGGTCCCCGTTTACACCATGGAGGAGACAACCTCTAATGGCTGTCTCATGATTACGAATAGAGTATCTCCCCAATGATGAACAGCTCTGTCAAAAATTACTTCACTTTCCGCTGGTATATCAACCTTCTATTAAGAACTGGCGGGATGGCTTTATCCCTAAAATAAGACATTTCTCCCAAATGACGAATCTCCGAACTTTTGAAGAAACTTATTATATCAGTTTCAAGCTTGGCCAAGCCTGTTCAGCTGAATAGACATCTCCATGTTTTGTGCGTCTTCAGCGAGGAATACACCGGTAATGCAATTTGGCTGACAGCGTCCGAAAACGAGCATCATCTACTCGTTGGTTAACGTAAATATGATTAATGCCCGTCTCTTATGTGCACGTCTGGCCTGACTGATGCCATACATGTTATGGACAATAGGGGATGCAAATAAGAAGAGAGAATATTTTTAGGGAAACGGTATATTAATCAAGAATGTATTATATATTATATCCTTGAAGGAAAAACGAGGGGTGGTTTTTTCGAAATGAGGAGCTCTAAAGTTGGCATGCAAATGTGCATGGAGCATGGAGCGAGAATTTGTCGGGTTTGCGGACATTGAAGAGAAGTTTAACGCAAGACCAAAGTTTAAAATAAATAGGGAAATAATCAAGTCAAAATAGCATAGTTGTTTGAAGTATCATATTTTTTCCATATCTTCAATCTTGACTATGATAGTTAAGGCTTTATCTACTTCGCCAGACCAGGTCACTCCAACATACAATCATTAACTAAATAGCACGATGTTGCCCGTCATGGCGCCCTTGCGAGTTTTGAATACTGGTATATATTTCATCGAAGCTGAAAACTGATTGATCAGACATAGAAGCATGACGATTATGCAACAACAACAAAATTCATTTTACAAGTCGATTTCTCATACTATGAATACATGTGGTATTCATAATGCAAATGTAATACACACATTGATAACCTATACGAACTGCCCACGGCTCTAGACTTATATCACCCATTCATTGGGGACAGATAATCTGTAATTACTCGCAAATCGTTAGTCATTCTCTCCGTATGACATAAACTATTTCAGGGTTTGAACTTTCGGCCTTACATTGCATAAGTTGTGCATTGTAGGCCGGCACGCGGTACACGGCCTCACAGAGGGTAAATCAAACTGTATAGCCCGAGAGATAGGCCTAAAAGGAATTTACCTTACCGCCATGTTTGTCATTTACAACCATTTGAAAACGGACAAAAACTTATTGCAAAGTATTCGATTATCGCCATATGGCCAAGTGATCTCCAGACAGGAATTTGTACATTGTATATGTGACTCCCGTGCATCACTGACATGTGCATTACAAATCAAAGCTATTTATACATTACGAAATGTTGTATCGCTGTACATAGACATTGATCAACTGACCGATTAAATTCAAGTATTTTACATGATGGCAGTACGGTGCATGGCCATCTGACCTATCCTAACTGAAACTAACTCCCAGCCTATCGGGCGCTGCCCCTTTCTTGCATATACTTTAATGTAGAAACTATAATTCTTAAAGATTTAAGCCGTGGTCTAGTGGACAGAGCTTCTGCCCGGAGGGCGGATGGTCTCTGGTTTGATCCCCGGCCGCGTCACACCAAACGACGCTAAAAGACTGTTCTTGTTATTACCTGCCTCACGTTCGTCATTAAGAGGATAAAACTAGGACTGGTTGGCTCGGAGTAAGGATACTGTGTCTGAGTAGGGTATCCATGTTAAACGGCGACATTGTATCTATCTCAGTGGGGCTAGTACTAAAAACTGCAAATTGTCCGGACAAGTACACGCAGCCTCAGTCTTTATATAAGTACAATAGTCTTGAAGGGGACGTTGAACCCCACTTCACCTCAAATGTTACAGATGTTAATTAAGGTACTCTATGATTACAATACACACAGTGACTAATGAGCAGGTTAAATAAGAAGACCGTGAGATAACCTCTGAAAATATCGTAATACAGACACTCAAGTTAATTAGGAAGGACTGTCATTATTCAACAATGTCAGCCATGAAGGCAAACGGCAATGAATGTCAAACTGTGTTAATTATCATTTGTTGTCAGCGTTGTTTACTATAGTATGAGTTCAGATGGAACATAGTTCTCCCCATCTTTCAGGAAATATAACCCCAAGAACTATTTGTACATCACGTCTTGAGTGTTTGTACGATCATTTGCAATATGATACATGAACATGTTTCAGATAAGCTGGAGCTGCCGTTGATGCTGTTGCCTCCAATTCCAATGCGGCTTTAAGCCATCAAGGCCGTTGAAGTTCTCCGGGTGTCATCCAGCGGGCTCGTGTCACAGCCGGACAGGTCATGTCACCAGATGCGATAGCTGCGGGCAATTAATTAAATGTTTTTGTTTATAACCTCGGAGGCATTGAGTTTTTGTGTTGAAGTAAGAAAGACTACAAACTTACAGATGAGCGCGTTTAAAAGAAGGAGTCCGTGTTTGGAACACAAGAGGAAAAGTTTTTTTTCTAGATTACTGACACGTGTGTATCCGACTAACTCTACAGTAATTATACCTCCAAGCAGTATGTACTTATTTAACACTAAAACGTTTTAGTGCGTGATTATTTCGCAAGATTCCAGCAGCATGACGACAGGCGCGATTGACAAATGATCAAATATAAAACGTCAACGCCAGAGAATAATCAGTCTAGAGAAATCCGACAATCGACGCCCTTGGCGTTAAAGGTAAAATAGCAGTGACAATTACATAAATGGATACTGAAAACCAGTGTTGACACCAGATGTTCGCGGAAAGGGTAAGTATGCCCCGATTGGTAGCACCGGCCACTCACACAATGTGCATCAAAATGTGTTAACTTTGTTTCTTACCTGACACCACACAGCAGTACTCCTGCCCTACGACCCGTGAAGATCCGGGATAGATTACGTCTTCAGCAATCCATGCTTGCCGTAAAAGGCGGCTATGCATGTCGTAAGAGGCGACTAACGGGATTGGGTGGTCAGGCTCGCTGACTTGGTTTGATGCATATCATCGCTCCCAATCGTGTGGATCGATGCGCATGATATCAATCACTGGATTGTCTGGTCCGGACTCGATTATTTACAGACCGCCGTCATATAGCTGGAATATTGCTCAGTGCAAACCAACCAACCAACTCCTGCCCTACGACGGTGGCATGTTAACACTCGAGTCTTGATTTGATAATCGAATGCAGGACCAGACAATCCAGTGACACCATAGCGCATTTGCAGAATTTGTGAAAGGGCTGGTCGGTAATCAACTTTATGATATAATAGACGCGTTATCAACGCGATAAATATATACGACAAACTTGGTATCACGATCCGATAAACATGCAAATACGGTCTCAGAACTACGGTTTAGCTCCAGACATGAATTCAATGTCTACTTGATCAATAAATTCTTGTCTGATGTTCATTTGAAACACATTCGGCTAATTTATAATATTTTATATTTATACTTTAACAGTGCTGTTATCAGTTAGCTATTGTCTGATAATAAAGTATCCATTAACGCTCATTCCTACTTCGAAAAGAAATACAGGAAATTGTTCATTAACGGCACCATAATTTTAAGCAACTACATACCGATATGTTTTCCTGTTTTTAATTCACAGTAAACATGATGCAACGACGTATGCTGAGTTGCAAGTTCATATAACGGTAAGACATAGGTCCCAAGTACCCGTGTAGATCCGGGTTAGAAATGATCTTCAGCAAACCATGCTTGTCGTAAGAGGCCACAAACGGGATAGGGTGGTCAGGCTCGCTGACTCGGTTGATGTATTTCATCGTATCCCAAATGCGTGGATCATAGCTTATGATGCCAATCACTGGATTGTCTAGTTCAGAGTCGATTATTTACAGACCACTGTCATATAGCTGGAATATTTCTGAGTGCAGCATTAAACAACAAATTAAATAAATGAATAAATAAATAAATAAATAAATAAATAAATAAATAAATAAATAAATAAATAAATAAATAAATAAATAAATAAATAAATAAATAAATAAAAATAGGTAACCTAGCAACCTGTGATTGTCGTAAGAGGGTGACTTAATGGATGGAGTGATCAGACCTACTGATTGCGTGTCATCGTACTCCGACGGCGTGGATCGACGCTCTGGTATACAACAAACAAATGCATATAAAGATGAATGGTGGCAGCGTGTCGTCATCTTCAGAAGCCGTTGCTGGTCAAAAACCTAATGATATTATATGACGCTTCGAACAATGTTATACCACGTCTGTCTTTACATCCTATGGTCAATATAGTTTGTTATTATTCCACTCATCAAGTCCCCAACCATGTTACAACTTTCTTAACCCTCGTTTACATTCCGTCTCAAAGCTAATGCAGATCAGTACCAATGTTAACGCCGTCCAATGAAGATATCACGACTAGGACGCTGTCTCAGACACTGATATCCTGGCCAAGAGAAGGCGTCTAATTTGATAATCTTCATTATCACACAATATATGTGTCGTAGTATCTATTGTGTGGTGTATAGCCGCACGCCCAATCTCCTGTCTGCAGTGTAATGTCATATCGAGATATGGGCATATCAGAGCCTATCTGCTTCACTTCTGGTAACAAGATCGAGGCCAACGGTTTAGCGTGGAGCGCGAACAAAGTCCAGCTGGTAATCATATTAAATTGTAGAATGTAATTTAGTAGTACTAAATACATAAAGACTCTTCTTGCTCGCCATGTTAGTGATGGTAATGTGGTATCTTGCGAAGAAGCCTGTGTTGATACTTGTTTATAGCTGTGTGAATGAACGTCGCAGTTAATTCCATATGAAATGATATTTCAAGCACTAAGTGGCTGCTGTGGATCTTATCCAGTCTATTTAGGGTTGAGGCTGCTTATGTGTAATTATTACTTTGTTATGTTATATGGCCTTGATATTTGCGTTCTACCACCAAGATTTATTTATCACATAACATGGTAAAGAGTCAGTTTGCTGGGGTATACCTCTTCGTATGTTTGTAACAAGTGCTGTCAAAACAAACTAGAATAAGGGAAGTGATACTCAAATCTCCTTATTTCGCCCGCGCGTGTGGGTGTGTGTGGGTTTGAGATTCGGAAATCAATGTGGGAAACAGGTGTGGTTCTCAGATCGTTTTTTCTTAATAAATTTACTCTGCATGGGGATGTGTCGTTTATTCAGTGATCCATTCATATGATTTGCACAACTGTTTTTACATTTAAGCCAAATGGAAGTTATGTGGTTGTAATATCGAGACTGGTTATTCGTTAGTGTAGACTTTATATTTCCCAAGTACGGTTGCGATACTTAAAAGAAGAGCTTTAATTGCATGATTGCAAGAAACATGAGGTTTAGCTGCTGCGCCCATTGGCTGGTAGGCTATAGCTATAAAGCAATACAAGTGTCTTCATTGAGGCCAACGTTTTATTAGTATATTTACTGAACCGCCGACCCAATATGTTTAAAGAAATGTGGATCAATATTTGAAGATGAGTCTGTTTTTCCTACTTTTTAGTGATACCAGCTTACACGAAGGAGATGAAGTAATGAAGTATGTTACCGGACGGCAATTTAAATATATATTTTTATATTTCGACCACTGACTTTATGTTTATTTTGCAACACAATTCCATCAACAGATAATTAAACAAAGTGTTTTGGTTCAACTGTGCTCTAATCGGAGTAGGTCATGAATAAAAGAGAGAAATTTAAGTCTTTTTACAAGTCGATAACTTTCACTTATTCACACTTGTGACAGTAACGAAGATATCTTGATAGTTGACATTACCTGTAACAGACAGAGTTCCTGCAATTGCTTGTTTTCTCTTCATGGAAAATCGATTGAATTCGTCTTTAGTCAGGGGGTATAAAACATTTGTGATGGTCGTCAGTAAACACAGTCTATTCAGTGATGAAAAACACAAAAAACCCATCGTTCTAAAAGGTAATGCATTGTCACACTGTGCCGTGTGATCATTTTATTCCCCTGAGGGGGAAACAAAGATAAACTGAAACCCATGTCCTTCCATTTAAACCCAAGCCATATCGACATGTCTCCTCAGCGCCTGAGGCACTGGGGTTGTTATTGAAACGAGTTGAATCAGACGGGGAACAACATTAATCAATGAACAGTCACAGATCAACGGTTGTTTTTACTGACAAATTCCTACCGCCTTTGATGATTTCTTGGGGCGGTCGGGTAGCCTAGTGGTTAAAGCGTTCGCTCGCCACGCCGAAGACCCGGGTTCGATTCCCGACATGGGTACTATGTGTGAAGCCCATTTCTGGTGTCCCCCGCCGTGATATTACTGGGATATTGCTAAAAGCGGCGTAAAACCATACTCACTCACTTGATATCCTCCAGCATGACTCCAGCAACAAAATACTGAGTGAACAAGTTAGATTTTATGGATGCTTCTATTTGTACTTATCTGTTACATTTCGTTATTCACAACGCCACAAAAATGGTCCAAATTACTGGACTCGGAACAGGATATATGAACACCACATTATTTGTCTGGACAAGAAGAGATTCTAGACACAGACCAGAAACAGGGCACAGGAAGAGAGTCGAGACACAGACCAGACACAGGGCACAGGAAGAGTGTCTAGACACAGACGAGACACAGGCACAAGAAGTGAGTCGAGACACAGACCAGAAACAGGCACAAGAAGTGAGTCGAGACACAGACCAGAAACAGGCACAAGAAGAGAGTCGAGACACAGACCAGAAACGGAACAAGAAGTGAGACGAGACACAGACCAGAAACAGGCACAAGAAGAGAGTCGAGACACAGACGAGACACAGGCACAAGAAGAGAGTCGAGTCACAGACCAGAAACAGGCACAAGAAGTGAGTCGAGACACAGACCAGAAACGGCACAAGAAGAGAGTCGAGACACAGATCAGATATTGAGAACAGACAAGGGAGTCTGGAGACAGACCAAAAACAGGGCACAGGGAGGTAGTCTTGACACAGTGAGTGAGTGAGTTGGGTTTAACACCGCTTTTAACAGTATTTCAGTTATACCGCGGCGTGTCACCGGAATGTGGGTGGAAAGCCTGAAATAATGCCGGCCTCAGGCGTTAACCACTTCGGTGAAACCCACGAGCACGGGTATGGTGCTGACAAACCTAGAAACATAATCGGAGCGAACCTGGATTCGAACCCACAATCATAGGTTTCTGCACAGCGAATCGCGGCGCCTTAGACGACTGGGCCACCCGTGCCCCCTCTAGACACAGACGAGATACAGGGAACAGAAAAGGCTGTGTAGACACAGACCATACACAGGACAAAAGAAGAGAGTCAAAAGAAGACACAGACGAGACACAGATCACACGAAGAGAGTCTAGACATACATGTAGAGTGAGTGAGTGAGTGAGTTGGGTTTAACGCCGCTTTTAACAGTATTCCAGTTATATCGCGGCGTGTCAGCTTAATGTGGGCGGAAAGCCCGAAGTAATGCAGGTCTTAGACGTTTTATCACTTCGGTGAAACCCACGAGCACGGGTATGGTGCTTACAAACCTAGAAACATAATCGGGGCGAACCGGGATTCGAACCCGGAATCATAGGTTTCTGGCGTGCCCAAGGGACGCACCTCTGCACAGCCAATAGACGACTGGGCCAACCATGCCCCTCAACTTGAGTCAGGATCTGGTGCACCTGGTCTCGAAATAACGCCTAGTTTCTCGTGTGTGAACCGAGCACACGAAGAGTGTCTAGACACAGACCAGACACAGGGCAAAAGAAGAGAGTCCAGACAGATCACATGAAGGAGTCAGACACAGACCAAATTAAATACAGAGCTGTACTCAAGCGCCAATGGTCACCCAATAGATGCATGTCAACCAAATAAGTGAGGAGTAGACTGAAATCGGCAGGAATGAAGTCGAGAAATGTAAGGGCTTAGTCACACAATCAGGATTTTTCCGGTCGTCCTTGATAGGACCATTCCCGATTAAAATTTGTCAAAGGTCTGATCAAGATCCTGTTATTCGTGGCGGTAAATTCATAAACAATCAGATATTGTTCAGGAAGCGTCCCGATTCAGCCGTTTCCAGGGGAATCCGCCCAGACTCTCCCGTCCTCAACCCAAATCTGATCCGAATTGTATCGTCTGCACATTACGAAACGACAGAATATGTCCCGACAGCGTCCCGATTCTCCACGAATGCGATCCGACAGAGATGAGACAGTGACCGGACAAAGATGGTTCGCATTCAGCATGATCTGGACGTTTATGCCCGTTCATCACGACATCGTCCCGATCCACAGGACACCGTCGAGATAGCACAGGACATTGTTACGATTTTGATCCGATACAGCAGAATCTGTGACGACATGGTCACGATTGTAATCCGACTAGACAATTTATCGAATGTTACGGGACGCACCATACTGTCGGGAGTGCTTGGCCGACAATGATAAGACATTCCAGACCATTGAGGATAGTAATCCGACTTTTTCAGTTTTCGTGCCGTAGCGCTGTCTGATCTCAAACGGGAACCATAATCGGCACTGTGTGAACCTGGCCTAATCTAGCGTCCCTTCCTTGACGATCATCATCTGAGAATTCGTTTAGCATGGTGAGAGTTTGGAATATGAGGACTTGGAGAAGACTCCATTCATCCGAGGAGAGCAGGTTCCTGCTCCATGTCACGGATGGCCGATTGAGAATTGGGGGCATGAAATACTGCCTACACATCCAGGAACATAAGACCTACGACCCCGTATGGTGAAGGTTTGGTAATGGTTTGGGGTTGCCTGTCAATTGTAAGCTGGGTTTTGCTACCATCCAAGGCAACCTCAATGGTGATGTTACTCCAGAATGATGCTGTAACGACGCTGTAGTTGCTTGCCATGAGTCCTGATCTGAACCAGCTGTATTATATTGTATCATCATCATTGTAAAACTTCAATTTGTCATTTCTAAATCTTCATATCTCTTATGATCACTCCACAAGCTACTTGATTATTTACTATTGGCATAAAAACTAAAGCAGAAATTAACACATAAACACGTACAACACTTGGTTATCTTGCGAAAGGTGTCATAGATCATGTCACGATATAGTGTTTCACTGTGGTGGCATATGGTATAGTGTACAGTGTACAGTGTGCAGGTCACAAATCAGGTGAAGTGGAGCCGCGTGTAACGCTGAGAGTAGTTGGATTGCTGGCCGTGTTCGGCAACGTTAACTCTTTAGAGATGTTTGCCCAGCAATAAAACACATGTGGTGACTCCACCAATGTCAACGCCAATGAAGGTATCGATATACACGCATACTGTGAGCAGGTCTTGCAAAGTTAGATAACACCACAAATCAACTTTCTCAAACATGTTCCTGTAATTGAACAACTAGGAATAGATGATGTTCGAGTTGGAAAATGAAATTGTTGGTTGTTCTTGAAATTTGAAATAATGTGTCTTTAAGGGAAATAATTTTCTGTCTGAGAATATTACCTTTAGTTTAAAGCATCATTTCCTTTTTTGCAAATTGCAAATTGAGGAACATCTTTTTTTCTGATTTAGTGGCTTCTGTTTCTGGTTTGTCCAAACATTTCAAACAATATCAAGACCTATACTCTGAAGCAAATATTGTGAGCTCTTAATGTTTATAGATCCCTCCAGTAATCTGAATGTATTGTGTTGTTAGATAATTTGATCATACCCAAGTTATGGCTATGTGGAGAGTGTTGGGATGCATGTCGAAGGACAATATCAGTGGTGTGTTTTACTCTTCAGGATATTTATGGATAACAACTTCTTTATTTACTGTAAAGGCGACGTTTCGATATATGATCATTATACAGATGTCAAACAATTCATCCGTCAACTTCTAAGTAATGCCTCTCAAACAACCGACTTCGTATCACAATTTGAAGAGAAGTAAAATCTGCCACGCGACGCCGATTCAGCACGAACGTAGTTGAAACGCTTAGCCTCACAAGTTGTAATATTCATAAATCCTGATGGAACTATACTCCAAGTGGATTTAAACCAGCTTCAATATAGATAGCTTTATGTTCTGTCATAAAATGTTTGAGTAGACAGTTTATGTTATCAGCTGAAATTAATACATCGCGTGTCGCTGTCGGTATTCAAGAGCCGAGGCAAGGCTGACATGTGGCATTAGCTATAATCATTAAAATACTCACTTTACATAACATAGAAGTAAGCAAGTTTGCTTAGCACAATATGTTTTAAAGGGTTCAATATTTATCGCAAAGTATATCTATAGTCACTCTGTTCCAATGTGGGGAGGTTCACTGGCGTGTTGCACGTCATGCAAACCATATACAAGTGACTGGTGTCCATTTCCTAAGAATCGGAATCGGTCTGAATCCCTTCCAATAAATAATAATAAAGATATATTTAATATTTTACAGCAGTACAAGTCATGTTATGTCAAAATGCTTAAATTGTACATCAAGTACAAAAATACAACTTCTTTGATAGGCATTTAGAAGTTGGAATACTAAGTGAGGATAAGAATTTATTGATCAACAAATTCTTTATTACAATTAACAGCAACGTTTCGGTGTAGCTTCTAACACCGTTATCAAGCAAGTGATGAAGAATAGTGTTTTATTGCAGGGCAGCAACTCTAAAGAGTCAACGTTGCCGCACACGGCCAGCAATCCATCTACACTCATTGTCATCAATTATCACTTGCTTGATAACAGTGTTAGAACCAACACCGAAACGTCGCTCTTAATTGTAAGAAAGAAGTTGTTCATCCATAAATTCTTATCCTTACTTACAAAAATACAGAAAAAACGAAATATATAACATCTAACGCCAAGACAATGTATCATAGACCATGCCATGATGTAGCGTTTCACTGTAGTGGCACGTGGTACTGGGTACACTGCACAGGTCACAAATCGGGTGGAACAGCGTATGACGCTGAGAGTAGGTGGATTGCTGGCCGTGTTCGGCAACGTTCACACTTTAGAGTTGTTGCCCAGCAATAATACACATGTGGTGTCTCCAGGAATGTATGCATCAATTAAGGTATCGGTATTTCACAGGTATACTGTGCGCGGGTCATGCAATGTTGGATTACACCTTCCATTGTTATGATTGTCAGGTTTTCTGCTTCGAAGCAGAAAGGGAAACTACTCGTGTTGTCCTGTGGTGGGGAACATTCCAAATCAGTATTCATTTTATTTCATACATTTCCATTAAACCCAAGATTTCGGAATTGAATCTTGTGGAGATCGCACATATCATTATCTATAAAAAAAATTATGGATTTTTTGGCATATTATTGGTCGTGTATTGACTTCTTGACACCAAAACGCGAGATATTCCTCATATCTAGGATTTCCATAATGATATTCTAAACTTAAGACCGCAATTGGTAGCAGGCTGTTCGGGATATTTAGTTCCATATTGGAATAACTGACGAATGGTGTTATTGTTCACAATATATATGTCACCTCTGATTATATGACCAACAGGTTAGTCGCAGTAGGACGAGTCTTGGCAGCCACAACTGGTGGACTTAATCTACCAAGTCCACTTTCAGAAACATGCTCCTATAATTGAACAACTCGGAATTGATGGCGTTCGTGTTAGAAAATGAAACTATTGGTAGTTCTTGAAATTTGAAATAGTGCAGCATTTAGGAAAACTGATTTTCTGTCTGGGAATGTTACTTCAGTTTAAAGCATTTTTTTTTTTACGAATTCAAATTCAGGAACGTGTGGTCTTTGATTTAGTTGATTCTATTTCTTGTTTATCAAAATAAGCAATATGAAGGCCTATACTCTCAAGCAAATAATTATTGTGTTCTCTTGCTGTTATCAAATCCAGCTAACAATCTGAATCTATTGTATTGTTAGATGATTTGATCATGCCCAAGTTATGGCTATGTGGAGAGTGTTTGGAGTTTATGTAATGAATGCCGATAGTAAATATTAGTAGTGTGTTTTTCTCTTCAAGTTGATGTCATTTCATACAAACACCGTTATTTATTTCAAACGACTTCGTGATACCATTTGAAGAGAAGCAAAATCTGCCACGACACGACAGTTTACCTTGTGTAGTCATCTTCTATCCAGCATTGCAAAATCGAATCTATCTCTTTTTGTTAGCGGCATCTAATATTTTCAGCAGTTGCCTTTTACAATTCGGCGAGGATCGAGAACTTTCCTTAAGCAAATCATCTCGAAAAACTCGAAAAAATAATGTACTTTTAATAATGTCACCAACTGACCAGAATAAGAGAATGCGTAATAGCTGGAACATGCATTATTCGAGTACCCCTATAGATGCTGTCACGAAGCATGTATCGTTTAGGTCTAAACAACTCACCCACGTATAACCAAGTTGGCGCCTTAGCAACATATAGAGTCACTGCGTGAAAACAGTATTGAGTGCTGCATTTCCAGCAAAATAAACTCTTCGTGACAAGTAATTGGATGCCTTGTCGTGTCTCACATGTAGAAGCAAAAAAAAAAATTAATTTCCATTGCCTATAAAATAATCACACCAGTATTTAAACCAAACATGACAATGTTAGAAAAAGTGATTCTTTTCCCAGTTCTTTCCCACTGATGCTATTGTTTATATCACACGTATAAAACGAATGTACCTATTTCTATCTCTGTAACACAACAACAAAGAATGCAATCAAGGACAAATCCAAGAACCTACATTGTACACCGACGAGGTGGCACAAGTTCGTTGAAGAGCTGAAGAGACCAGGCCATATCGTTATGTATTTTACTACCTCTGAGTGGAAAACATTCTCTTACATCGTGCTGAAATTCGTCATCATCGACTGTTAATATCTTGCGAAATGATTTATACTACGTTCAATGGAATTAATATGCATTGAATTGCAATTTCTGTCAAACCTTGTGTAATATATAAAATAGCATACGTTATTTAGCATAATCGAGTGTTGAGACGATCATTTATTGGTGTAAAATGTTTTTCAGAAGGCATTCCAAACATCATTCATCATATTCACGCCGAACAGACTGGTTCGACTCCCGTCTCGGGTGCACTTTGTAAAGAGTGTCTCGTTGTTCCACGACCCCGCTTGATATTGCGAAACACACAACCTCTCTTCAACAAGCCGTATTCATCCTGTATTCTACTGACCCTCCTAAATTGTCTAAATATCTCCCTAATGCTGCTTGTAGTCTCCTCATCCTTCTAAATGGTCACTCAATCGTCTCCTTATTCCGTGTATGCTATTGATCCCCAGAATAGACCCACTTTCATCCCCGTGTTGCCTGTATTCTAACGAGCCTCCTAAATGGACATACTGTCATCAACATGTTGCGTGTGTTCTATCGATCCTCCTAAGTGGCCCCACTGCCATCCCATTTTGGTCTGTATTCTAACGTGCGGCCTAATTGGTCCCTCTGTTGTCTGTATTCTATCGATCCTCCTAAATGGTCCCACTGCCATCCCTCTGTTGCTTGTATTCTTACGAGCCTCCTAATTAGTGCCACTGCCATTTCACTGTTGTCTGTATTCTATCCATCCTCCTAAATGGTCCCACTGCCATCCAACTTTTGTCTGTATTCTATCGATCCTCCTAAATGGTCCCACTGCCATCCCACTGTTGTCTGTATTCTATCGATCCTCCTATATGGTCCCACTGCCATCCCATTGTTGTCTGTATTCTATCCATCCTCCTAAATGGTCCCACTGCCATCCCATTGTTGTCTGTATTCTATCGATCCTCCTAATTAGTGCCACTGCCATCCCAATGTTGTCTGTATTCTATCGATCCTCCTAATTAGTGCCACTGCCATTCCACTGTTGTCTGTTTTCTACCGATCCTCCTAAATGGTCCCATTGCCATCCCACTGTTGTCTGTATTCTATCGATCCTCCTAAATGGTCCCACTGCTATTCCACTGTTGTCTGTATTCTATCGATCCTCCTAAATGGTCCCAATGAAACCCACTGTTGTCTGTATTCTATCGATCCTCCTAAATGGTCCCACTGCTATTCCACTGTTGTCTGTATTCTATCGATCCTCCTAATTGGCCCCACTGCCAACCCACTGTTTTCTGTATTCTATCGATCCTCCTAAATGGCCCCACTGCCATCCCACTGTTTTCTGTATTCTATCGATCCTCCTAATTAGTGCCACTGCCATTCCACTGTTGTGTCTGTTTTCTATCGATCCTCCTAAATGGCCCCACTGCCATCCCACTGTTGTCTGTATTCTATCGATCCTCCTTAATGGTCCCACTGCTATTCCACTGTTGTCTGTATTCTATCGATCCTCCTGAATGGTCCCAATGAAACCCACTGTTGTCTGTATTCTATCGATCCTCCTAAATGGTCCCACTGCTATTCCACTGTTGTCTGTATTCTATCGATCCTTCTAATTGGCCCCACTGCCATCCCACTGTTTTCTGTATTCTACCGATCCTCCTAAATGGTCCCACTGCCATTTCACTGTTGTCTATGTTCTATCGATCCTCCTAATTAGTGCCACTGCCATTCCACTGTTGTCTGTTTTCTACCGATCCTCCTAAATGGCCCCACTGCCATCCCACTGTTGTCTGTATTCTATCGATCCTCCTTAATGGTCCCACTGCTATTCCACTGTTGTCTGTATTCTATCGATCCTCCTAAATGGTCCCAATGAAACCCACTGTTGTCTGTATTCTATCGATCCTCCTAAATGGTCCCACTGCTATTCCACTGTTGTCTGTATTCTATCGATCCTTCTAATTGGTCCCACTGCCAACCCACTGTTTTCTGTATTCTACCGATCCTCCTAAATGGTCCCACTGCCATTTCACTGTTGTCTATGTTCTATCGATCCTCCTAATTAGTGCCACTGCCATTCCACTGTTGTCTGTTTTCTACCGATCCTCCTAAATGGCCCCACTGCCATCCCACTGTTGTCTGTATTCTATCGATCCTCCTTAATGGTCCCACTGCTATTCCACTGTTGTCTGTATTCTATCGATCCTCCTAAATGGCCCCACTGCCATCCCACTGTTGTCTGTATTCTATCGATCCTTCTAATTGGTCCCACTGCCAACCCACTGTTTTCTGTATTCTACCGATCCTCCTAAATGGTCCCACTGCCATTTCACTGTTGTCTATGTTCTATCGATCCTCCTAATTAGTGCCACTGCCATTCCACTGTTGTCTGTTTTCTACCGATCCTCCTAAATGGCCCCACTGCCATCCCACTGTTGTCTGTATTCTATCGATCCTCCTTAATGGTCCCACTGCTATTCCACTGTTGTCTGTATTCTATCGATCCTCCTAAATGGCCCCACTGCCATCCCACTGTTGTCTGTATTCTATCGATCCTCCTTAATGGTCCCACTGCTATTCCACTGTTGTCTGTATTCTATCGATCCTCCTAAATGGTCCCAATGAAACCCACTGTTGTCTGTATTCTATCGATCCTCCTAAATGGTCCCACTGCTATTCCACTGTTGTCTGTATTCTATCGATCCTTCTAATTGGTCCCACTGCCAACCCACTGTTTTCTGTATTCTACCGATCCTCCTAAATGGTCCCACTGCCATCCCACTGTTGTCTGTATTCTATCGATCCTCCTAAATGGCCCCACTGCCAACCCACTGTTTTCTGTATTCTATCGATCCTCCTAAATGGCCCCACTGCAATCCCACTGTTGTCTGTATTCTATCGATCCTCCTAAATGGTCCCACTGCCATCCCACTGTTACCTGTATTCTACCGATCCTCCTAATTAGTGCCACTGCCATTTCACTGTTGTCTATGTTCTATCGATCCTCCTAAATGGTCCCACTGCCATCCCACTTTTGTCTGTATTCTATCGATCCTCCTAAATGGCCCCACTGCCATCCCACTGTTACCTGTATTCTATCGTTCCTCCTAAATGGCCCCACTGCCATCCCACTGTTACCTGTAATCTATCCATCCTCCTATTTGGCCCCACTGCCAACCCACTGTTGTCTGTATTCTATCCATGCTCCTGATTAGTCCCACTGTCATTCCACTGTTGTCTGTATTCTATCGATCCTCCTAATTGATCCCACTGTCATCCCATTGTTGTCTCTATTCTATCGATCCTCCTAAATGGCCCCACTGTCTTTCCACTGTTGTCTGTATTCTATCGATACCCCTAAATGGTCCCACTGTTATTCCACTGTTGTCTGTATTCTATCGATCCTCCTAAATGGTCCCACTGCCATCCCATTGTTGTCTCTATTCTATCGATCCTCCCAAATGGTCCAACTGCCAACCCACTGTTGTCTGTATTTTATCGATCCTCCTAAATGGCCCCACTGCCATCCCACTGTTACCTGTATTCTATCGATCCTCCTTATTAGTGCCACTGCCATTTCACTGTTGTCTCTATTCTATCCATCCTCCTAAATGGCCCCACTGTCATTCCACTGTTGTCTGTATTCTATCGATCCTCCTAAATAGTCCCACTGCCAACCCACTGTTACTTGTATTTTATCGATCCTCCTAATTAGTGCCACTGCCAACCCACTGTTACTTGTATTCTATCGATCCTCCTAATTAGTGCCACTGCCATCCCACTGTTACCTGTATTCTATCGCTCCTCCTAATAAGTGCCACTGTCATACCACTGTTGTCGGTATTCTAACGTGCCTCCTGAATGGTCCGACTACATCCCATCGTTGCCTGTATTCTAACGAGCCTCCTACATAAACCCACTTCCATCCCATCGTTGTCTGTGTTCTAAAGAGCTTCGTAAATGGCTTCACTGCATCCCACTGTCGCTTGTATTCGATTGGGCCTTTTAAATGACCTCACTCCCATCATGTTGTTGTCTGTAAATTTCCGGGTCTCCTTAATGGCCCCACTACCAGCATCACGTTCCTTTGTAATTTGCTGAGAAGAGATCGGTATCCCTGGACTTTTGTGGTGTTCATCTCGTGTTCCTCTAGGCGCCTGGTGGTCAGACAATCATAAGATGCCGATCATCAGGAAAAACCTCAAGATCCCCCTTCCACTGAGGTGGTCTGAGTATAATGTAGTCTTGAGTTTTCAAAACATACATGTATGTTGGAAAAGAAACAACATGATTCAAAGTGGGAACATATTTATTGTGGCGATGTCACTATTCATTATTTTAAATCCATTTCTGTACAAATGTTGATGATCACCACTGGCTGTTGTTTGAAAGATAACAATAAGAAACATATATCAACCAATCTAAGTATTAAGACACGTCATTGAGGTCTAGGTTGATTATCAACTGAATTCATCAAACTGGTCACTTGTTACGTGAGGCTCCACAAGCTATGGTATTTTCAGTTTGAAACTGCAAATACTTTAACATGATGAGTGAGTGAGTAAACTTGGTTCTGGTAATGTGGTAACAGTGACCTGCGTTAATATTTTCACATATTGTTAGTCTATACAAAAAAACACTACCAAATGGCGAAATGTGTTCTTGTCATCATATATACGCGTCGAGGGGCATGTTTTCTGTGTCGTCCTGTCCTCATAGCATATATTGGTAATCGATCCCAAGGTTGTGTTTTCACTGTCGCGATATAATGTTAAAATGTTTCAAGTTGTTGTAGTGCTGGAGGGGTGCACTGTTGGCCCAGTCGTCTAAGGCGCCGCGATTCGCTGTGCAGAGTTGCGTCCCTTGGGCACGCCAGAAACCTATGATTGGTGGTTCGAATCCCGGTTCGCCCGGATTATGTTTCTAGGTTTGTCAGCACCATACCCCTGCTCGTGGGTTTCACCGAAGTGGTAAACGTCTAAGACCTGCATCACTTCGGGCTTCCCTCCCACATTAAGCTGACACGCCGTGATATAACTGAAATACTGTTAAAAGCGGCGTTAATCCAAACTCACTCACTTACAATGTAGTGCTGAAAAATTTAGTTTCCTATTTCAGTTCCTTAAAGACAATAACAAGAGTTCCATGTTTGATCATACATACCCAGATGCCCAATACACCACTGAATAGGAAGGCTATTACAATGTCTTATGTCTCCTCGTACACATTAAGCACCACAGATACTACATCTAGTTCTTCAAGATCCTGGGCTTGTAAATTATGACTTCACACACACATGTAGTTGAAACGCTTAGCGTCAGACGTTGTAATGTTCATAAATCCAGTTGGAACTATACTTTAAGTGGATCTAAACCTGCTTAAATATAAATAGCTTTATGTTCTGTCATAAAATGTCTGAGTAGACAGTTTATGCTATCAGCTGATATTAATACATCGCGTGTTGCTATCGGTGTTCAAGAGCCGAGACAAGGCTGACATGTGGCATTAGCTATAATCATTAAAATACTCACTTTACATAACATAGAAGTAAGCAAGTCTGCTTAGTACAATATGCTTTCAAAGGGTTCAATATTTATCGCAAAGTAAACTTAAGCTATTCGCTTTCTGGTAGTTACGTATTTTCAACGCTGCTTCTAACGATGCTTTAGTCAGTATGTTCCAATGTTGGTTGGTTGGTTTGTTGTTTAACGCCGCACTCAGCAATATTCCAGCTATATTACGGCGGTCTGTAAATAATCGAGTCTGGACCAGACAATCCAGTGATTGATATCATGTGCATCCATCCATGCAATTGGGATCGAGTACATGCATCAACCAAGTCAGCGAGCCTGACCACCCCATCCTTTTAGTCGTCTTTTACGACAAGCATAGTCGCCTATTACGGCAAGCATGGGTTGCTGAAGACCTATTCTACCCCGGAATCTTCACGGGCCATGTTCCAATGTGGGGAGGTATACAGACGTGTTGCACGTCATGCAAACCATATGCATGTGACTGGTGTCCATTTACTAAGAATAGGAATCGGTCTGAATCCATTCAAATAGATAATAATAAAGATATATTAAATATTTCACAGCACGTTTGTGATGTTAGTGAATAAGGTGAAGCGAAGTCATGTTATGTCAAAAAGCATAAATTGAACACCAAATACAAAAATACAGAAAAATCTAAATATATAACGTATAACGCCAAGACGATGTGCCATAGACCATGCCACGATGTAGCGTTTCACTGTAATGGCACGTGGTACTGTGTACAATGCGCAGGTCACAAATCGTGTGAAATGGAGCCGCGTATGACGCTGACAGTAGATGGATTGCTGGCCGTGTTCGGCAACGTTGACTCTTTAGAGTTGTTGCCCAGCAATAAAACACATGTGGTGTCTCCAACAAATGTATGCATCAATGAAGGTATCGGTATTAAAACATATATTATATAATACTTTACAGCACGTTTGTGATGTTAGTGAACGGAGATGAAGCGATGTCATGTTATGTGAAAATGCATAAAGTGTACACTAAGTACAAAAATACAGAAAAATCTAAATATATAACATATAACGCCAAGCCACATGTTTTCAGCATTTATAGATATTTACGTGGGCATGTGCAGCAGACACTGCGTCATAGCACTTTGTGACTTGGTGTAATTGAATATGTACTTTGTTATTTCCGCGTGAAACATGTTTGCAAAATCCATATTGATGATAGCCAGACATCTCCTCTTCTTCAGAAAACAGTTAATCACTAAATCATGATTTTTTTCTGATACCAATCCTTTAGGATTTTAGTTTTGACAAAATGTTTGCGTTTTTTAACCGTCAGCTTTCTCACTAATCGCCCAGTGATTATAATTGATGCTGCGATGTATTGTATTTAAATGGTTCTGTCATGTCTTTACTTTGAAATATAATCAATAGGAACTTGACTCAACGGGGGTTTCTTAGGCTGAGGACTCAACCATGGGTCTTAACAAGGATTTAGGGGATTTCTATCTGAGCCTCCACGCTGACATACAGGGCATGTAGAAAGCTGATTGAAGTTAGTTTTACACTAACATAGATGCGATTTACGTGAATTTGTCGAGTCCATTGTAAGCGCAATGAATGAACTAATGGTCATTCGTTTTAATTGATAATTTGCAATGGCATTACACGCAGCTTTAAATGTTTTAGGCGTGTTGTATCAAATATCTTTAACAACGTAGCGTTCCAATGTCTCTAGGTACATAGCCAAACAAGAGTCCAATAGCATTATCCGTAAATTGATTACAACTAGGAAAGATTAGCATAGGGATTCGGGTTGAGTGAGTGAGCGAGTTGAATTTGATGGCGATTTCATTAGTTTTTCAGTCACATCAATAAGTATCAGATTTGGTTTTGTGTTGTTGGTTTGTTGTTTAATGCATCACCACGCAATTGTACATCTGTATGACGGCGGTCGGTCGAGTGTGGCCCAGACAAGCCAGACACTGACATCATGAGCATTGATCTACGCAATTGGGATCCCATAACATGCATCAACCAATTTTGCTAGCCTGACCACCCGATCCCGTAAGTCGCCTCTTACCAAAGGCATGGTCGCCTTTTACGGTTTTTATGGATTGTTAAAGACCTATAGCACATGGAAATTCCAAGCATAGATATGTAACATATACTACTCAAAATTTGATAAGGATCACTAGGTGATATGTGTGTAAGTTACCACAAACATAACAAAAGACATGACTCTGACTCAGAAACGTGTTTAATCATGTTATGAATGAAAATTCATGAACGGCATGAACTTGTATCAATATGGAATGTTTGAAATCTGCAAACACCAAAAGGCATTTCATTAAAAAATGTTAACAGCAAACAAGAGAAAGAATTACACAGTTATGAGGGATAGTCCATCATTACACTTAGTCGATGAAGTGTCAATATCGAGTATGACCTCCCCTTGCATCAATGACGGCCTGACAACGTCGAGATATGCTGTCAATAAGCACCCGGATGTTCCCAATGGGAAGGTTGTTCCACTCTTCCACGAGGGTATGTCCGAGCTCTGCCAAAGTCGTGGGTTGTGCTCTACGGCGTGAAAGGGCAACCTGCAGCATGTTCCAGACATGCTCAAGTCCGGCGAGCGCTGGCCAATCCATGCGGACAATTGTCTCCTGCTCAAGGTACTGCTCAACCACCCTGGCGCGATGAGGACGGGCATTATCATCCATCAGAATGAACTCAGGGCCAACAGCACCAGCGTAGGGTCTGACGTACACATCGAGGATCTCATCCCGGTACCTCACCCCCGTCATTGTTCCTCTCTCCAGGACATGAAGATATGTCCTTCCATCTCTGTTGATTCCACCCCAGACCATGATGGAACCACCACCATAACGGTCATGTTCACTGATGTTGGCATCATGGAAACGTTCACGTTGTCGTCGCCACACCCGCTGCCTCCTGTCTGTAAAGTCCAAACAATACCTGGACTCATCGGTGAACAGAACTGGAACCCAATCGTTCCGTGTCCAAGTGACATGATCTTCAGCCCATTCCAATCGCTCCCGCCGGTGTCGAACAGTCAGGGGGATTCGGACACATGCCCTTCTCGAGTAGAGACCTGCATTGTGAAGACGATTCCGTATCGTCTGAGTGGACACATTCACCCCCGAGGCGTTCAGGAGGTCGTTACGTAGGCTGGTTGCTGTCCAGAAGGGATGACGTCGTGCCTGAAGAGCCACAAAATGATCTTGGCGTTGGGTTGTCGACTTCTGACGACCACCCCCATGTCGGTGTGCTGCTGTCCCAAAATTTTGCTGTCGAGACCAGGCCCTGCTTACAACGCTCTGGCTGACGTTTAGTGCATTGGCAACGTCACGTTGTGAATAGCCAGCATCAAGCATTCCAATACATCTGCCCAGTTGTTCTGTCGTCAGGCGACGTCTTACACGTTGAGGGGGCATTGCGTAGATAGTGCGTGCAAGTGTGTTGGAGACGTTTTTGATTTCACTTGAACACAATATTGCCAGTTATGCAGTTATTTTGTTTTTTTATTAAGAAAAATATCTACGATCCTTATCAAATTTTGAGTAGTATATATAAGGATGTCAACCAGGTATTGGATAAAGGATAAAGGCAAAACCAACCAGCCTCCACCATCCCCTGAAAAAAAACCCATCTGGCAAACCAGCGTCGAAACCAGACATCTGAGGCGCGGCAGTTCGCTGTGAAGTGTTCCTTAACCGTATCAGGATTTGCTAATCGTGGATACAAAACCCAGATAATGATTACATTTGGTCAGTTAGCACCATACCCCTGCCCTTGGTTTTTACCAAATTGATTCAACCTGTCACATTTTTGGCTTTTTTCCCATTAAGCTGATATAACTGGAAAACTGTTCATAGAGGCGGAGAACCAAGTTTACTAACTCACACATGGCACAAGTGGGCAGAGACTTGCGGTGTCGTCAGAGCCAAAAAGCCTCCGGCCCCTGTTCCATAAGGGCTCAGTCACACATTCAGGATTTTTACTGCCGTCCTTGATAGGACCATTCCCGATTAAAATTTGTCAAAAGTCTGAACAAAATCCTGTGATATATTGGCCAGCCGAATTCGTCTCCACTCTTCCTTTCTCAATCAGCAATAATTGGCACTGTGTGAACCTGTGTGAACCTGGCCTAAAACGATTATAGCTTTTAGGTAATATGTAAGACAATACTATCTTTATACTTACAATACATGTATACAGAACAGGCTTGGCTCTTCGAACACTCTTTGAAATCGAAATATAATGTGCTGATTGCAGAACTGTTTGCAGTAGACTAACACCAAGTCTCAGCCTGAAATGAAAATAGTTTTTGATCATTTTTGTTGTTTAACATATACTTAAAGACGAAAGTTTTTGCGGACTATTCTATTTCACTTACAAAACGTTATATGCATTACGGATTTGTTTTATGAAAACATGCTGGCAATGCAGGTTGTTCTGCACGAAATAACAAGTATTCATGAGATATTGTTTCAAATGTTCTCTTTTCATATATATAAAACGAGAATAACCAGTCTCAATTATCCGACAAAACAGATTTCATAATCTATTCGTAAAAGGCAAAATAGCTGTGAAAATTATATAAATGGGGTACTCAAAATCAGTGGTGAAATCAGGTTTTCGCAAAAACAAGCATGTTCTGTTTTACTAGTCGAAATGCAATCCCATATCTTTGCCACAATATTTGGAAGTTCGGAAGTACACCACGTCTGATAGGTTTGATGAGATTTTTTATGAGATTTCACAATGATTATAACACATGTCGAGCCATAGGGATGCTTGAATCAGGTACCTGGCACGTCACTTCATTCCCAGATACCGTTTCCGTACTGGGCGTCACCACGTGACAACCCGTCGCCAAGCTATATGGATTCGAACCAGCAACTCTGACAGCCTGTATCACCCATGATTGCAGAGGGGTAAATGCGAGGACAGTCCAACGACGTCTACGTGTCTTAGGCGTCCCCAGCGAGACGCCCAGCCAGACTGCCAATCCTAGTGGCACATCAACGTGGACGTCTCCAGTGGTGCAGGACAACAATGGCGGTTGAAAGTCCGTCAGTAGAGAAGGTTTGTCTTCTCTGATGAGTCATGTTTCCTTTTTCACTGATCCGATGGTAGGACACATGCATGCAGGCGCCGAGCTAGGTGAACGTTTCGCAATTCCATGTTTTCTTAAAGGTGGTCTTCAAGAAGGACTCAAACTTTATGATTAATGAAAATTAGAATGCTGGCAGATATCAGAATGAGTGTCTACTGTTTTTGCAACATAACGACAGAGTGACGTTGAGGCACGACAACATGTTCCTAGAGTCGTGAAGGATTATCAACAAAGTTAAAGGTTACCCAGGCCTGTCACCAATGATAAATGGTCAGTCTGGAATGAAATGGAACGACGTTTGCAACAGCTTCCTAATCCACCGACAACGTTGCTGGAACGACGGCTTATCCTTCTTCATATATAGATTGGCATCCTCCTGGCTTTTCTTTAACATTAAGGGGCCTCAGTGGGGCGAAGGTGTCAGTCTTGCATCAACGTACAAGTGGGCACACTGGCTACAGACTGTGTGAACGTGCCTCGGAATGAAGTCGTGTGACATGACACAAGTTTGCAGCATGCTGTGTTTCTACCAGACTGGACCTTTTGTGCACACGTACTTCGTCAGCAAAACTATTTTACAATTACCAAATGTCGTTCCTATCGTTGCGTTGACGTCAATGACATGGTCTGCTGTTCTGGGGATGTTACAGCCACTTTCTATATATACATGTAGATATATGCAGTTGCTGGAATGACAGGACCAACCCCAGGGCATTTGGAACATCAAGAAACTTAAGGACATTTTTAAGAGATGAACTTTACATGACTTTACATGACAATTTGAAATATCATCATCATCCTCGGTATTTGAAGTTAAATGCGACATGCGTCATTCCAGTTGGTTTTGTTGACCTTTTTCATATGATCTTAATGTTCTTACAATAGGTTACAATTGCACATGAGCGACATGAACAAAGGGGATATCTGGTTTCATTCTGTTTCAGGTTAAGAGCGTTCGTGACCTCATCTCTTTATGTTTTTGCCAAAATCCAAAATACTGCTCGCATAGACAAATTTGCTTAAATGAGCTAAGAAGCACTCTTAAATTTCAGAAACACGGCAGATGAATTGATGCTATGGACATAATAAAGTATATATTAATATGAACTGATCATCCGCTATTTAGACTATAATACATTCACACATGTACTTGTGCTGAAAACAGCTATGAGAGCTATAATCAGTTTAGACATTTTGTGTTATTTTGATTTAATACCAATTTTTACTTTAGCGCGAAATCGTAACATCATTCTCCGTATGCAAGATGAAGAAACTACAGGCGTACACTCACTTTCAAATGTGGTAATAAAATCTATATTGTTTGTGTTGTCTTTGATAACACCACGCTCAGCAATATTCCAAGTATTATGGCGGCGGCCTATACATAATTGAGTCTGGACCAGACAAACCAATGCTTGATATTATAAAGAACAATAACGATAACGCAACGAGGACACGCAATCAGGCACAGAGCCTAACTATGCGATCTATGAATTGTCTGGTACGACACACATAGATTGCTTGGTATTGGAAAATGTATATCGACAATACGTTATACTGTGTGTCGTGCAAAAGAAATCAAAAGGTCATCAGCTACTTTTGCTGAGGGATTGGTCTACAAACAGTAAGCGCCCGCATTATTGACTCGAGAGGATCGTTCTGCGACTAAACCAGAAACACATTCTGGTAAATACACACAAAAACCCGCATGTTCTTGAATTTAAAATTTCAAGAGTAGTGAAATTAAGATGCTTGGAAACTTACTCAACACGATTAGACAAAAATCAGTTTTCAAATTTGAGGAACCACCAACAGTTTAAGTTCACAATTTCGTCCGAGTTGTGTAAATATATGTGTTTCAAAAACGTAAATTACACTACTTATGACAAGAGTCACCTGCCACCAATCTGTTGATCGTATAAACGCACGTGACTTCTCTATTGTTCACACAACAATCGTCGCCTGTTATTCATTCACAGAGCCCAAAATATCGTAAACAACCTTCTGATCAATTGGGATAACAAGTTTAAAACTATTATGGATGATGTCAACGTGTATTCCACAAAATGGACCAATAAAGAACCTGAACCAATTGACTGTCTTTCTTTGAAGACTGCCCTTTCTACGTCATGCGACTCTTGCTCATAGTTGCTTGATCCGGGTTACAACATTTACGGACTCACTAAAACTGTCACAACGTTTGATGGTAGAAATGATGAAGACGTTTCTGATTACCCTCCCCTCGAATCGAAATTGGCAAAAATATATAAAAGAAAATATATTTACTCACCTGAACTAGAAAAAAGAGACCAGTAAAACCGCCTCATCTGTATTTTGTTTCTTATCTAAATGGGCCCCAACAGACTCCTTACAGTAGAGCTTTGAAAAAATGTGGAGGACATTTCCGAATTTTACGCATCACTGACAAAAAATGATGTCTGATGCAATTCCTTATTCTGGCTTGTACAATATGTTCCCGTGTTTTTCAGGTGAATAATTATGTGGTGTTCCACTTGTGGGGGCAGGATTCGCTCATCACTGGTATCATCACTATTTGATAGTGATGCATAAACACATGTTTATGATCTACTCGACAGCATATAATGAACGAAAGGTTTGTCGCTCTTATTTTCAGAGCAGGTCAGTGGGCAATGTTCTTATTGGTAAAATGTTCAAAACGTAAAACAAAATACACCCATACTTTCCAGCCAGCTGTTTGTAAAAGGTATTACGGGCGTGTAGATCAATATCTGATGTGTCCATTATGTTGATGGCTTACTGTTGATTAACTTGTGAATGGTCGTAGCCCTTGGTATTGCTTGCCATTCTGCCTAAAGAGCTACCCCAACCTGGGCCACGTTGGCGGGTGCTGGGTTTCCAGGAGACCAGTGAAACCAACAGGTCTGTTTCACCAAACGATTCAGGATGTCAAAATAACATTCACAAGGCTGTATGACGAGAGGATTAACTTCAACTTTCCAAATGTCAACTTTCCCTCTATTTCGTGCACTATTCCAGCAGACTTGCTCTTTTTACGAAGATTCAAACAGCGTCAAACTTTTGCTCAAAAGTTATTTGATCAGAATCCAAGGCCTCAGTAAGCTTTCAAAAGGTTTATTGTAGAAATGTGGTCGTCATTTCGAAATTTGACGAATCATTGTAAGATCACGTACAATGCAGTTCCCGATTATGACCATTATTATGCTGCCGTGTTTTTTTCAGGTGAACTCTTCACTTGCCTTTGCATGTGTTTGTAACGGTAACCACCGGTGGGGGCAGGCTACACTCACCTATTTGGGAACACCTGGTAGCACTGTTTGATAGTGATTCATCAAAACATGCTTATGATTTAGTTGGATTCGTACAATGGGCTTATTGGATACAACTTCACCGACCCCGAAGTATATAAAATGGTCACATATCTTCACACGAACAGATTAAGAGTTGGTAATATTTACCCCTGCATGAAGTAATTTGAAGAAATACGTCTTCTTATTTAGTAATACTTGCGTCTACTGTTCTGTTTCTAACTATCACCTTTGACACTTCTACTGCTGTACAGTGTCTGGTCGCGCCAAAGCAACATCACGCAGAGATAACTATTGTCACATTTTAGTGCAACACGAACCACGCACCGTAGATTACATTTCCAGACAACGTAATTGCAACGTGTTTGTAACCTTTTTGTTTGGTACGCACAGCAGTGTAGCAATACGTGATTTGATATGTGCGACAGTCTCTTATGCAACACGATCCACGTGTCATTACATATATTCCAGTCTGACGGCTCCGGTGGACATGAGATTACGAAGGTTCTAGCCTCCATGCTGGACAGTCCCTTGCATTGCTTTGACACAAGGGTACAATTACATTCCGCCTGGCGTCGTTGGCGTTGTTACAATGGATAGTAATAAAAAGTGGTTTAAGTGCTTTGGACAGACATGTATCTTCCGGTCTAAAACCCAGGCATAGTTAAAACGTTTTTTTCTTCTAATGTTTGGTTGTCAGAACAATGACAAATTCACGCCCTTTACTTGAGTTGATTAATAACTGGTTCCTTGTTGTCATGGAAAAAAGCACAAACGCATATTGAGTCGACAACGGTAGATGTGTCAGCCGTGCTTGTAGGTTAGTACCCGTATCGCATGTGACGTTGTGTAAATGGTAACTGGGGTCTTCTTTTTAAAGGAAATCGATAATTACTTAACGCGGAAGAGATTTCTTAGGCTGGTGACTTTACTGCGATTGAACAGCCTTTTCAGATAGTATCGGAAACATGTCATCTGAATAACATAACACATGCGAAGAACGTCTTGAAATAAGCAGTAAACTGACAATTATGTGCCTGGCAGGTCTAAAACGTGCTTAGAATGGAAACACTTTGAACTATACAATTCTTCTAGCAACATAAAGAGCAGTGATCGGCAAGGTATGTGAATTACGTATCAAGTTGTTCCACCTACGCACTGGGTCAACTTTTCCTTCTCCTTGTGAATTTATCAGTGACATGAAAGGTATAGTTTATATGTCTTGCATGGCTCGCTACATGAACCGATTGCCATACAGTCATAATAAGTCGACAAATAATTCTCTCAGTTGACGGTCACCATGCGCTCAAATATGCATAGATGTATGTTTGATCACAAATGTTCGGTGTTTTTGACGAATCTAATGCTTCTCACAATAACGTTGCTTTTGAAAAAAACAATTCATTGGTACCGCAGTAGTTAATTTGTCATCGATCGCATTGTCGTGCGGTACGTGACCCTATACATACATCGTCGTCATCGCTGTTTAGTGGTATTTGTTGCACATTCTTGATAGATATCATTCATGATACATTGATAAATCAGTGTTGACACCAGGTGTTCGCGAAAAGGGTAAACATTTCCTTCCCCACCGGAAGCATTCGCTACACACACAATATGCATAAAAAAATATATGTATTGGTTGCCTGGCACAGCAAACAAGTTCAATAATCAACAAGTGCCTTTTCAGAAAAGTAATTTTTAATGAAAATTAATCTCAACAAAGTGTTAATGTCATGTCAATTGTTGGCAATGGGGTACCGAAATTATCTCCCACATCTGACAACACGGAAGTACAAAAAGGCATATGTCAAATGTGTCAAATGGCTCTTATTGTCACACTGTGCCCAGTTCACAATGACAATGTTCACACAGTCCTTGTAGGCAGTTGGAGAAAATCTGTGACACATGCAGCAGTTAGATGTAATTGTGACATCGGCAGGTTGTTAACAGTCCCCAGTGTGATCCATATGGTAGGCAGATGGCTCAGGTTGTGGACTTGACAAAAAAGACGGCGGTGTTGCAGGTTTCAGCTTGTTTCCTTTTGAACAAGAAGGGCTATATTTTTAGCATCACTTATATTGTTGTGATGGGTCATCAAAGTACCTGTTATGTACGTGGATGCAAACCTCTTGCTGGGCTTAGTGATCACTTTGTTTTCGGCTCCCTATACACCACGTGTCGGTGGAGGTAGAATCTTTAGTCTGCACAGGGTCCTGGGTGTCCATTGACGAGATGCAGGCTTGCTTACTGCGTTTGGGGCAGGAATGTTTCTTAGCGAAAGGGATTAACATGAGTGTGGGTGGATTGGCTCCTTATCTGTCTGGCATCGGCTGGTGTAGCATCCCCTATATGTTCTCGCTCTTGATGCTAATTACATATGTTACTTCTACTGCACAGCAAGTATTTAACCCTGTGCGAGAAGTATCCATGTATTAGGCAGCAGAAGCAAATATATAGGTGTTTTATTCTTAACTACACTAATAGTTTCTGGAATAAAGGTATGTTATCTTTGTAAATTGTTTTTGCGCGAGACAGATTTTGATTTGAGTGTTAGATGCTGAAGACCACATGTAAGTTGATAATGTAAAATGCTTCATAGAATACCAAATTTTACAAAATGACCAAATCACATCTGCGGAATTAGATGTGTAGATGTATCAAAACTGTTATTTATTTGTTACAGTTCATTCCTTTACCTCCTTAGGACCTTCCAAAGAAGGTCCACGCCATTAACCTAATTACAGTCTTACTTCGGGTAGTACCTTTGTCCCCCAACGGATCGAGTACACAGTAATTGATTACTTCACGGATTAACTATGGCACCAGCCTCCTTCAAGCATTATTGAACTATAAAATTTTAATGACAGAACAAAGAACATTGAGCTCCAAGGAAGGCAGGAGCTACTGAATAACTTTTGTTTCTACTCTCCCAGCAGAACAATGTACATAGTATTTGATAATGTCACTGCAGTAGGGTATGTTACACTTGATAATGTCACTGCAGTAGTATGTGTTACAGTGATAATGCCACTGCAGTAGGATATGTTACAGTTTCATCAGTGACATAAATGATGTCTGAGGCAATTCCTTATTTTCAGTTATACCACGTGTCCTGTGTGGTTATTTTCAGCTGAACAACTGCTTGCCTTTGTATGTGTTTGCGACCACTTTGTTTCATCACTATTTGATAGTGATTTATAAACACATGCTTATAATATGGTCGGAATCGTACAATAGACTCTTCTGATGATTTCTTATGGTTATGGTAAGAATTTTGTAGCTTCTATTTGCAACTGATAATGTCAAGTGGGTTGTGACATTTGATAATGTACCTTGTTCCCACTCATACACTTTATACTGACTCTAAGTCGGGCATCCCTTAGTTATCCATTATTACCGAGCGCCAGTCAGAGCAACAACAAGTATAATCTTTTAACGTCTTTTGTTGTGGGGATTTAACCACCAACCTTCAGCTCTGCGGTCAGACGTTCTATCCATTACACCTAGGCGGCCCTCATGCACGAAATGTGTCTGAATATGCGTCCAAAGCCGACTTTAATGTGAATGAGTGAGAATGGTTTTAAGCCGTTTTTAGCAATATTCCAGAAATGGGCTTCACCCATTGTACCAATGTGGGAAATCGAACCCGGGTCTTTGGGACGAGGGAACGCTTTAACCACTTGGCCTGGCTATCCAACCGCCCCCGGCGGACTTCAATGTGCACCGGTTGGTGACAATATATGACATTGCTGATTGAGCATCATCCTTTAAGTTATATGGTTGCTATATACTATTACCCCTTAGATTAATATGGTATAGAGGCGATCGTTTACAGTTCACATGGTATAGGCGAAGGTATGATGGCTGCCATTGAAAACCAACCTTCCTCACTCCCCTGTTGTCTCACTTACCCACTCACTCACTCACTCACTCAGACGATGCTCTGTAACATGACATCTCTGATTTGTTACGGACAAAAATACGAACAGAAATATCCCCAAGATCTTGATATTGTTCACTTTAATGTATTACCTAAAATAACCACACAAAATCAATTTTCCAAAATATTCCAATCAATATCATAACATCCGACTGGAAACGTTCATATTGTTGCAAGTTCTTCATTTGCTCTCGATCTATCGATTCCTCTTAATTCAGCGTTTTTGCTCATTACAACTCTGTATGTCTTCCAGATTAATTTCATGAAACGGATAAAGATAATATCCCCCGTGTGTTCTTCAAATAACCTGAGTGTTGTGCAAATAAAACCAAGCCTTTACTTGACGAAAACAGGAATAATGTTGAATTAAGAATCATTTTCGCTTCCTGTTGCATGTCATGTCAGCGATAGAAGAAACCGAAATTGGAACAGAATCCTCATAGCCATGCTTTATCAATTCCATTGTTAGTTTTTGTTGAAACAAACATTCCTCTCTGGAGTATTTAGAGAGCCCAGCGGTGCTGCCAATCTTCCACTGAAGGGAACTGATGTCACATTCCATACTGTGGTCATGCCTTTAATTATGAAAACAAAATAAAATGGAATTATTCAACAGGGCTTTTCTTTGAAACTCTAGTAGCTTTTACGGGCTAAAAACTGTTCGGTATTTCTTGTTCCATTGTGGCAACATACCAGTATGAGTTCATTATAAATGACCTTTAGATATTTGTATTTCTCCCCACAGTGATACGTCCATCGTCGTGCTAGTGATTAAAAAATACATTTAAGGATTTGCACGGATTTCCTCCTTGGGCAACTTCAATGCCCAACTAAAATCTCAAAGATCAAGACCAAATATAAAACATGTTTCGAAATTAATGAAATTTAATCGTCAATGTACACAGATCTGAGGCCGCTATGGGGAGAATTAAATGTACACTCAGATGCAGTAAAGGCACTCTGGGATGTGTACTATATAAATGTAGGTAATATATATAAGTCAACAATCAAGAGGGGCAGATGTTTTAAATTTGGAAAAGTCATAACAATGGTACCTATTTTCTGAAGTCTAAAATCACAACATACAGTAAATAGGTGATATATATAAAGAATAAGCTTGGAATACCATAATCTGGTCATAGTTTTAATTAACTAGAAACCGATTATACAACGGTACTGAAAACGTCTAGGAAATATCGATGATTTTTCTGTTCCAGATAATTCTCGGGCTGGCTCTTGTCAAGTTGATGATTTGACTCTCTAGATGATGCTTTGACTGGCCCTTGTTCCGATGTTGTTAGATTAGCCCTTGACCACATGCTACTTTGACTTGCCCGTGTCCAGATGTTGTTTTGACTTGCCCTTGTCTAGATGCTGCTTAGACTTACCCGTGTCTATTTGATGCTTGATTAGCTTTTGTCTAGATGCTTCTTTGACAAGACATTGTCCAGCTGCTGCTTGGATTTGCCCTTGTCTAGATGGTGATTTGCCATTCGACATAAACTGTAGACGTACAACTTGCAGTTGCATACTATATTTGTTCTAAAAATCTTATCATGTACTATGGCTTGTCATGTACATATAAAATTGGCACCTTTGACATGTGTTTACACCGCATGATGTTAATACAGAAAAAGGGACACATGTAATATAACTTCATTGCAATTTGTGTCAAAAGTCTGCCGAACATAATACAATACATCTCTTCATAGCTTAACTTAATCTTGCATACACACATTTACAACAATCAGTTCGGCCATAGAACATGCTGGCTTAGGTGATGTGTGTCTCTCACGCGACTCATTTTCTGTAAGCGATGTAATATTTCATATCCGCTGGTAAAATATCAATATTCCTGTGCTCATTGATTTCTCTGTCGTGAGCAACAACTGAGCTAGAAGACTGAAAGAGACAGAATGGGCAGAGCAGTTACTTTAGCCATGGCATTGATGCACTCCAGGAACAATGCAGTGTGTTGTTGATGGAGTAACACTGTCATCATGTTTTAATAACAATTATAGTGTGTTGACAGCTCTGGCAGGGTCATGTGTACTTTGACTTTTGCAGCGTGTTCTTGCCAGAGTGGAGAACTCCTCGTGTTGTGTACACAACTACACAAGAAACCTCTCATGGACGAAGATATAACTGTATATGGTATTCTTCATGACTGACCAATTCTTTTGGCGTCATGGTCAAAGTTGTCGTAATTGTCAAACGACACCTTGATCAGACACTCTATGCTTCGGTACACTTAGGAGATAAACATGTACATGTACGAATTCAGATATTCAGATGAAGTCGATTCCCGGATATTCCATTTGTGGCCGATGTTTTTTATTTGGAGATTTCAAACATTTTGGGCACAAAATACTTTAAATTACCCGCAAATAATTACAAATAATGTTTACTGAAATTGTAAGATACAATGGTTATCTATTCCGTAGTTTTTTGCAGTCGTAAATATCTATATCTATATATGACTCAATGTATATGTAACCAAAACAAGTCAATTGCGAACGTTTCTTTATTACTCATCAGAAAGGTCAGTTGTTTATTTGTTTGTTTAATAACTTATAGCCTGATTACCTTCTAGAATATCCTATTTTTGCTCGCTTGGAAAAAGATTTATGAATTATCAACTCTACAAAATACCAGCAAACAACTTACTCTTGACGTTTGGGGGCTATGTTTACATCCTCAAATTACTTGAAATAATATTTGTTTACCTAATTGGACGTTAAGGAGGATTTCTATAGCCAACTGTGTAGTAACCTCAAGTTTAACCCATAATAGGTGCTATGTATGGGCCTTGCTCCCCACTGTCACCAAGTGTCATCAGTAGGTTTACACATCTTAATGAGTGTAGGTTTACAGTGATTCATGCTTGGTAGGTCAGCCCATCTATCTGACTGGATATCATGCATAGTAGACTCCTTAATATAATTCAGTTGGTATCAATATATATTTGTGTGTGAATTATTTAGTAAATTATCTTTAACAAATTCAGTGAGCTTTTGGCAGGAATGATTCCTGTTACTTGCTGCAGACTTGATGCTAAGATTATTGATTCTTGTAACCTATTGATTACATGTTTTCTGCTTAATTATTAAATATGTATGAGTAATGTTCTTGTAATATTTATCTGTACACCAAGAGAACAAATCTTACTACAGGTGAAGTATTGTTTTTGTACTGAATATGTAATTTAGTTATGGAATGGCACTTCTCCCATATCTACTTATAGTGAAAGAGGCGGCAGGGCAGTCTAGTGGTTAAAGCGTTCGCTCGTCACACGCAAGACCTGGGTTTGATTCTCCACATGGCTACAATGCGTGAAGCTCATTCCTTGTGTCCCTTTCCATGGTATTACATGAATATTGCAAAAAGCGACGTAAAACCATACTTACTCACTCTAGTTTTGGACGCTTTCAATAAATCAAAGTCTCTACTACTCTGAATCAAATAACAAATTATTCATTCACGACTTTATGCTCCATATAACAGAATTATATAGCATAACGCAATTACTTACTGTACTTATTGTCAACAAGAGGAACTATTTGTAATAATGAGGACAAAACCCTCCTCCTCTGGGCCATTTCATGAATATTCAATTCAAAGATGGCACATAAATAAATCAGATATGTTTGTTATCCCGAAGAAGTGTGTGTGTATGTGTGCGCGTGTGGTGGAAGTGGATTCAGGTTTGATTGGGATGGGGCATTATCGTTGTCGACCAGTGATATTGACTTTTTCAGTTTTGTAAACCAGTCAAATGGCAAATAGATTTTTTTGGTTTCGAACGTCTCTGATGGAACACATTTTCAGTAATTTTCTCAATTGAATTTGCATTTTGATACATTGGCCTTAATTTGGAAGATAGAGATGTAAATGTATGCATCTATAGTCATCACTTTTAGTGACGAATGTCACGTGGATCAAGGAATTACATTTTTCCTAAAGGTTGTTGAGTTGGATAATTGTGTAGGAAAAGTTGACAAATCAAAGGTTTTGACAGAATTGAATTAGGTTCTTTTCCTGAGTTTGCAATAATCCAAAAAAGTATTTTGCCTTTTTGAGAAATTCCATTTGTGTCAACTACTTTCTATGTATATAAAGAAAACCCTTCCTTGGTTGTATGTAGGATTATTGTTAATCTTTGAGACAGTGACTTGGTGGTTCATTTGATATACCCTACAATACCTCTGTCTTTCTACAGATGTTTATGGAGCTTTGCACTCCAGTACAGAAGAGGAAAGGATATTTCATCAGGATTTAGAATCAAGCTAAAATTGCATATGCATGGTTTTGGAAGATTTCGTCTGTAATGTTTACATGTAGTGGTTATATTATTTGAGCCCTTGTCAGTTGGAGAAACTACACAATTTCCATGTCGAACAGTTAGATTTGGATGACAGCTTGCTGGGACAGAATGGATTAATTTCAATGCTAATACCTTTTTTCGGTTTGCGCATTTAACCAATGGTAACATAACGCACTGACCTAACCCACTCTGAAAAACTGTTAAAGGGTATATCTTCTCTATTGCCTAATATTTTGGCATACGCTTTGACATCAGCCATTACACATGATTTTAAAGTCACGATGCCTTCCTTATGCGTTTTCAGATTTTATTAATAAATATGAATATTATACACATCATTTGAAAAGACACATAGAAAGCTACGGTACACGTCACTCACAATTAAAAATGGTTTTAAGATAAAGAGTTCCGTTTTGTGATAGAAAGACCCACCGAGGCTTGACAATACATACTCTTAACACATCAAGGATGGTGTTGTTGGTCGTGAAGGCAAGTGGAATTTTTGAAGTTTCATCAAATGACTAGATGTTTAATGATGGTGAACAGAGCAATACAGTATTGGAAACTTGCTTATGTATGATATGATAGATGATATGATAGATATGATATTAAAATTGTGATGTATTATCTTTAGATGTTATACATTTAGAACTTTGTGAAATGTCAATATATGTTTATGTATTCATCAAAGCATGTTAATATTGATACATATATATATGTATGTTCTTGATCAACATGCATTTTGACCCAATAATTCAAAGCATGAAAAATGCCGAAATGACATGAACATTGCAACAACTGTGTGTTTTTTACTGATCAACGAGTTTGACTCAAAGGTAGTATGTTGAGTATACGAGATACAAAAAGGCAATATCTGTACAATATATGAGCTCCATGAAGGTATCATATGTGCAGTATAAGAACTTCATGAAGGGGTTATGCTGCTGAATAAATGAAATCCGCGTCACATCACTGTCCTCTTGGGCCAATAGGGGCGGTCGGGTAGCCTAGTGGTTAAAGCGTTCGCTCGTCACGACGAAGACCCGGGTTCGATTCCCGACATGGGTAGAATGTGTGAAGCCCATTTCTGGTGTTCCCCACCGTGATATTGCTGGAATATTGCTAAAAGCGGCGTACAACCATACTCACTCACTCACTCTTGTACCAATATATTAATGGACAATAGATGCCATCGCAGTTGCTTGGTATATGAGAAAGTATTAAATTAGCTTTTATTTTGCAATTGCTTACAAAATGAATTGTTGATGGCATTACTGTTTTACCACTTTTTAAATTCTACAATGAACCATGCATAACTTTTGATAATGTCGCTATTTAAATAATGTGATCCTTAGCGACTGTAGATGGCAGATCGTCCTGAACAATTTCATGAACTACATGAATATACCCAACCCCAGTGAACTTGGTTGAAGCATGTCATCGATCCCAATTGCGTGGATCGATGCTCATGATGTCAATCACTGGTTTGTCTGGTCCAGACTCGATTATTTACAGACCGCCGTCATATAGCTGGAATATTGCTGAGTGCGGCGTCAAACAACCAACCAACCAACCAAACTAAGTGATTATGTATTTCAAGTCTGGCTAACATTTTGCCTACAAGTTATATTTCAAAAACATATCCTTTGTGATGATAGATTTGAAAGTCGGTCCGAAGGAACAGACAATGACGTCAGTGTCGTGAGCTCATTGCTGAGAAACCAAATTCGGACTGATGCAAACACATTAAGCAAGCCCCTATATCCGAGGGGGCCCGGGACATATTTAAGATGGTCTATGTCTCACACGTCCGATCAAAAAGAACAAACACTGAGAAGTTAACCAGTATACCAAAAAGTAGTTTCACTTTATTAAAAAAAAAATTGCGAATGTTTTTTCTGTGTGTTTACTAAACCAATTGTATGTAAAAAAGCTTTATTTGCAACAGAAAATATACTTAAAGCAAATTAAACAATTCAGAAAGTTGGACTGTAGTCGTGCTCTTGAAATTTACGGCTGCTCTAATTCAGTTATAACATATAGCTGTGCAGACAGATACAGATAACATCAACCATGCATTTGTCATATAATCTTAAGGTTTCTAATAAACAAAACCTTTACTTGAGAGAAACATGAGAAATGTTGAATTAGGGATCATGTTCGTTTCTTGTTGCTCTGACACAGACGGAATCATGAGGAAACTTTTATCCATTGTCATTTCCTTGGGGTACATGTTTTGTTTGTTTGTTTGTTGTTTAACGCTGCAATCAGCAATATTACAACTATATGGCGGCGGTCTGTAAATAATCGAGTCTGGACCAGATATTCCTATGATTGACATTATGAGCATCGATCTAAGCAACTGGGATCGATGACAAGCATCAACCAAGTCAGCGAGCCTGACCACCCGATCCCGTTAGTCGCCTCTTACGATGAGTATAGTCACCTTTTACCGCAAGCATGGGTTCCTGAAGACCTATTCTACCCCGGATCTTCACGGGTCTGGGGCAGATGTACATGTAAGCAATAGAGCATGTGCACCAGACTATCACACCTTCAGTGTTGGCTGAATATTACCCACTGTCCACTACCATATGTTTTTGAAGAAGCCAGCGCAACATGCACACCAGTGTTAGTACATCCTCGAGTAACCATTGTATTATAGCTCCTTTCGATTTGGATACATGAACCAAAGGTTCGTAAGGGAAGTGGTGGCACCATCACAATCTATGTTATCAGGTCTTAATAACACAGGTCCTGGAAGTCTCTTGCCCATAATTGTAATTTGACTGAAGGGCTAGTTCCAGCGTCGTGTCGTTTCAGTCCGGCTCAAATGAAGCTTTTGTGGTGAATGGGGATATAATGCGTTTGATAATCAAGGGTGAAGTGAAGATTACGATGCTCTCAGTTGATATTACATACAGTGCTAAATATGAAGCCAAATCCTATTTCAGGAACGTTGAAAGAACAATACATTAACTATATTGCTTTTATTTGAACCTGCAAGCAAGCATAATAATCAAATCATACAGGATTGAGCAGACTTAATGAGTCTATTTCACCATAAATGTCACGCAGCGGAAGAATCGAACACGTGATATAGCGTTAACGATTTGCTCAAGTTAACTTATAACATCTTCAAAAGAGAAACAGTACCTTAATTGTCGCACATTTAAACTGTTTACAGCATCAATGCACTATGATAACACAGAATAGTTGAACGTATCCGTATTCCTTTGAATTCTCATTCCATGTTCCAGTATTGATGATCCTGCCTGTGTCAAAACAATATAACACTTGGTCACATGACCTGAAGAGACGGGATGTTATTTCATTCTGTATTTCAAGAAGACTAGTACCTTGTCTAGACGTGACGAAAATACACTGGGAGTATAAAATTGGTATTATAGAAGATTCAATATATAATCTCAATACAGCAAAGTCATTGTGCAGTGATTTTACGCGTCATTGGGGTAACGCGGGGTGACCAGCACGATTGTAGTTGTAAATACGCCAGCCAAGGCATATTAAGCTGCACGAAATATTGATATATGGACAATTCGGAAACTGAAATATCAGTAACAAAACGGGTGCAAGGCTTCAGTGGCAGATGTATTTTGATTCAATCAGTATCTAAACGGAAGAATGGGAAGCACACATGTACGTCAGTAAGTAAATACAGCAACATAGCATATTTGTACAACCTGCAAGAGGAAATAATTATCTTGTTCATCATCGAAAAAGCATCTATACCCCTGGAAAAACAATTAAGCAACGCCCCTTTTCATATATTGCTAACTTCCGTGTGTCTTTTGGACACATCTGCATTACTTTTGATGCAAAAAGCTAGTGCCATGGAATAGTTACGAAATGTAATTTATTCGATTTCGGCTTCTGTATTTAAACATGTGTATGTTTGTTTGTAAGTAGAATTTCCTTATGTCCTTATGTACAGGATATGATACTTTTAATCATTTTATCATCATCATAATCATTCAATTTGTTAGAAATGGGATTTTTATATGCAAATATATTGGTGTTGGTTTATTTTGTTCAAGGTGTATATCTGGATTTCGGAAGACATGGTTCACGATTGATGTAAATGTTCTTAACGATCATGTAATTCTGTTTGCTGCGAGCCAATAAGCTTGACCTTTCCTGTAATTTATATGGAGACAGTTATATTATATTCTTGTAAGCATACAAATTCCAAGCTGATTGGATGTACACGGTTATCCCCTTTACCGTTCTTGGAGAGACAAAACGTAGAATGGATGTCCCGACCTATTTGTGCAACTTCCTCGTAAGATAGTTCATTTCCTGCTCTCAACATCGCTGAAAAGGTTACACGTGCTGGGACATAGACTCTACTTAATTGCCATTCTACACCATTAACATTTTACCAACACAGGGCAACAACCAATGGTTTCATATACTACTTCAGTGTTGCAGTAACAAAATCACTTCATTGGACCTGCGTTCAGCTGTTGTACAAGCTTTTACAACCTCTTTTGTCTCACTTCACCCGGAAAACACATTTACAACAATTATTTTGTCCATGGAACATATTGACGTATGTAAAATGATGTTCACGCGACTACGCCATTTATTTTCAAGTATGAAGTAAATCATGTCAACTTGTGCGACTTTGGGTCTAAGGGTGAAGCTGGTTGTTTTGTAATAGGTTCCACAGAGAAGACAGACTGGGCAGCGTTGTGACCTCGACGAAGGTAACGAGGCACCTTTTGTACCATTGTATCAAGATTGTAATTATGGGAAATGTTACTTTTTCTACCGAAAAATGTTAACCCTAGATGCCAATATGTCGCAGGCAATCACTCACGTTGCAAGTTCACATGTGGAGAATTTGAAGAAAAGAGATGATAAAATGGGATGATGAAACAGAAATAAATTATTTACTACTCACAAGTCAGTATTTATGACATACATTAGTTTTTTTGTAACATATCGACAAAGGCAATGACAACACTTCTATTACCATAAGGCCCACAAAAATATTGAACAGTATGTGATTTTATATACCTACGCTACGGTCCCGATTTTCTACTTATCTTGTTCTTACAGTTATATGACTGTGGTCTGTCAATAATGGAACCTAGTCCAACACAGTAATTGATAATCTCATCAACCAAGTCACCGCAGGACCTTCGATCCATAAAACTCCTCTTACGAAAAGCATGGGTGTTTTGGGACCAATCCTAACCGCAATCCCCACTATTTATCATTTTCTTCCCACCATTCGAAAAATTGGATCTCAACAGGGAATGATGTGTTTTGTGGGCACTTGCTTTCTTTCTTGCTTTTTGTCAAAACATTTCGTTTTCCTGTTCACACAAAGATTAACCAGGGTGTGCCTGTAACCCTTGTCATCTGGCACAAGCTCGGATTGTGCTCTGAAGATAGGAAGTCGAATCATTGCCAATTTATTCTACATTAAGTATAAAAATACTGAAAGTGACAAAACCATTTCCATATCCACATGAAATCTCTGCCTGAAAAGGAGTCGACGGCAGGATTCCGACAATATCATGATCATGTGTGTATAAATCACTATCAAATAGTGATGAGACTAGGTGTTGGCTAAAAGGTGAGCGTATCCTGCCACAACAGTGGCACCCGTCATAAACACATGCAATGGCAAATCAATTGTTCACCTAAGAAACCACGGGAACATATGGTACAAGTCAAAATAGGAATTGCATCGGACCTCATTTTGGTCACGGATGCGTCAAATTTGGAAATGTCCTCCACTCGTCTACAACGTTTTGAAAGATTTACAGAGGCCTTGAATTCTGTAACCTTGATATCTGAACTTCTGACCAAGAGTGGCATGACGGTCCTCTTTGAAATCCCGGTAACAAGAGCAAGCTCGATTTACCTAAAAAGTTGTGAAATGTAGACAAAAAGGGCTTTGAGCTCCCGGAATATTGGTCCACATAAAGTCATCCCTTTTGTAATACAGTTTTGTGGTGAGTGTCTTGTTTTGCGTTTTGCCCAAAGTTTTACGAAGATGTTATCAGTGAGGAACTCCAGAATATCACATATTGTTTTCTCAGTAAACTTCAGATGGCATTTGCTTAAATTTCTGAGAAATTGCACTGAACCTCTGAAGATAGATATGTATGTCGAAGGTCACCTAGGTTGTGTAACAAAAGCCCCATGGCTGAAGAACAAAATCTTTATCCATCGTGAATTAAATTATGATATATTTCGGCAATGAACATTACTATCTTTGATACTCACATTAAAGTTATTTGTGGCTATTACGTTTTAATATGTGTCAACAGTCATGCACATCAAAATGAAGAGAAACTATTAATGAAACGGTCCTTGGCATGATTAAGGAAAGACCTAAACATGAAACAGTAATTTTCATATGCGTAAGTTACGATATTCCCCTTAGATTGATACCATTAATGAAACCAGCGATGCAGTGCATGGTTATGATTCGTCGATGTCTGGCAGACCAGAGGGTGATTATGAGGATGAAGAGGAAAGTGATGCACATGCTACCTTCACCACCTCATTTCGCAGGCAACGCAGTATCCATTACTACCACATCATTCGCGTGGCTATTTTCGGTTGAACTCATAATCGTTTTGCCAAGTGAAAAGTTAGAGTCTGTATCACTTTTATGAATCGATAGTAAGAAATAATGCGTGATTTGTTGTTTTAATGCAACTTTTACCTTTTCATATATTTCAGCCTTAATAAGGCTGTGCGTTTGTATGTTATGACGAAAGGTGAGGTGAGGTGAAATGGGGTTTAACGTCGCGTCCAAGATTATTGCACTTATATAGCGACGTGCATGCACGTGTGTGTGTGGCTGCTTGTATCGAACCCCGGACCTTCCGCTCTCCGGGCAGCCGCTCTACCACTAGACCGAGGAGGCGGTGGCATGAAGAAAGAATCCAATAGCGTGTGTTTTTGTCACAAATACACACGTTTATGTATGTGGGTGTGTGTGTCTCTATTCAGAGGTAACAATGCACGTTTTTAGTGAGTGAGTGAATATGATTACGCCGCAATATAACAATGGGGTACTCACACATTGTACATTGTGGGGAAACGAACCTTCGTCTTCGGCGTGCGAAGCGAAAGCTTTAACCATTGTGCTACCCAACCACCCCGCACTCGAGTTTTGCTTCTCGAATCAAAGATAACATTGCACATCTTGATACGTAGACTGCAAGAAACATTTTGTCCCCAACAAAACTCACAGGTCGAAACCCCTCGTCGCCATTGTATTAGATCATCGGCCTCTTATGCATGTGAGATAGGTACATGATTATTGTTGGCTGCTTAACATGGGGCATAATCTCTGCTCAGGCTTGACCTGGAACGTGTGCATTATTAGTTTCTGTCTTCAAAAAGTGTACTGAAAACGTTTGGCCTTTTTCATTTATGGATGCCAGGATGCAACTTTGGACAATATCACGGTTTCCGTTTAGCCATGTTCTATATTCACATATACTCATACAGTACGTTTTAACATATATTAACGTTGAATTCAGCAATTACTCGCCTCAGCGCCCTCATACACAAGCTCAGTGATTGCGACGCCACACCAAAGGTTATGTTGTTCTCAGACAATCAATACGGCTACTGAGATATATTTGTGGAGCTTACATGTTACATCTTAACTATAGAGATAACGGGGTGATGCCTGTCCTGGATTATAGTTAATTTCTCTCAAAGAGTTTTCCATTGAATCTATGCACTCTCAGTACATTCTTGCATTTGAAGTGCTTTGTTATTTATTTATATCCTGATACCCGTTTTGTTATGAAGATAAAAGGGACAAAACAGAATGCATATCTGCTAAAAGCCGAGTCCATTGAACCATTCCGACTACATCATGAACATGTACTCATTATAACTCGTCACGACGTGTCGGACATATTGCCGATGTGACGTTAAAGTTTAACCCACTCACTCACTCATTATTCACTGTCAAATAGTGATGATACCAGGTGTTCGCTGACAGGTGAGCGTATCCTGTCCTACTGGTGTCCCATCTATTGTTCACCTGAACGAAATACGGTAACGTTTCGTTAGATTCAAAATAGGAAATTGCATCGGGCATCATAGTTATCAATGAATGCGTCAAATTTGAATATTTCCTCGACACGTCTACCATAAAACGTATGGAAAGCTTTACTGATGCCTTGAATGTTGTTCCCCTGATAAAAAACGACACTTTCCACGGTGTTGTTGTCAATGTTGAAAGCATTCTGGGCTACAACATTTTTTACTTACTTTATGTGTTTCTTTACAAATGTATTATTCATTGTTTTCACAGACAAAATGATCTTGACTATTTCCCCTCTCGAATATTAATGTCTTTGAAATTGAAAGAAAAATCAATATTTAGGTTTAATAATATATTTTATTTTCCTCCAAATCGAAGAGTTATGGCAATCAGATAGATGGATGTGGTCGCAATGTTACTTATGAAGTTAATAATTGAATGTGTTGTTATGAATCTCAATTAATCCCAAGAGAAAAGAAATGAATTAGTTGTTGATGAATTGTTATTATTTACGATTGATGTTGGTGTATTAACCCAGACAGTCGCTTTAAGAAAACGCGCGAGAAGTTGAAACCTTACCAGCCAGACATAATTCCATACCAGGTATTCTGCAAGCAAACGGATGTCTCATTGAAAGTGTTTCAATAATAACAAGCTTCGCCATGGGATCATCGAAATGTCAACGCGTGTACAGGTAGAGGCTCGTGTCATGATCATTAGATATGAGAGAAACGAAGCTTCTTCTCTAATCGTGTTTAAACAACACATGGGATTTACTTTTCAAAATATTTGGCATTCCATCTTTCCCAATAGCGATTTTAATCCAGGGATTTCCTGTTGCTGATTATGATTACGTGAATGCATTAAACGTAACAACCCAAGGTGAATGTTAAAATCAATAAAATAAGTTAAGTCTGAGTGAAAAGAAATGAACGTACTTTTCTTCTTAACAGCAATTTATTCTTCCTGTGAAATCATATTCTATAAAAGGCCCCTTTGTTTCTTTCCCGTGGTATTGATTATCTCCAAGTGTATCTCTCATTTATAAAGCGTCTTCTATCGATATGCTAATAAAATGCTCAGACAATGTTGTCCTTTGTGATGACTACGTTGAGTTTGTGCAACTTGACTATGAAGAGAGATATGTGCCATTAGCTATATTTGTTAAGTCGATAACCATTCCAAAGCCTTTACAAAAGGTCATTGCACCCATACATCATCAATATGTAATTTAGTTACTGAAACAAAGCCTACTGTATTTTAAACATAACAGTATAGGTATAATGAATGTGTGGTAATAATCAGATGTATTCATGTAAGTAACGGTCATAAATACACGTGACAAGTAAATGGATTCCAACCTGGACCTTAGATGTCTTTTCAACATGACCAAGTAGATGAACTAGGGACACGCTGCTACTTATGCATACATTAACCTAGGTATATTTCACTTTGGTAAAAAGAACCAAGCTCATCGTGTACCAAGCACATCTGTACCAATCTGTAAGGCAAGAGGAAAGCTTTTCCCGTTATGAACTCCCCTTTCATGTCCAGCATTATATCATCAGCTACAGCTTATGGCGTCTACATTTCCCAGTTGCTTAGGTACCTAAGAATATGTACATATTATCACATGTGCGACAACGACGTGGATCATTGGTCAGAAGGTGCAATAAAGACACAGATAATGTCGAAAGGTTAGTAATCTGTTTGTTTGGAAACACACAACTAATCGTTCACTCAGGTTTAGTGATGAGAAGAACTATTAGATCAAACACTTGATTATGCTAGAGTTTGATATTTGACAGATAAATATGTCATGGTGATTTGAGTCCCAGGCAGCATGAATCTAAGAGATGGTTGCTCCATTAGTATCAGGACAACATGGCACTTGATATTGTGTGTCTCTGTAATTTGCTGTATAATTACAAATTTCACGATTCAGTCGTACTTTTTCTGAAACATGTCTGCACTATACAGGATTCATGATTTGATGATTAGGCTGAATTATGTAGTGCATGTATGTCGCGTCCAGGGTGCCCTCGTACAAAGCGATCTCAGCTTGAACGTGGTCGCAACTCCAATACCTTAACATAGCCTTGGTCGTTGTGCAGTGCTAATTTTTTTTGTGCAACGACACCTAGGTTAGTTATCCATGTTTAAGATGCGTACACATATAAGTAAGAACCAGGCATAAGAAAATTAAATGAGTTAGTGGATAGGTTCTGTTATTAAACTTCAGGATGTCCTTGAAATATGCCTATTCCCCAGTTATAAAATTATTCTGTAAATATCGTTTCAGATAAACACTATCAATGATTTGATCTGATACAGATATCATACAATTGAGTATCATGTACGTGTTATAACTTGGGCGCAAAACCCACCCAGAGGGATTTTCCAAGCCTTCGTGTGGCATTACTAAAAGTTAAGATCAACCTCGCAGCACCTTGGCATTAGGTGTAAGTGATTTAATATTTAATGCCTGCTTGCTAAGCAGCTAACCATAAAAAGGTATTGATTTCCTTTCTGTAGCAGACATCACTGCCTGAGGTAAAACTCATAATATGAGATCAGCTAGACCCATTAATTTCCACAATGAAAATATGCTGTTGGTAAAGAACGAGTTCACATTAGGAAGACAGCAATATACTTTGTTTGGTATGCAGGATGCTACCATTCTAGCCATACTTTACAGCTAATGCGGGTTTACGGAATGAACATGACTGGCTCGGACAAAACAAGGATCAAAGTCACTCAGATCTGGGATTAGAACTCTTAAAGATGCTGAATGGTGCAGTTCATTCGCAGGGCGGTGACCAACTGATTTTTCCCCAATTCCCTCATAGGACGTGCGAGTTTTGTCGAAATCACTCATGACTGACTCCTGTGAAAGTCAAGATTTCATGAAAAGAGTAATGGCAGCATATAGTAATAGCAACACCGGTCTTTCCTTCATCGGGCAAAAGGAAGTGGTATCTGAGTCAAGATTATCAAGAGGAAACTGGGCAAACCAAAAAGGAAATAGGTGAGACTAAGCGATTAACAACAATCGCCGAAAATGGCTGAAACCGATCCGGCAAAAACCAAGGCGAGAAAACAATGGCGGATCGATATAAGGATCTCAATGATCAGGCGTTGATAGACGATTTAATAATATGGAACAGATGTTGCTTGGCAAGATGCAGTCAATGTTAGATTTAGAAATAAGAGAAGTAAGAAAAGATTTCGATGACAAAATAAATGATGTAAATGAGGGTGTAATTCTCTTACGAGAAGAGCAGACGAATTTACAAAGTGCTTGGCCAGTGACTCAAAACTCAAAAGAACTGGCCATGGTAGCATTCAGCCTAAAGAGCACCTGATTCAGATGAACATAATTTTTAGATTTCTGCCGCAGAGAGCTGCTGAAAACGTGACAAATAAAGTAAACAGTGTGATCATGGACGGACTAAAACTTACTCAAGGTTGTATGTGCGGAAAAGAAAGAGTCGCGTGGTGAGAGGTTTCCAGGGGTTGTTGTTGCTACATGCAGATCAGCTCATGACAAACGTAGCATTCTATCACATGAGAAGAGACTGCGAGATAGCAAACAAATTTTCACGTGTATACATTATGAATGACAAACCCGTCCAGCAACGTATTTTTGAGTCTGACATGAGGGTGTTGGCGGATTCGGTGAGAGACGGCCAACTAAAAGTAACAGGCGGACACATTCATCGTATCGGGGAAGATAGCAACTACAGACAACACCAATACAACAGAGACAATGATGATCGTCTCGACAGTACCAAATTTAGACCCAGATCGTCGATTACACAACACGATCGTGAAAACAACACACCATTTGCGCTGGACTCTGTTTATGAACAAAGGTCACGTGATGAAGAGAGGTCAACCAATCAACGAGACACTGGCTACAGATCAGACTTGAGGTCACCAGGTAGGCAGGGCAGAAACAACTTCAACTGATGGTGTATCGACATCTCGCTACTATGTAATAGGCGGGCTCTGGAACGTAAAATTATGGTCAACAGGCAGTAATTCTCTATACTCTATTCTACGTCAGATTTGTTCAACCTCTACGACATTGATATAATATGTATAACAGAGACTCATCTAAGTACCAATAACAACGACGGTATATCAGTTGACGGGTACAAATGGTACAGTGATAATCGTACTCCTAAACCATAGACTATCCCCCCGAGGATGCGGTGGAGTAGCCTTTTTGAAAAAAGACTATGCTTGACACATATGATGTCATATTAGGGACAATTCATATGAAGTGATATTGTGGCTGTCGTTAACTCACAAATCAACACCTGACTGCCTGATGGAAAGAAGAAATATTTTTGTGAGTGTCGTCGTTGAGAAGGTGAAACAGAAATGTTTTCAGAATTACGGAATGAAAATTATAAAAATGGAAGACACAACAGTTCGGGTGGAATGTTGTAATTCTACTTTGTCCATTTGTTGCGCATCCGTCTTTTGCTGATTGCTCGGTATGATAACATTCAAAGTCTATATCAAAATAGATTTTATCATGATGGTGCTAAAAATCCTTAAAAGATATGGGCTTTTAAGAAAAAGCAGATCAATATATGTGTAAGTACATTATGATAATGAAGACAAGTTATTCAAATTCGGTTCCCATCACATAAAATCCGGCTGGTTAGAACTAAGCTGCAGTTCGAAATCCAATTTGGAACATCACAGGGGATTTGAGATTGGAAATTACAGTAAAAGTTAAGTAAGTAGATGTTTGTAAATTAGTCCACTGGGCAACCAAAGTCTAATCAGTTGTAAACAATAATACCATGAACATATGAAAACCGATCTTCTGCAGACTAATACTAAATCCACTTCTTTGACGTATGTCTGTTCATAAACTGCTTAACTCAAGAATCACGAGAACTAATTGTAGAGCTGTGGATGTTCGAAAGTCCACCTACATGTACAGCGAGTGCAGCATATTTCTTGTGAGCGAGTGAGAAACGTTTTCCTTAAGCTACGTCAACAATATTGCATTTACTTATAATTTTATCAGTGACAGACCTTAATATTCCTTATCACTTGACTCATCACTGACCAAATAGAACAACGAGGTACATGGAAACAAATGTCTAGATGCTACTTGGTTAGCCCACGTCCAGATGCTGTTTTGACTAGCTCTTGTCCAGATGCTGCTTGGTAAGCCCTTGTCCATGTGCTGCTTTAAAATGTCTAGATGTTGTTTTGACCTGCCTTGTGTTGATGTTAGTCTTTGTCTAGATGCTGTTTGACTAGTCCTTACTTAGATGCTGCTTTGATGTCCAGATGTTGTTCTGCCAATGTCAAGATGTTGGTTTCACTTGATCTTGTCCAGATGCTGCTTTGAATTGCCCTTGTCTAGATGCTACTTTGACTTACCCTTGTCTAGATATTGCCCTCTCTTGATCTTTTCCAGATGCTGCTTTGACTTGCCCTTGTCTATATATTGCTTTGACCTGCCATATCTAGATGCTGTTACTGGCAATGTGCATATGACGCTTGACCAGCCCTTGTTCAGACACTGCTTTGATTTGCCCTTGTCCGGATGCTGCTTTATCATTTGACATAAAGGGCAAAAGTACACATTGATTACTCATGTAATGGTGATACAATGGACTTGGTATATGTGTTCTGATAATTTGATCACGTCATATAACGTTTCGGATATCATCAAATGACGATATAAAAGATATAAAAGGGGCATATTCGACATATTTACACCGCACGGTGTTTAAACAGGAATGATCATGATGTCGCGTTGACTTGCCCTTGTTCAGATGTTGCTTGATTATCCCTTGACCACTTGCAGCTTTAGCTTGCCCTTGGCCTGGGACAAGCCCCTGTCAAGATGCTGCTTTGACTTACCCGTGTCTATTTGATGCTTGGTTAGACTTTGTCTAGACGCTTCTTTTCCAGACACTGTCCAGCTGCTGCTTTGATTTACTCTTGACTAGATGATGATTTGCCATTCGACATTAACTGCAGACGTACAACTTGCAGTTGCTTGGTATATGTGTTCTAATACTCTATGGAATATGGCTTGTCGGATATCATCAAATGATAATACAAATAAAATTCGCATATTTGACATGTGTTTGCACCGCATGATGTTAATACAGAAATTGGGACACATGTTATATAATTTGATCGCAATTTGTGACAAAAGTCTGCCGAACATAATACAATATATCTCTTTAGAGCTTAACTGTATCTTGCAGACACACATTTACAACAATCATTTAGGCCCTGGAACATGCGGACGTCAGCTGTATGTGTCTCTCACTTTACTTTAACCGATATACTACTTCATTTCCGCTGGTAAAATATCAATATTCCCGCGCTCATTGATTTCTGTGCAAGAAGAGTCAGTTGAAGAATGGGCAAAGTAGTTACTTTAGCCATGGCAATGATTCATCCATGAACAATGCAGTGTGCTAAAGGACGAAGATGTAACTCACAACTGAGCAAATCATTTTGTGTCATGGTATCATCCATAGAACTCGTCTTACTTCATGGTAAAAGTTGTTGTTCAGTTAGTTTCACAAATATCTAAGATGTTCAAGGGGAAATACGAGCGCTATATATATTCAGTTGATTTGGCTGTCAGAGCTACGTATTTCATTGCTACATTTACTCACATCTGTTCATCTATTCTACCCAAATAAAGGCGACAAAACCGTTCCCCACATGCAGAGAATTCCTTGCTGAAAGCAGAGTCAATTGTACGATTCTACATGGAGCTATTACATGAGCATGTGTTTGTGAATCTCCATCAATTGGTTATGAGACTATATACATGTATATTGCGAAAAGGGGCACTTACTCTGCACCACCGATGGCTCCCGTCACAAATACAAAATAAGTAGTGCAGTACAGTACAACGTAAAGTAGGTCAATATTTGTAGAAATGAAGTTTCCAAAGCCGTGTTGATTTTTTTTCAGTTGATCATAATCAGACATCAGGCGAAAGAAATTGAAGTTGTCGATGTTCAGGTGAATAAATTGAGTTGCCTTTGCATGTGTTTGTAACGGGTTGCACCGGTGGGACAACACCTGGTATCATTACATGTGTATGTAGTACTATGTAGTTATAATTTCAGTTATATCACCGCCCGGCTTTAGAGATGAAAGCCCAAAGTGACGCAGGTCTATGACCTTTACCACTTAAAATACCGACGAACTCGGGCGGTAATGCTGACAAATCTTCAACATAATCAAGACGAATCTGGGATTCAAACCCACGAGCAAAAGCAACTCTGCACGGCGAATGGAGACATCTCAGACGACTATGCTCCACTCGTGCTCCCAAGAATCTAAAACATCAACCATGTAAAAGAAGATCATAAAGCGACTTATTGCAGCTTAAGCTTTCCATTGATGTTACTTGATTGAACCCTGATTCCAGACATCAGGTCCACATCAACATTGCATGTTCTTTGTCGCGATTATTGAGGGAGAATGAGCTGTTTCCTTGCTATTTCGAGATAATCAATAATCTTAATCAACACATGTAGTTGTTTATTTAATCAACTAAGCCCTAATGCAATGTATAGTTATTCGATTTTCAGTCATGATATACATAGAAACGGCAAAAACCTTCCATCATCAAAACCAATCTGTAAAAAATCATGAAGTATAGCTTAAATGTGACATGTTGACACCAAAGGCTTAACCCAAAGCTTAAGTTAAACATCTCAGACAAACAACCCTGGGTTTGCCTAAGCTTAGCCTAAATGTCCTATCCTCAAAGATCTAACAGATGTTGTCTATGGGGAAGTCTATAAGTTCACATATTGTTTTATCAGATGGCATTTGCTTGGAGTCTTGACAGGGGGCACGTGCATGGTTGTAAGGGCGTTTATGTCATATCCCAACCGTCAGTTTCAAAGAGATCTTGCAAAAAATGGATTTAAAAGAAAACCCTAATGAATAAAAAAGGTCCATGAATATCTTTACTTGTTATTTATATGACAGTTACACTTGTAATATATATTGAACTAACTTTGCTGCAGTGTAATTATTTTATAATACTATAATAAAAGTCTATGGAATCATAACGGAATTTTTAAAAACCCGCTGTGCCCAAAACTACAACTGACGTCGAGTTTGTTATTTCTGCAACTGATTTGCAGTACCGTCACTTCCGGAAATACATATAGCAGAAGACACCAAATATTTGACAGGAAGTTAGATGGATGTAACCTACCAATTAACATGACCACGAACGTGTTTACATAAGTATTTAAATTTATTTTTTTTACTTTTATGGATTTAACGCATAAAACAATCTCGCTTTTGATGACGTAAGCGCCAGTAGATCGGGACTATTGGAGCCGGTCACTGAAGGTAATTATATCTGTTAAATATTTAGAAGATACATTTAACTGATCTGATAACTACAATATACATAGTTTTAACACCCAAGATGTGTATGATATCATAAATAATCATCTCACGAACAGGTATAAAAAACTTCAATTCAATTTCGGAAATGTGGGCGAAAAATGTAGGACTTGGTCGCATACGACCGAGGCTGACGATTACACACATCATTACACGGTACGCTTCAGGCATGATGCATTCCGTTATCACATCAAGGTGTTGTTGGTCAATAAGGCAAGTGGAATTGTTGAAGTTCCATCATATGATCTGATGTTCAATGGTGGTGAACAGTGCAATAAAGCATTGGTAACTTGCCTTTGTTTGACATGACATGTGTGATACATTATCTTCAGTTGTGAGTGAGTGAGTGAGTTTGGTTTAACGCCGCTTTTAACATTATTCCAGTTATATCACGGCGTGTCAGCTTAATGTGGGAGGAAAGCCCGAAGAGATGCAGGTCACAGACGTTTACCACTTCGGTGAAACCCACGAGCACGGGTATGGTGCTGACAAACCTAGAAACATAATTGGGGCGAACCGGGATTCGAACCCACAATCATAGGTTTCTGGCGTGCCCAAGGGACGCAACTCTGCACAGCAAATCGCCACCCGTGCTCCCTTTTCAGTTGTGATAAATTTAAAACTTTGGTAAATGTCAATATATTATAATCTATTCATTGTATCATGTTAATATTGATACATGTGCATGTATGTTCTTCATAAACATGGAAGTCGACCTAATATCTCAAATTATATAAAAGCCTAAATGACATGTAACAATTATGTGTTGTTTTATTTCTGATCAACGGATTTGTGTCAAAGGCAGTATGTGTGAATGTGTCATATGTGCAGTATTGGAACTGTATAAAGGACGCTGTGCTGGTGACATCAATAAATGAAATCCGCGCCACATCAATCACTATCCTCCTGAACAAATATATTAATGGATACTACCACACATCTATGTTACTTCTGGTTAATGAAAACGGAGCAAATTAATTGTATTTTTCAATTACTTACAAAAGGAATTGCGAAGTCATAACTGATTCATTGATTTGAAATTCTACAATAAACCATGTATAACTTTCAAAAATGTGATCTTTAGCGAATGTAATGGCAAGTCGTCATGTACAATCCCTGTACTACATCCATATACCAACCCCAGTGATCATGTATTTTAAGACTGGCTAATGTTTTGTCAACAAGTTATATGTAAAAATACATATCCTTTGTGATCATAGATTTAAAGTCAATCTGAAGATACAGGCAATGGCTCTAAGAGTTCATTGCTGAGAAAACAACTTCAAACTGATCCAAACATTTTAAGCAAGCCCCAGGCGGCCTGGGCAGTTTTCAAGATGTCCCATGTTCACACAGGTCCGATGGTAAACAAATAAAACAAACACTGAGGAGATAAACTTGTATTCCCAAAAGTAGTTACGATTTATTAAGAAAGCATTGCGAATGGTTTTTTTCTGTATGTATACAAACAAGTGTATGTCAATAAAAGCTTTTAGCCAAGGAAAATATACCTGAAGAAAACCAAACCATTGCGAGACTTGGACTGTAGTCATGCACTAGAATTCAATGGTTGCTTTAATTCAGTCATAAAATACTGCAGTGCTGCATACAGCATATTAATAGCATGAGATGCATACAGATAATATCAACTTTGAAGTTCTCAAATAACCTCAAGGTTGTCCAAATAAAGCAAACCTTTACTTGAGAATAACATGAGTAATGTTGAATTTGGAATCATGTTCGTTTCCTGTTGGTCTGACACAGTCATGCCTGGGATAGCTGAATCAGAAATGGGAATAGAAATCTCATTTGCAGTCTCCATAATTTCCAGTTTAGGTTTGTTGAAATAAACGTTGCAAAAATATTGCTGTCTCAGAAGTGCTTTCAATGTGACCTACACTTGGTTGGGAGTCTTCGCTCAATTAGAACTGATGTCACATTGCATTGTAGTATATATAATGAAATCATGCTTTTCTTTATAAAAAAAGAATCGATAACAGGCACGCAGGCACGATTCAAAATATTGGATAAGAGATGGTGCGAAGAGTTTCAGCCTCTCACGTCATAACGAGAAATAAATACATGTATTAAAATTTGCATTCGAATGTCGCCAACTGTCAAGGGAATTATAGGTGATCAAGGAGTGGACAACGGTATCAAGATGTCACTAGAGAGTCACGAGGGAATACTCCGAACGCTCTGACGTTTATCCATTGTCATTTCCGTGGGTTAGGTGTACAAGCAAGCAATAGAGCATGTGCACCAGTCTGTCTGGAGACCTTCAGTGTTAGCTGAGTATTACCCATTGTTGTCCACCAAATGTTGGCGATGCAGCCAGCGCAACAAGACAATTAGCCTGAACCCATGTGCCACCAAAGGTTCGTATAGGAAGTGTCTCCACCATCTTCATTCATGTCATCACGTCTCAGCACAGGGCCTGGAAGTCTCTTGCCCATGATTGTAACTTGACTGAAAGGCTTGGTCCAGCGTCGTGTCGTTTAAATCCGGCTCAAATAAAGGTTTGTTGTGAATGGATGCAGGGTATTCATTATAATAGAATGGAGATATAATGCATTTGATAATCAAGGATGGTGTGAAAATGACGATGTTCTCAGTTGACATTACATACAGTGTTAAATATGTAGCGAAAAATCTATTTCAGTGTCGTTGAAAGAGCAACACATTAACTAATTTGCTTTTATTTGAAACCCGCAAGCAAGCATAATGATCAAATCATAGAGGACTGAGCAGGATTAATGGGTCTATTTCATGATAAATGCCAAGAAACGAAAGCATTGAACACGTAATACAGCGTAAAATATTTGCTCAAGTTAACTTACAACATCTTCAAAAGAGACACAAAACCTTAATTGTGTTTGCTGCGAGCCAATAACCTTGACTTTTTCATTCATTTACTTTTATAAACCTGTGGAGACAGTTATACTCTATTCCTGTTAGCATACGAGTACCAAGCTGATTGGATGTACACGTTATCCCCTTTACTGTACTGTAGAGATAAAACGTAAATGTGTAGATTAGATGTCCCAACCGCTTGGTACAACTTTCACTTCCAGTTGCTCGTAAAGATAGCTCATTCCTGCTCTTTACATCGTAAGAAAAGTTGCACGTTCAGGGGCGTTAGCTCTAACTTGGCTCTAACTTGCACCATTAAAATTATACCAACACAGGGCAACAACCAATGAATTCATTTATGTTTTCAGTGTTGCAGTAGAAAAATCACTCCATTTTTTCGAAACACACCATAATGGATTACCTGAGATAGAAAAACATAAACTGTCCCAGAAAATTCTTGAAAACGGTAATTATGGTTTAGAGTGTGGACAAAATTTGTCTGCCACCAAATTTACATTGTTGCAACGTATTTTTCTTAAAAATGATTTAATGAGACACAAAAAGCTGGGTTTGGAGTTGCATCTGAAAAATATCTCATCTCCAGACAAATCCCCAGCACACCAAAGTCCTGAGTCACTTCAGGGGCTCCTGTCACATCAAGCTGACAAGCTGTTCATGAAATACCGAGCCCAAAATAAAAATATGTTGGTACAGCTGCACGTGTGGTTTTGGAAGTAGGTTTTGTCCTCATTCATCTGTTATAACAGCCATTACAGTATCTTTGGACTTACTGGGAAAACACATTTACAACAATTATATTGTCCACGGAACATACTGACGTATTGAATTATGTGAATGTCAGGCAAAATGAGACTACGTGATTTATTTTCAAGTATGAAGTAGTTCACTGGAGTAATAGCACATCAATGATGGGTCTGCTGCCAGCGACTATGGGTTTAAGGGTGAAGTTGGTATATTTGTAATAGGTTGTACTGAGAAGACAGACTGGGCATCGGTGTGACCTTGACGAAGGTAACGAGGCACCTTTTGACTATTGTATGTATCATGGTGTTATCAAGGTAGCAGTCTTACGAGATGCAAGTGACTATTTGACATTCGGTGGGTAGAAACAATAAACCAGTTTCTTGAAAAATGTTTGTCCCCAAGTTTTGCTTACAAAAATACATCTTTCTCTGGATATCCTGAATGTTTTGGGCTTTTCATTCAGAGATAACATTGCACATCTTGAAGCGCGGACTGCAAGGAACGTTTTGTCTCCTATAAAACTTCCGGGCCGTACCACATTTCGCCTCCATTATATTAAATGATCGTTCACTTATTCATGTGAGATAAGTGATTATTGTTGATCGCTTTACATGGTGCATGATCTCTGCTCAGTCTTAACCTGGAACGGGTGCATTATTTGTTTCTATACTTACACTGAAAACGAAGTTTTCCCCTTGAATCGATGCACTCACAGTACATTCTTGGATATAATGTGTTTAGTTATGTGTTTATATGCCGTACTTCACTTAAATGAAAGCGAGAACACTCTTTCCATAATAAATATGCTCCTAAAGCTGAGCCCACTGTACGATTCCGACTATATTATGAACATGTACTCATTATTTACAGTCAAATAGTGAGGAAAAACCAAGAGTTCGCAGAAATGTGAGCGTATCCTTCACCACCAGTGGCACAAGTTACAAAAACAGGTAAGAGGCAAGTCAATTGTTCTCCTGCAAAAATTACGGATCTTTTGGTACAAGTCAAATAGACTGCATCGGACATAATTTTGTCTCGGACTGCATCGGACATAATTTTGTCTCTGATGCGTCAAATGTAGAAATGCCCTCCACATGTCCACCATAAAAACACTTTGAAAGCTTTACAATGAAACAACGACACTTTCCCTGTTGGACCAAAATTGTGAAGAGGTTATGTTAGAGTAGGGTAGTGGGTTTTCTAATTACTACAACAGGATCCCAGTCAACTGCGGTTGGCATAAAGAGTGAAATTCACAACTGGGGAACCTGCACCTATTGAGTGGGACATTTAATGCAGCAAGTGGCTGTCAATGAGGTCGCTACTGAAGTCTGGGCTACAACATCATTTATTTTCTTAATTTGTTTCTTCAGTGTTTTCATATACTGAAATATCTTGACTATTTCCCCTGTCGAATGTTGATGTCTCCCGAATTGAAGGAAATATCGATAATTAGGTTTAATGATAATTGATTTTGTTCCAAATCGGTGAGTTATTGCACGATTTAAGTTGATATTGAATTGGTTTGCTATGAATCACAACTAATCACAAGAGAAAAAATGTAAATAGCTGTTGATGAATCGATTAATGTAGGCGTGAGTAAACGTGCAAAATGTTAAAACCTAACCAGCCAGACATAATTCTACACTAAATATTAGCTAACAAACTTATGTTTCATTGAAAGTGTTGCTCTGTTCCAATAATAACAAGCTTTACCATTGGATCATCGAAATGTCAACACAATTTTCAGCCGCGTCTACAGGTTTTAGCATTGGTTCGTTTCATAATACGCTCAGATATGAGAAAAACAGAGCCTCTTCTCTCGTCGTGTTATAGAAAGGCAGGGGATTTACTTTTCAAAATATTTGGCATTCCATCTTTCCAAATAGCAAGCTTAATCCAGGGATTTCCTGTTGTTGAATATGATCACGTGAATACGTTAAACGTAACAACCCAAGGTTGATGTTAAAATCAATAAAATAAGTTAAGTCTGAGTGAAAACAAATGAACTGTCCTTTTCTTCAAAGCAGCATTTTTATCTTCCTGTGAAATTATGTTCTAAAAACGCCCTTTTGTTTCTTTCCCGTGCTATTGATTATCTCAAAATACATTTCCATCTCATTTATAAAAGCGTCTTCTATCGATATGCTAGTTAAATGCTCAGACAATGTTGTCCTTTGTGATGACCATGTTGAGTTTATGCAACTTGACTATGAAGAGAGACATGAATACTTAGGCTTAAGTGTGCCATTAGCTATATTTGTCAAGTCGATAACCATTCCACAGCTTACAATTTCACAAAAAATCATTGCACCAATACATTATCGATTTGTAATATGGTTCCTGAAACAAAGCCTATTTCAAATATCACAATGTAGCCGTATTGGTTTAACACAGAATCGGACACAATTCAAATTATGAGAGTGTGTTAATAATCAGATGTATACATATACATAACGGTTATAAATTCTCGTGACAAGTAAATTCAAACCTGGAACTTCGATGCCTTTTCAATATGACCAAGAAGATGAACTACAGAGACTCTGCTCTGCTACTCATACACAAATTAACCCAGGAATAAGCACATCTGAACCAAACTGTATGGCAAGAGGAATGATTTCGATCTTCCAATAATGAATTTCCCCTTCACGTCGCGCAATATAATATCATCAGCTACAGCTTATGGCGTCTACAATTTCCAGTTGCTTCGGTACATAAGAACATATACATATTATCAAATTGCATGTGCCACAACGACGTGGATCATTGCTTGTAATACTGAACAACACAGACCTTTGGTCGGACAGGTGCAATAAAGACACGGATAATATCGAAATGACAGTATCTATTTTAACTTCTTTGATAGGCATTTAGAAGTTGGAGTACTAAGTAAGGATAAGAATTTATGGATGAACAACTTCTTTATTACAATTAAGAGCGACGTTTCGATGTAGGTTCTAACACCGTTATCAAGCAAGTGCTTACATAGTATCTATTTGTTTTGAAACACGCGACTAATTGTACACCCATGTTGAGTAATGAGAAGAACTATATTTAGTCCATAAGATCAAATACTTGATTTCGCCAGAGTTTGATATTCTAAAGATAAATATGTAATGATAATTGGAGTCCCAGGAAGCTAAGAGACGGTTGCTTCATTAGTATCAGGACAATATGACACTTGGCATAGAGTGTCTCTCTAATTTGCATCTGTATTACAGATATCACGATCCAGACATTTTAATCTTAACATGTCTGCACTACACAGGATTCATGATTTTGCGATAAGGCAAAAGCCACCCAAAGGGACTTTTGAAGCTTTCGTGTGAAATTACTTAACGTTTAGACCAACCTCGCAGCACCTTTGCATTAGGTGTAAGCGATTAAATATTTAATGCCTGCTGGCTAAGTAGCTAACCATAAAGGTATTGAATACCTTTCTGTAGCAGACAGCACTGCCTGAGGTAAAACTGTTCATTTTCTTATGAGATCGGCTAAACACATCAATTTCCACAATAAAAATGTGCTGTTGATAAACAACGAGTTCTCATTAGTAAGACAACAATAGACTTTGTTTTATATTCATGATGCGACCATTCTAGCCATAGTTTACAGCAAATGCGGGTTCACGGAATGAACATACCTTGGATTAGAACTGAGTAAGATGCTGAATGGTGCAGCTCTGCAGTGACGTCTACCTGTTCGACACAACAATATGGAAGCAGTTCATTCACAGGCCGGAGACCAACTGATTGTTCACAACACCCCTCCTTTTGTCGAAATCACCCACGCTGATGTCTTGAGTGGTCCGGGTTAAGAGGGGAGTCATCGCCAAAGCAAAGAGTAAATAATTACGCTTTCACCAAATTAGATGTTTTATTGCAGAAGAAGAATGCCATTCAGTGTGTCAAAACGCCATATACTGTGTCAATGAACCCTGAAATCCGTGACAACAACACACACTGTGTCACAACAGTGACCCTTTCTATCAATTAAATAAAGACTATGTATTGTAGTTATGTTGTACATGATTATGTGTACGTCATTAAGCCAATGTAACATAGTAACTGACCGTTGGTCGTTATCATCTACTGCCCGTTTTGTCTTTTTATAATCCAAGTTCGATTCCAGCTTACTTTCATTAGTTCAGTGACGCAATGTTGCACTGCGAATGATAGTGCCTGGTGTCTGGGAAACCACTATTATTTCGAAAGTGACGTCGTGTTTCCAAAAATAACAAATAGTGAAGGATGTTTGGCGCCAAAAAAAATAAATCGTGAAGGACTTGCCGCACCAAAAAGAAAACAACACAAATAGTGGATGTCTTGCTACGCCAAAAAAGAATCGTTGCAGGTTTTGATACAAGAATAACAAATATTGCAGACTTTGCTAATAGAAACAAATGGGGTTTCGAATCGCCAAGAATATGAAATAGTGCAGGTTTGTTGCGCCATGAATAAGAAATAGTGCAGGTTTGTTGCACCAAGTGTAACAAATAGTGCTGGTCAAGTATCACAAATAGTGCATGTTTTTTGTGCCATGAACAACAAAGAGAGTAGGTTTTGCTGCTCCAAGAATGACACTTAGGGAAGGTTATGCTGCGCCAGGCATTTCAAATGGTGCAGGTCTTGCTGCGCCAAGAATAACGGTTACAATTAACAAGCGTATAACTGTGTTGAAATGAAGTAGCTGAGGCTCCATATGCGCTCTAATAAAGCTAAACAGCACTTGTCGTATGTCTCCCCGAGTCCGTACTTAATCACATTTAATTACACAAGGCGAAATCTTCTAAGCCATGTTTTTACCAATATCAGTTAAAATGGGAAAGTACTGACAGTGCTTTAACAACAATTCATCGCGGTAGCAGCTTTCACTTGGAACACGAACCTATTTTCGCCAAACTCTATTACTGAGTCCACACCCCAGGCGGAAATTGTTGACGACTGCAAGAGGCTTTCGTTCTAAATCTTTTTCGACCTACAATGCAGTGTACGATATAAATCATGACAGGCCTCGCTTCTACTAGATTATAGAGAAACTACAACATTGAGTATGTTTTAAGACACAAACAACATGTAATAAGTTTGGAATCTTATGTTGCATACATTGCATATGAAAAAGTAAAGGGCACGATGCAAGCAACGAAACTTCCGCATGTTAACAAAAGTTCTTCTTGTCGTATGTCCACTTAACTCAATCGTAATTCAGAAACTATTGTTTATTTTAAGGTGTCTGTGTAAGGAACGGTGCATGCTTTATAGCGCGGTTAAATGTGACAGGACATTTACAGCTTCATGTTATGGAACTACTAACCAACGCACAACGTTTCTTAGCCGATTTAAACTCATGTTTTTGTTGTACAGACTGTGCATATTTGCTTTTGTCCAAATGAATTAAGTCCTGCAGCAAAAGTGTCAGTGTTTTGTGATATGAAAGTTGAGAGTAATTGATTCCCTTTTGAGAAAAACCTGAAGTACTCTCAATGCACCAGCAAACATCTAAGCACTTCAAAGGAAGTAGGATTAAAGCTTGTACGACCAATAGACCCCTCGTTCGTGACTTATTTCTAAAATCTGGAACAGTCGTATCGGACAATGTCAGCTGTCGGCTTGATTAAACAATGTGATCGGCAGCCTCGAAATCTTGAGTGAATGTTGTTAACGCCACTGTCAGCAGTATTCCAACTATATCACAGTTGAGAGATACTTTCAGAGATATTTTATTTTATTCACACAAGTTAATTAGATTGTGAATAGGTTTTAAATCCCTCTTCACTTGATGATGATAAGTGCAACACATTTTATATACAATCAAAGAAGAGAAAAAAAGATGAACAGTTGATTGTAAAATGTATGTCCACGAACCTGACAAATGATTTCCAAATTGAAAAGCAAAGGTAAACCCAGTAATCGGTTTGTCAATGAATGACCACACAAGAATAATAAACAAATTATATTGAAACACGCAGTTTAGGTTTACAATAAAAAAAGTCAATACATTGCGTCAAATAAGTGGTGGCAGCAATAAATAACAGTCCCCACGATATATGTGAGCGCACTCATGCATGTTCAGAATTATTCACTGTCAATTTTCTTGAAACAGGCATATCTATGTTCCGGAATAGTGTTGGGTGTTTTCAGATCGGAAGCCAATCCGCACTAGGGAAGTAGAAGGTATTTAGGCACAGCCAGCCTTTCAGAAACTGTCCCATGCAGAAACTTTTCTGACGATAAAGTCTGTCCTGTTTGTTAGCGACGAGGGGCGATAATTCTGGGGCGTTTCAATCATTTGCTGCTACTGATAATAACAACCTCTGAAGACGGTCCTGACGATGACGTGGTGTCAGAATGGGTCCTTGGTGTGGCCTGTGACAGTGGAGGTGTCTGCTCGTCAATCGTCGACGCACGGTGTCCACACTAATGTGTCGCTGGTGTTTCCCCATGGTCTGTCGAGCAGTCTCCGCAGCAGTAACAAAGCGATCTTGAAGATGCTGTCGCACAATCTGACGATCCCTTGGTCTTCCACTACGTGGTCAGTCATCTGTAGTGTTGGTGGTCTGTTACCGTTGATTGAGCCTATATACTAGTATGGTCCTTACGTGAACTTGAAATGCATTGGCTACTTGCCGGGCGGTTTGTCCAGCTTGCAATCGTCCAAGGGCTTGGTGTCGCCCATTTCTTGTCAAGCTTGGCATGTGGTAGCAATTCAATAACCAATGAATGTTATCCGATCTGGGTGAGTTTTTATAGGGCACGAAATGGGGCAACGCATGTGCATTTCAATTTGCACGGAACCTACGTGCAGCGGGTTACCATGGCCGGTGCCGTGATGCGTTTGGGCGATCGGTTTTATTGTCATCTGCCTTGGATTTTTTGTCATCAAACTTCATTTTTCCGGACAAGGTAATGTTAAATTTTAGAAACTTTGGCAAAAATTACCCAGATATTAAAATGACAACTTTTCATGCAATGTTACTTGGGGTGACGTTTCGTTTGCGGCTCAGTATATATTATCAGATAACAACATGGATGAATCAAATCTTAAAAATCTCACGCAAAAAATTAACTTGTCTTAATAATACCATTACATGACACAGATAGATCCGGGGGGCACGGGTGGCTCAGTCGTCTGTTCGCTGTGCAGAGTTGCGTCCCCTGGACACGCCAGAAATCTATGATTGTGGGTTCGAATCCCGGTTCGCCCCGATTATGTATTCAGGTTTGTCAGCACCATACCCGTGCTCGTGGGTTTCACCGGAGTGGTAAACGTCTGAGACTTGCATCATTTCGGGCTTTCCTCCCACATTCAGCTGACACGCCTTGGTATAACTGGAATAATGGTAAAAGCGGAGTTAAACCCAACTCACTCACTCTTTCACAGATAGATCTATCAAAAGACATATGCATTGTAGGTACTCCCTCAAAATATACAAAATAGATGTGTTCTTATCTCAAAACATCAGTATTCCTAAAGCATTGTTCATACAAAATTCAAATCCGTTTCCCATCAAATGACACCCTGCTTATTAGAACTGCAGAGCTTCAGTTCGAAATCTTATTGGCATTTGGAACATCACAGGGGTTTCGGGATTGAAAATGACAGTACAAGTTAAGTAAGTACATGTTTGTAAATTAGACCACTCGGCCTCCAGAGAGTAACCAGTTTTACACATTAATGCCATAAACATATGAAGACCTATCCCCGGCAGGATAATACTAAATCCGCTTCTTTGACGTATGTCTGTTCATAAACTGCTTAACTCAGGAATGATGAGAACTAATTGTAGAGCTGTTGATGTTCGAAAGTCAACCTTCATGTACAGCGTGTGCTGCTTCTATTTCTTGTGAGTGGGTGGGAAATGTTTGCCTGAAGCTGCATCAGCAATATTGCATCTACTTATAATTGATCGGTGACAGACCTAAATATACCTTATCACTTGACTTTTTACTGAGTCAATAGAACAACGAGGTCCACGGAAACAGGTCCCAATGTCTAGATGCTACTTGGTTAGCCCACGTCAAAATGCTGCTTTGACTTGCCTTGTCTAGATGTCGCTAAGTTAGCCTTTGTCTAGATGCTGCTGTTACTAGCTATAGCAATTGTACACATGTTGCCTGTTTGGTCCCTGTCTAAATGCTACTTTGACTTACACTTGTCCAGATGATGCTTGGTTAGCCTTCGTCTAGATGCTGCTTAGCCATTGTTCAGGAACTGCTTTGATTTGCCCTTGTCTTGAGTGCAGCAGTACACCTTGACTATTCATGTAATGGTGATACGAGGGTCTTGGCATATGTGTTCTGATAATCTGATCACGTCATCTAACGTGTCGGATATCATCAAATGACAATACATATTCAATAGGCATATTTGACATGTGTTTACACCGCACGATGTTAACACAGGAGCAGGTATCCATGTTACATAATTTGATTCCAATTTGTGCCATAAATCTACTTAACATAATACTATATATCTCTTCATAGCTTAACTTAATCTTGCACACACACATTTACAACAATCATTTCGGCCATGGAACATGATGACGACGTCAGCGATATGTGATGTGTTTCTCTCACGCGACGAATTTACTTTAAGCGTTGTAATATTTCATATCCGCTGGTAAAATATCAATATCCCTGTGCTCATTGATTTCCCTGTCGTGAGCGACAACTGCGCTAGAGGTGTCAGTGGAAGAATGGGCAGTATAGTTACTTTAGTCATGGCAATGATGCACGCTCTGAACAATGCAACAGTTTGTTAATGGAATAACACTGTCATCATGTTACAATAACAATTACAGTGTGGTGGCAGCTCTGGGTCATGCGTCATACGTGCTGTGACGTTTGCAGCGTGTTCTTGCCAAAGTGGTGAAGTCCTCGTGTTGTGAACACAACTACATGAGAAGTCACGCATGAACGTAGATATAACTGTATGCAGATTTCTTCACCACTGACCAATCCTTTTGTGTCATGGCCAAAGTTTTCGTAGTTTTCAAACCACACCTTTATCATACACGTTATACACCGGTACACGTAGGAGATAAAACTACACATGTTCTCCGATTTGAAGGTGTAGTCGATACCCGGGTATTTCATTTGGAACCGACGTCTTTTATCTGGAGGTTTCAAATGTTAAACTTATGTGGCTTAAAGTACTTAAGGTCACCCACAAATTAAAAACACATAATTTTCACTTAAATTGTAAAATACTATAGTTATATATTTCCGTAGCGCTTTGTAGTCGTAAATATATATCTATGTTTGACCCCCCCCCCCCTCAAATAACAAGTCAATCGCAAACAACGCTCTTCATCATCTATCACAAAAGTCAGTGTGTATTTGTTTGTTTAATTGCTTATATCCTGATTACTTTCTAATCTGTCTTTTTTGATCGCTTGGAAAAAAGTGTTATCAATTACCAGTTTACAAAATATCAGCAAACAACTAGTGACGTTAGGGGTTATGTTGACATCCACAAATTACTTGCCAATATATATTTACCTGATTGGACGTTGTGTTGTCTATGGCGAACTTCAAGTTTAACTCCTGATCGGTGCTACGTACGGGCCTTGCTCACAAGTGTCATCAGTGTAGATTTACAAAACTTTATGCGTGTAGGTTTACAGTGATTACTGTTTCGGGCAAACCCCCTTATGTGACCGGATTCCATGCATGGTAAACCATATATAATTCAGTTGGTATACGTCCTCATCTTTTTGTGAGTAAAGTACCTTTCATAAATTCAGTTACTTTTACAAATATCTAAAACTTTCAAGGGGAAATACGAGCGCAAAATGTAATCAGTTTATTTAACTGTGAAGCTATTTCATGGTTAAATCTACTCATCTACTCTACCTAAATAAAGGCGACAAATCCCTTTCCGATTGTACGATTCTGACCACACCATGAGCATGTCTTTGCGGATCACGATCAAATAGTGATGACACCTGGTGTTGGCCAAAAGGGGCGCTTAACCTGTCCCACCAATGGCACCCGTCACAAACGAAGACAAAATACACTAGTAGAGTACAGAACAGTACAAAGTACAGTTGGTCAATATTCGTCCACAACGAATTTGTATGCATTGAGTTTCCAACGTAATGTTGATTTTCGTCAGTAGATCATGATCAGAAAACAGGTGAAAGAAATTGAAATTGTGTACATAATGTTCGATGCAACTCTCTATTTTGACTGTTTTTCAGGTGAGTAAATTGATATGCATTTTCATGTTTTTGTAACGGATGCCACCGGTGGGGAACTACACGTTCATGTTTTCGTGAACACCTGGTATGATTACATGTGTACGTAGAAAGAAAGTGCAGTTATTTCACAGCCTTTAGAGATGAAAGCCCGAACTGATGCAGGTCTATGACCTTTACCACTTGCTAATACCCAAGAACACGGGTGAAATGCTGATAAACCTTAAACAAATTCAGGGCGAATCTGGGATTCAAACCCACGAGCAAAAGCAGCTCTGCACGGCGAATGGAGACACCTCAGACGACTATGCTCCACCCGTGCCCCAAAAACTCAACCATGTAAAAGAAGATCATGAAGCGACTTATTGCAGCTAAAGCTTCCCATTGATGTTACTTGATTGAACACTGATTCCTGATACCAGGTCCTTCTCAACATTGCATGTTCTTTGTTATGATCCGTGCGGGAGAAATGACTGTTTCCTTGCTATTTCGAAATAATTGTTTGTTTGTATGTTGTTTAACGCCGCACTCAGCAATATTTCTGCTATATGACGGCGGTCTCTAAATAATAGAATCAGGACCAGACAATCCAGTGATTTACATCATGAGCATCGATCCATTGAAATCAATGACATGCATCAACCAAGTCAGCAAGCCTGACCCGCCGATCCCGTTAGTCGCCTCTTACGACAATCATAGTCGCCTCTTATGGCAAGCATGGGTTGCTGAATACCTATTCTACCCCGGATCTTCACGGGTTTTCGAGATAATCAGTATTCTTAATCAACACATGTACATGTAGATATCTATTTAATTAATTACTGGCCCTAATTAGATGAATAGATATTAAATTTTCAGTTCTAATTCCTTTGGCAGTAGTTATTCCTGGTACTTGCTACAGCCTTGATGCTAATATTATTGATTCCTGTATTCTGTTGATTACATGTATTCGCTTTGATTATTATGTACATGTATGTATCAAGAGGGTAAAGAAGCATTTTACGACAGGTGGAGTATTGTTTTTGTCCTCAGTATGCTATTCAGTTATGGAATGAGATTCTCCCATATCTTTTTTCTAGTTTTGAACGCCTTCTATAAATCAAATTCTCTTCTCCTGTTTTGTAGTTATGAGATTTGTGTTTATATTATATTACATCAACCTGGTACAAATAATATCCGATAACAGATTATTTATTCACCATTATATGCTCTACATAACACGAATTACATAGCATAACGCAATTATTTACTAGACATATTGTCAATAAAAAGAATCTATAATGACATATAAGATATTATATTCCAGACAAAACCCTCCTTCCATGGACCGTTTCATACATATCGAAGTCTGGGATGGCACATAAATAAATCAGACATGTTTGTTATCCTAAAAGAGTATGTCTGTGTGCGCGTATGTGAGGGGATGAGGACGTAATCGTTGTTGAAGTGTTGATTGTTTTAGTTTTGAAACCAGTTAAATTGCAAGTAAAACAAAATATTTGAATCGAGCGTCTCACACGGATCACATGTTTTGTTCTGGAAATCTGCTTATTGTACATATAATAAATGAAAACGGCAGATTAGATTATTAATTCGAACAAATTCTAGTTTTTGTATGATTAATCTACTGAAAACTAATAATTGCCAATATTGTTACCAAAAAAAACAATGTAATAATTAAAAAAAACCTGTGATACAAAATTTTGACAAACGTCCGATGGTAAAAAAAATACACTGAGGAGATTAACTAGTATTCCCCGAAGTAGTTACGATTTATTAAAAAGCAGTGCGAATGATTTTTCTGTGTGTGATTAAACACAAGTGACCCGTGAAAATGCGGGATAGAATAGGTCTTCAGCAACCCATGCTTGCCGTAAAGGTGACTGCTTGTCGTGAGAGGCGACTAACGGGATCGGGTAGTCAGGCTCGCTGATTTGGTTGATGCATGTCATCGTATCCCAATTGCGTGGATCGATGTTCATGTTCATGTCAATCACTAGATTGTGTTGTCCAGACTCAATTATTTACAAACCTGCGTTATACAGCTGTAATATTGCTGAGTGCTGCGTTATACAACAATCAAACAAACCAACACAAATGTGTGTCAATAAAAGCTTTATTTGCCAAAGAAAATGTACTTGAGGAAAGCTAAACCATTGCGAGACTTGGACTGTTGTCATGCGCTAGAATTCTATGGTTGCTTTAATGCAGTTATAAAATACAGCTGTGCTTGCAGTCCACATTAATTGCATGAGATGGATACAGATAATATCAACTTTGAAGTTCTCACATAACCTCAAGGGTATCCACATAAACCAAACTTTTACTTGAGAGAAACACGAGTAATGTTGAATTCCGAATCATGTTCATTTCCTGTTTGTCTGACACAGCAACAGGCATAGCAGAATCAGAACTTGGAATACAAATCTCATTTGCAATCTCCACAATTTCCAGTTTTGGCTTGTTGAAATAAACGTTACAAAAATATTGCTTTCTCAGAAGTGCTTTCAATTTGACCTTCACTTTGGTGGGAGTATTCGCTCAATTAGAACTGATGTCAGATTGCATTGTAGCTAATATAATTAAGTCATGCTTTTCTTTATGAAATAAAATCGATAACAGGCATGCATTGTCGGCGCTGATTCAAATATGGGATAAGAGATAGTGCGAAGAGTTTCAGCCACTAACGTCGTAACGAGAAATAATTACATGTAATAAAATTTGCATTCGAATGTTGCCAACTGTCAAGGGAAGTATGGGTGATCAAGGAGTGGACAGCGGTATTAAGATGTCAAGAGTGAGTCATGCGGGAACTTCCGAGCGCTCTGACGTTTATCCATTGTCATTTCCTTCGGTTATGTGTACATGCAACCAATAGAGCATGTGCACTAGACTGTCTTGAAACCTTCAGTGTTGGCTGTCCTCTACCAAATGTTCGTGTAGCAGCCAGCGCAACATGTACACCAGTGTGTCGAGACGATTAACCATCGTATTATAGCTCCTTCGATTAAGATACATACCCTGAACCCATGTGCCACCAAAGGTTCGTATACGAAGTAACTCAACCATCTCCATTCACGTTATCACGTCTTAGCACAGGTCATCAGCACAGGGTAACGCGGGATGACCAGAACGATTATTTTGAGAATACGCCAGCCCAGGCATATTAAGCTAAATTAAATATTGATATATGGACAGATATATTTGGATTCAATCACTTTCTGAACGAAAGAATGGTAAGCACACATTTACGTCAGTAAGTAAACTTGCCAACATAGTATAACTGTATGACCTGCAAGAGGAACTCATTATCATGTTCATCACAAAGCATATATAACCCCTGGGAAAAAGTTAGACACCACCCTTTTTCATAAAATGCAAACTTCCATGTGTGAAAAATCCACATACGACACTGACCTCATTTTGGATGGAAACAGCTATGGCCATGGAATAGTTAAAAAAAAGTCATTTAGTATTCGATTTCGGTTTCTGTATCTAAACATGCGTATGTTTCTTTGTAAGCAACATTTCGTAGTTTTAATAATCATTCTCATTCTATTTGTTTGAAATGGGATTTTTATATGCAAAAATCTGTTGTGGTGCTTTATTTTGTTCAAGGTGTATATCTGGATTTCGGCAGTCATGGTCCTGGATATAACTTTCACGATTGATTGTTTTTATAATATTAACTATAATGCATGTGTCTAAAGAGTTGACTTGATTGAATAGTTGGTAAATGTTCTGAACGGTCAGGTAATTCTGTTTGCTGCGAGCCAATAAGCTTGACTTTTCTTCTCATTTACTTTTATAAACCTATGGAGATAGTTATTCTCTATTTTCGTTAGCAGGCGAGTTACAAGCTGATTGGATGCACACGTTTATCCCACACTTTTATCCCCTTTACTGTACTTGGAGAGATAAAACGTAGATTAAACGTCCCAACCGATTTGTACAATTTCCTCTTCCAGTTGCTCGTATAGCTAGCTCATTCCCTGCTCCTGGTATCGTAGAAAAGGTTCCACGCACTGGGACGTGGGCTCTAACTTTCTTACCAGTCTACACCATTAAAATCATACCAACGCAAGGCAACACCCAATGATTTCATAAGCAAGGACAAGATATATGAATGAGTGAGTGAGTATTGTTTTACGCCGCTTTTAGCAGTATTCCAGCAATATCACGGCGTGGGACACCAGAAATGGGCTTCACACATTGTACCCATGTCGGGAATCGAACCCGAGTCTTCTGCCTGACGAGCGAACGCTTTAACCACTAGGCTACCCGTCCGCCCCATATATGAGATAGAATTTAAGATTCGAAGGTTGCCAGTTCACATGTGGACAAATTAAAAAAAGATGATGAAATGTGAGTTTGAAACAGAAATTCATCATTTAGTACTAAAAATATTTATTTATGATACACTGACATCATTAGTTTTTTGGCAGTGGTTTTGGCCTGACAACACCAGTACTACTTTTACCATTGCCCACATGATATGAAGCAGTATGTGTTTTTATATACCTATGCGAACAACGTAAATAATGTCCAATGGTTGATTTATTTATGAGCCAAGACAGAGAGCATGACCACCGACCCATTACGACTCCTCTAACGAAAAGCATAGTTGTCCTGGGACAAATTCTAAACGGAATCCCCACTATTTCATTTTCTTCCCAACACTCAACAACTGGAATTTAACAGGGAATGATGTTGTGGATTGCTGGAACGTGCTTTGTTTCTTTCGGTGCCAAAACGTTCATCACATTTTCCTGTTCACTCAAGATTTAAGCAGGGTTTGTATTTAACTCGTACAAGCTGGGATAGGTCGTTATGAGGATGAACAGAAACTTGTTCCTCATTATGTTACATGTTACCTATGTCACCTCATTTGGCAGACAATGCAGTATCCATGACAACCACATCATTTGCATGTTGAACTCATAATTTACGTTAAAATCCTTAGACGCTGTATACCTTTTAAGAATTGATAGTAAAACATAATGGGTGATTAGAGGTTTTAATGCAGCTTTCACATTGTCATATCTTTCAACCATTGTGAGTCTGTCGATTTGTATGTCACGTTGAAAGAACGAAAAACGGTGTGATACTTTCACAAATATGCGCTTTTTGGGTATTTCTTTGATCTAAATATTTCAACGCTGACGAGTTGTTAACGCGCAAACACAACCAACTACACATGTGTCGAAATGAAACAAGTGGTTGCATGTGTAGTTCCAGATGCCGTGGGTACAAAGCTGGATGCACTTTGTGAACGAATCACGCGCGATGACAATGGAATAGTTCATTTTAACACACAGATACTCAAACAGAATGACGTCACAAGAATTATCTATTTGAGGGTGGGGGCATCCCAACGAGATGCAAGTCACTTGTCGACTTAACCCATTTTATTTGTTTTAATATTTTAAGTCTGAGTGAAAACAAATAAACTTTGCTTTTCTGCATCTGTCAAATTATATCCTATGAAAGGCCCTTTCGTTTCTTTCACGAGCTATTGATTATAACATACAATATTTCCAAATGTTTCTCTCATTTACAAAGTGTCTCCTATCAATGTGCTAGTTAAATTCTCAGACAAGGTGGGCTGGGCATTTGTGATGATTACGTTCAGTTTGTGGTGCTTGAGTATGAAGAGAGACATGATTATTTAAGTGCGCCATTAGCTATTTTTGTCAAGTTGATAACCATTCCAAAGCAATTCCACAAAAGGTCATTGCACCAATACATTATCGATTGTAATATGGTTACTGAAACAAAGGCTATTTCGAATATTACAGTTTTGCCGTATTTGTTTAACACAGATTTGGAAAATTATTCAAATAATGAAAATGAGTTAATGGTCATATGTGTGCATGTGTATAATGATCGGAATACCTGTCATAAATGAATTTATTCGAATCTGGAACCTTAGATGCCTTTTCAACATGACCAAATAGATGACCTGTACCAGTTTGTATGGCAAGAGGGATGATTTCGATTTCCCCATCATGAATTTCCCCTTTATGTCGAGCAATATATCATCAGCTCCGGCTTATGGCGTCTACATTTGACAGTTGCTTAGGTTACTGGGAGCATGTATATATCATCAAATAGCTTGAACCACAACAACGTGGATCACTGTTCGTGATACCGATCACTTAATTGTTTACATGCCACCGTTGTATGACACGATGGAGTGCCTGTTGCAGCGTAAGGAAAAGAAATTGTGTGAATGACGGGTGCTGCCAGTAGAGCTTACCCTTTTCGCGAACACCTGATATCATCACTGAATTTCAGTGAGCTATTCATATGTTCATCACTATTTTTCCTTTTACGCCCAGTGGAATAGGTTTCGGCAGATAATCGAGGCACAAACCTGTTTGTCACTTAAACATCATATGTCCACATTTGCTATTTTAGGTCCTTATTACACGTTTCAGCTGAAGCCATTCGGTTAGATTTTGACAAATTGAATGCAAAGTAATGGGCGTATGGGGGCTGGTCTAGGTACGAACGAGCTGGTTAACCAAACAAATTTGGATATTGGTATGCTATTACGTTCTGGAGACTGTATCACACTCTTAGCACACAATTACATGTATGTGACAAAATTGTTTGGCTAACAGCCAAGTACATCTCAGTTCATTTTAATCTAGAACACTTTCAACATTAAGCCGGAAGGTGTAATAAAGACACGGATAATATCGAATCGTCAGTTATCCATTTGTTTTGAAACACGCGACACATCGTACACCCAGGTTACGTAATGAGAGGAACTACATTTAGAGTCTAAGAGGTGGTTGCTTCATTAGTATCAGGACACATGACACTTGACATAATGTCTCTGTAATCTGCTTTCGTATTACAAATATCACGATCCAGACATTTTAATCTGAAACATGTCTGCACATTACAGGAGACATGGATATATGATCAGCCTGAATTAGTTTGGGCAGATATGTTGCGTCTAGGGTGACGTTGTACAAAGCGACCTCCGCTCGAAGGTGATCGCAACTTTAACATAGATTTACTACAATGGAAGCGCTAAGTGCCTTTGTTCAACGGCACCCAGGTTAACGTTGCACGTTTAAGATGCGTACAGGTATAAGTAATACCCAGACGAAAGGAAATTAGTGGACAGATTGTGTTAATAAACTGCACGATGTCCTTGAAATAAGCCTGAACTACAGTTACAATATTATTCTGTAAACACTATCAATTGTTTGATCTAATATACGTATCGTACAATTGAGTATAATGTACGTATTATACTCGTATTTCCATTGCAAAGCCCACCAGGGACTATCCAAGCTTCAGGTAGAATTGCAAGACATAGTTTAAACTAACCTCGCAGCAAATTTGCATTAGGTGTAAGCGATTTAATATTTAATGCCTGTTGGCTAAGTAGCTAACCATGAAGGGTGTTGATTTCCTTTCTGTAGCACACATCAGTGCCTGAGGTGAAACTGTCCCTATCCATATGAGGTCAGCTAGGATTGTCCTAGTGTCGTTTCCACAATGAAAATATACTGTTGGTAAACAACGAGTTTACATTAGTAAGACAGCAATAGGCAATGTTTGATATGCATGATGCCGCCATTTCTATCATACAGAAAATGAGGTTTTACGGAATTAACATTGGACTAATAAATAATCACAGTAATTTCAAACCTGGGATTAGAACTGATTAAGATGCTGAATGGTGAAGCTATGGAGTGACGTCACCAAATGGGTCACCGGTTGGCTACAACAATATGGAAACAGTTCATCCGCGGCATGGTGACGAACTCAATTTTCCCGTATACCCTACTTGGACTTTCGAAATTGTGTCGAAATCACTCATGCAGATGTCTTGCTTAGTCCGGATTAAGAGGGGTGTCGTCGTCAAAGAAAGAGTAAATGATTAAGTTTTCACCAAATAGGATGTTTTATTTCAGAATAAAATGATGATTCTTATTTAAGTGTCACGATTTGTACAGCATTTTATATACAAAATATTTCGGATGGGTATGTACAATGCCAGGCAAATACGACCTTTCAGACACTACAGTCGTAAAGACGCATAAACATATTTAGTGACAGCGGATAAGCATGAAATATTACTTGCATTTGTACGAATAATTTTGGTCATGTTTTATTTATAGGAATATTCAACAATATGGCAAGCAATCAGCAATGCTTGAACATCATGTAAAACAAAAAGTCACAACATGCTATGTTCATGATCCTATTCAGTAATAATTTACAAAACCAAAAACATTAGTGGCAAAATACCATCCATTTTGTGAAAACACCATCTATTATGTTAAAATACCATCTAGTGTGTCGATACACCATATACTGAGTAAATGCACTCTGCAATCTGTGTGAACAACACACACTGTCCCAATACATTAAGTGACCCTTTCAATCAAATAGATACAGATAAGTATTGTAATTATGTTGAATATGACCTTGTGTAAGTTATTAACCCAATTTAATATAGTAACTGACCTTTGGTCGTATTCATTTACTTCCCGTATTGTAATATTGTAAATCTTAAGTTCGATTCAAGGTTCTTTCATTAGTTCAGCGAATGATGGTGCCTTAGGCGACTGGGCAACAATTATCAGAGACATTATTTCGAAAGTGACGTCGTGTTTCCAAGAACAAGATTTTTGTGAGCCACGAAAATAAATTGAGAAGTACTTGCTGCACCAAGAATAACAAATAGTGGAGGTCTTGCGACGCCAAAAAGAACTCATAGTGAAGGTTTTGCTACGCCAAGATGACCAATAGTGCAGACTTTGCTACTCCAAAAATAACAAATGGTGCAGGTTTTGTTGCACCAAGAGTAATAAATAGTCCAGGTTTCGCTACGCCAAGGATAACAAATAATGCAGGTTTTGTTTCTACAATTTGGAGAATAAGAAATAGTGCTGGTCTTGCTTGGCAAGAATAACAACTAGTGCAGGTTTCGCTGTGCCAAGAATTACAAATAGTGTACGTGATGCTGTGCCAAAAATAACTGTTACATTATTACCACGCGTACAACTGTGTTGAAATGAAGTAGCTGAGGTTCCATATGCGCTCTAATAAAGCTTAACACCACTAGTCATATGTCTCTCCGAATCCGTACTTAATCACATTTAATTACACAGGGCGAAATCATCTAAGCCTGTTTTTACCCAAATCAGTTACAATGGAAAAGCGTTGACAGTGTTTTAACAACAAATCATCCTGGTAACAGCTTTCACTGGGAACACACCCCAGGCTCTAGCCGTATTTTCATTGGAGAAATTGTTGACGACTGCAAGAGGCGTTTGTCCAAATACTTCAGCGACGAACAATTGCAAGGAAGTGTACAATTTAAATTATGACATTTCTCAGTTGTTTCAAAGTATAGAAAAACAACAAAATTGAGTATATGTTTTTCAGACACAAACTAAGAAGTATTTTGCATACATTTCAGATGATAAAGTAAATAGCACATATGCTCTTCTTGTCATCTATCCACTTAACTCAATTGTTATTCAAAAACAAGTGTTTATTCGCGTGTTTCTGTGGAAGGAGCCTGGTCTGTTTCATATCATGGTGTGGTTAGATTGAATTGACATTTGCAGCTTCATGTTTATGAGAATACAGAGCAACGCACAAACTTAGTATCGTAGCCAATTTAAGCATTGTTTTTGCTGTATGCAATGTTCTCATATGTTTTTGTCGAATGAAAGGTTACACATGTGTTTTGGTCGTTTAATGTAAAATGATTTGGGTTTTTTATTTCTCAATGGATGCATTAATTTCCAACTCAATGGCTAAACAATGACTTTCTCGAGTGTAAGTCTTTATTTCCGCTGTGGCATATACTAGGAATTAAACTTACTGATGCTAGAAAGTACGAATCAGTCTAATCTGAGACATGCTACTTTAATAAAAGGCATTTCAATGGGTAAGATTTGTCATAAGATGTGTAGAAACAGGAAAAGGTGAGGTTGGTTGAATCTTATATATGTAGATGTCAGTGATGGCGTGACTGATATATTAGTCACTACAGATATAATATGATTCATATGTCTTCGCAAACTGTGATGTCTTGAGTGTTGCAGTTGTTCAAAGTCTTATCAGTGCAATCAGGTTGTCGTGAAAGCATCACATGACCTTTTCGAAGTAGCCCCTGCTTGTCACCCTGAAGCTATGCTGTTTACAGTAAGGGACGCTCAACTAATTCCGTTTCAGTTCCCATTTAAATCTATGTTATTATGAAACAAATCGTGAAAACAGTCAGTCAATAGATGCATCATGTTGACATACTGACAGCGAGTTTGGCCCTAAGCATATTCTGAATCTTCTGATTAGAACTTGTGCCACAATGTATTATGTTTCCGATAGTGCAGCATCATTTTTTTTTACAATTGATACCATCTGTTCTGAGCAGAGATGTCAAGATGAGGAGATTGATTTAATTTAGCAAACAGTGAAGGGAGAAGTTTCAAAACTGCCCAAAAGAACAAAACAGATAACAAATGGAAATGCCACATTTCAAATTAAAGCGACAGATCCATTTCCAGAATCTCTGCTAAAGCAGAGTCCATTGTACGACTCCGATCGTATCATGTGTTTTTCCTGCAGTACATTCGTATTGTGCAGTGCATAGAATCATGATTTGATTATATATACGTGTTTATTCCTCACAGTGGAAATTGGTGCTAAGCAACGAGATATGTGACATAGTGTGCTTGAACGTTTCTCTTGCATGAACTGAATCTCTTACGCCATAGTCCATTACAACACATTGGATGTTCACCCTCGTTCGTGTCTTATTTCTAAAATCTGGAACAGTTGTATCTGAAAATGTCATCTCTCGGCTTGATTAAATATTATGATCGGCAGCCTCGAAATACCGTAGGATAGATCCTGCCTATCCAGTTCTTGAGTAAATGTTGTTAACGAAATATACAAACTATATCACAGCCACCTGTATAGAGATAGTATCTTATATTCACACACGTTGGATTGTGAATAACTTACAAAGCCCTCTTCGCTTGATGTTGATAATTGTACCAGATGTTTCAATACGATCAAAGAAGAGAAGAAAAGATGGAAAGCTGATTGTAAAATATATTTACTCGAATTGGACAAAGGTAAACATATGGTTTGGAGGTGATGTCCAAATTAAAAACAACAGTTCACCCAGAAATCAGATTGTAAATCCATGACCACACAAGAAATTATATTTAAACACACAGTTTAGGTTTAAAATCACAAAAGCCAATACAATGGGTCAAATAAATGGTTACAGTCCCAATAACATATGTCAGTGCACTCACGCATGAACAGAATGTGTCACTGTCAGCTGTCCTGAAACAGGCCTGTCTCTGTTCCGGAATAGTGTTGGAAGTTGGTGTTTTCAGATCGGAAGCCAATCCGCACCTGGCAATTGCAAGTAGTATGTCGTAAAAGGCCTCGAATCGCCATCTTGTGGTTATTATATATAGGCACAGCCAACCTTGTAGAAACGGTCCCATCCGGAAACTTTTCTAACCATCAAGTGTGCCCTGGATTTTTTTCAGAAGTGCTGCCACGGAAGATCTCGACATGTTACGAGCGTTTCAGTCATTTATTGCCACTGACAATAACTACGTATACAGATAAACTTACAACACTATATTACCATATTAAAACATGGATAAATCAAAGCATCAAAATCTCATGCGAATCGTTTTGTATTTGACTTTATTTTTACATTCACCATATGGTTCTTAAGCAAACTTTAAATACATCACAATGAAGCTGGCTATCATTGCATCGTAACTTTGTGTGAATAATTACATTTACGCAGTCCATTTTGGAAATATATGAAGGTGCACACATGAGTTTATTGTTTATAGAAGTCTAACATATATATTTAGAAGTATGTTCTTCATGGGCAGATTATTCCACAACACAGTGGTTGATGGACAGAAGAAAGATTTGTGTGAGTGTTTTAGTCGAGAAGGCGACAGAGACACCTTTTACGAATTACGGACTGAAAATTTGAAATTGATCCAACAGTTTGGGGTAGAATATTGTAAATGTTCTTGTTTGTCAATTCGTTGCACATCCATCACACTTCACATGCTTATGCTATGTATAGTATGTTTGTATTTCGTTGCTACTTTAACCTTCTGAAAGATGATATTGGCTGGAATTTTAATAAATAAAGGTATGAGCCTAAATATTAAAAAAACAAAGATCTTGCAACATTTCTTTTGCTGCAATATATTTTCAACGGAATAAAGCATAATTAATTTAGTATTCGTTGAGGCGAACCATAGCGATGTCCCGAGTAGCCTAAATCACGTGCTATGGTCGTACATTTGTAACCCCAGTGAGACGTCAGCCATCTGTGTCTCGGGTTGGATGAAACTCAACTAACAAAAACTCGTTCAACGATCACTTCTGCAACTTGCTTACCAATCTAATAATCATTCCTTAATATGATTCCATATCCATTAATCGAAACTGGGCTGGACACACCATTGACTAAAATAGACGAGCAACAATCCACATGATCGGGGAACGAAAGGACGTGGTTGGCCAGTCCCCGAGCATGTCACCCAGATATTTATATTCAATAATAACGTGATCAACAGAGACATAAGTGATATTATTTAGCACTTCAAGGCAATATTCAGGTCAGAGGGTAGTGGCTTGTGTTTTATTGGGGACAAGCTGTATTTTTTCTGCACACGAAATGCCTAACTTTTTTGGAATGATATTTATCGCATGCCAAAATAAAATTAGTAAATCAGACAAATGGAACAAAATAATTTTAGACTTGTCTACCCAATCTTGTCCATTATTTGTAGAAACATTATGCTTTACGTCAGTGGTTCAAACCAGGCTTTTGCTATTAGTCTTTACTATAAATATGTACACTAGTACTGTACTGTACAATAGTGATAGTGTTCAAAGTTTAACATGGATGTCAAATGTTTTTCATTATTTAAATTTCAAATTATTTTGTTATTATCTACTATAGAGTACCTCATTGAATACAAGGCTTATTACGAACGAGCTACGATGAATTACAACTCAGAGCTTATACTCATCCATTCAAGAGGAGAGTAACCCGCAATGCATGTTGCTTATTCTGTACACTGTCGTCATATCAATAGTGCATCAGTACGGCGCCATACTTATTCATATATCCAATTCTATTTTGGCATCACTGAAATGCACGTGTCCAGATATATGAAAGTTATATCGTCTGACCGTTTTACATTTATGGGTAGATCTAATATATATCGTTGATGTATTTGTGATATATAACATTAACTTGTATTCTAAAAAACATATTGTACTACATGTCCAAGCCATCTGCTATATTCCTGTTTATGGACTTATATTCATTGTTTTCACATATGAACATGTCGTTGAATAATAAGTCCTTATGTATATTGATACAGATAAAATGTGAAAGATTATTTCAGGACTATGGGTGTTACATAAATGTAGCGTATAATGGCATGGTTCCATTTGCTGATTGCTCGGTGAATCCCGAGTCATAGATGATGAACATTCAAAGTCTGCATCAAAATAGATTTTATCATGGCCGTGCTCAAAAATCTTTAACAGGTATGAGATTTTAAGAAAAAGCCAAATCAATATATGCGTAAGTACATTAAGATAATGAGGACAGGTAATGGGATCTACGGCTCATCTTCAACACGAATACATGACACTTTTTCATGGATAGCAATTTATTTTAATTCTTTGTACGAAGTTTCGAAGCTACTTCTGGCTCCTTCATCAGGTGAATTCATACTAAGTACATAGAGTACCACACACACACACACACACACACACACACACACACACACACACACACACACACAGAGTTTGGATAAACTTTCTTTATATCATTTTGCAACTCTGAGTTTCACAGCTAGGATATCAATGTAATGACGAAGCCGATGGGATAAAATTAATGTACAAAGATAACAACATATGACAAAGCCAGTGTCATTGTATCAATGTGCTAAGATATCAATGTAATGACGACGCCGATGGGATAGGATAAAGATAACATTATACTGACGAAGCCGATGTGATTAAAATATCCATTGTGGTACATGATGTGATAACAGCACAGCGGAGAACACACTGGGTAGGTTGATACCCCGATCTCTGTTGATGGCTGGCTTCTTTATTTTTTATTTCGATGCTTTATTGAAGTGTCCTCTTTTTCCACTGATTGATGTTGGTATGGAGTGTCTTGGTTTGTGGCCATTAGTTTTGATGAGATGTTCAGAAAGACACTTCATGTCAGATTTTTTAACAGAGGTCTTGTCTTGTGTTCTTTCATTCTGGTGGCTATGGGGCGTCTCTCAAATGTATTTGTGTCCTAGGTTGCATGATATGCACATCCTTTTGGTGGACTGGGTGAGACCTTTACCGTTGGCGTGTTACATGTTTTACAGTGTCCTGTCGGAAGTGAATGTGACGTCCATGTTGGCTGTTTTGCTGATCTGGTGACTGGTAAGACCTGGGTATGGAATGCTGACAAGGATTCGTGATGGTGCTGGTTTGGACTTGGAAACGGGATTTTTTTACTGCTTTTTTTCATCTGAGGATGGTTGTGTGACATGTAGTGAATGTACTGGTCCGTGTGAGTGGCCTGCGGTATGACTGTTGCCGAATTGTACATCGTGGAAGGGTAATTGGTTGTGGGTTTCTGCTTCCATGATGAACATGATTCTTTGGTGTTGTAGATTTAGGTGGTCCAGTAGGGCTTCGGGGTCAGGGTCCTGGTCTTTGTTTAAGGCTGCGAACGTGTCATCTACTTTTCTGTACCAGCATAAAGGTTGGAAGGGGGAGGATGTCAAGGCAGTTTCTTCAAAGTTGGTCATAAAGATTTCTGCAATGAATAGGGACATGGTAGAACCCAATATGGTTGTATAGGCTATGTATCTGCTGATAGATCTTGCCATTCCATGTGAAGTACGAGGTGGTGAAACAGGAGGCAGTAAACTGTGTGATGCTGTCTATGGAAAAGGAAGGATCTTACTGGTCAGTACGGGTCTGTAAATTGCTGTGAAGGATTTTGAGTGCTTCTTGCAAAGATATGTTGGTGAATAGGTTTACTACATCGTAACCGCCTATGCGGCCTGTGAGCTTGGTTTCTTTGAGTTTGTTGACAAATGCACTTGAATCGCTTATGCAGAATTTTCCTTCTTTTCCTAATGGTACCAGTACTTTGAGAAGGTGATGGGCTGTGTTGTAGAAACTGAGCCTCTGGAGCATTCTGTAATCTGACTTAGACCGGATGTTTGTGCATTTTGTAGATTGTCTACAGCTCGTTGCTGGCTCCAAACGTGTTCAGATAAAGAAGTATCCCGAGAAACAACCAGTGATATAATGAACATTTTTAACCTATTTCAATAAAGCCAATTCATGACTCAGTCAGATGGATGAGAGGAAATGTACATTATATGTACAGAAACATTTAAAAAGATACAAAGCAAAGTTCTTGAATGGGTACAACAAAGATGTGTTCTTTTTTCAAAACATCAGTATTCCTGAACATTTTTTCCATAACATAAAGTTCACCCAGTTAGTACTAAGCTACTGACATCTAATCTTATTGACATCTGGAACATCACAAGGGATTATAGATCGAAAATAACAGTACAAATTAAGTGAGTAGGTGTTTGTAAATGAGACCACTGGGCCAGTTATACACAATAATGCCATGAACACATGGAAACCTATCTTGAGCAGGCTAATACTAAACGAGCTCGTTTGACGGATGTCTGTTCATAAACTGCTTAACTGAGAAATCATAAGGACTACATTAGAGCTAAGGTCCTGCATGTACAGCGAGAGCAGAATATTTATCGTGAGTGGGTGAGAAATGTTTGCATTAAGCTCCATCCACAGTATTACACTACTTATAATTCATCAGTGACCGACCTAAATACACACGATCTGAAGGAGATGCACATTATCTCTGAGTCAATAGAACAGAGAAGTCCATGGGAACAGGTCAGTTCAAACAGGATAAATTTGCGTAACCATCATGACAATGTTTACTGATTCCAAATGCATGTATAAGTTGACATTATATTATCTTGGCATCAGGTAGCTTATATTCCGTTGGTGTTGTAATTAAAATTGTCTTTCCGTTCTCATAATGGCATGTAGGAGCTGAATGCTCTTGATTGTAGGTTTTTTTGCTTTACGTTAAATACCACTCCCTCCTAAACCTTTTCGGATAATTCAACTGTTGACACAAACAGTTGGTTTACTTGAACAACATCGTTGAATTCAATCATTACACCCCGAGGTCCGTCAGAAAATAATCAACTTAAATAGGATACATGTACTTTTTAGACATTTTTCAAAGAAGAAGATTTTTCACTTGTGTTGCTTGGCGTTTTGTCGAAATGTCGACCAAAATATATACGTTAATGATAGTAAAGAAAAAAACGAAATGAGACAGAAATCTGAAAGATTTGGTCATCGTTCTATGGAACTTAAACCACATTAAATGATTAATTAGTGTATTTGTGGGTTTCATATGCATCTAAACATGTGTGGGCTGATTAAGGCCAAGGTCACCAAAGATCCTAAACCAAAACTGGCAGTGTGTCCTTTAAACCATACTCATCTTTATGAATATATACTTCAGAATGTTTTTAGTGTTACAAAAATTATTTATGAAGCATGTGTAGTTAAACAATAAAGGAAATGTGCAGTCATGTGATTGGTTGATCTAGAAGCCAAGATTACATAAATAAGGGGCCAAAAAAGCCCTTGATACTGACAGCTGATATAACTCAGAAATGTGCTTGTTTATTAAAATGCATTGACAATCAGCAATGTGGAATATACTGCCTATATAAAATAAAAGCGAAAAAACTTTCCAAAATCATAAGAGTCCAGGGTACGATTTTGTGTGTGAAATAATGTGAGACTTCACTGACACACCCTTTGAATACATTCGGAGACTATCACTACTTTGTAGCTTTCATACACGAGACTGCATCATTGAATTCTCCATAGGCTAATGATAAGATGTAATTAGGGGCGAGGAATGTCCTGCTCGACACACGGTAAACTATCGAACGCATCCGATGATCCCGTGTGATGGATAAGAGTATCCATTGGCACAATGAAAGAATTGAACGCACGCCAGGAAACTATTGAACACATTCCAGGTGATGAATTAGAATGTCTACCGCCACACTGAACGCTACCCATGTGTTCATTGATATATTGATTGTTTTAAACATATTTTATTCATAAACACGTCAGATTCACAGAAAATAATGATTTGCATATTCACATTTACTTCCGCATGGACATTCTGCTGTGTCTTTAATTCCTAGTCTACATAAATCATAATTTACCTGACTAACCTCAGTGTGTATAATGTTATGTTTTCTATGTCCAAAGGATAGTGAGTGAGTGAGTGAGTTGAAATTTTAAGTCACATCGGCAATATTTCAGCCATATCGTGACTATCAAGGGTTTGATATAATAAACTTTAATAAACTTAAAATAAAAACCTGCCAACGAAGGACAGTAAAAACACTAGGTATATCAAAGAAAAAGATATAAAACTAGTATGGAATCATAAAAAGAGAACTATACAGTACAATAACATGATAAAAACGGGCTATAAATCGCCAGCCACCGAAGGTAGATCTGTCCAAAGGATAAATGCGATGGGGCCTTGGGGCTGATTTTGACTTAAAAGTGTCATTAAATGTTGATATGTACTAAAAGGTGTTTTAGTTAATGGGATCTCATTCCACAGCTTAAGGGTAGACGGGGAAAAGAATCATGTTCAGGTTTTAGTCTCGTGAGGGGAATTTGGATATTTTCCGAATTTTTAAGGGTAAATGTATTTTTAGAAATACCGAATTGGGTAAACTATCTTTAAAGTAAGATGGGGCTAAGTTGGGATATATTTTATATAAAAGACAAAGTTTTCGTTTCTTTCTACGTTCTTGCAAAGGTTCCCAACCAGTTTAGAAGCATAATGATGATATCGGTGTGTATTTTGGTAGCCCAGTAATGATTCTGGCTGTTTCCAATTGCAATCTCTCTAGTCTGTCAATCTGTCCTATTGTACGTCCATCCCAAAGCTTAAATGCGTATTTTAAATTGGGCCTAATGAACTTCTTATACATTTTATTGAGAGTGTCTCGGTTTAACATAGATTTAAGTTTTCTTAATGAGTATATCATCGTTTAGGTTGTTTTAACAATATAATTTTATATGACAAGACCACTTGCCGGTTGATTTGAACGTAATGGCTAAATGTATGTGTCTTTTAACTGTATTACTTTCCTTCCCATCAAACTGTAATTGAATTATATCTTGATCTGTCTTAAGTGAAAAAAAAAAGCTTCCGTTTTATCGGGATTGTATGAAATCCCATTTAGCCCATTCATATTTAATAAAGCTAAATTTCTGTTCAGATTGATTTAAATAATTGCACTACATGTCGAAGTTATGTGTCATCAGCCCATCTGTTTCAGTGTGAGGCAGTACCGAAGACCTAGGAACGCAAGTCAAGCTTGCAATATGCATTCACCCATCTAACTTCACTCCGCGATCAACATTGTATAATTTTGCCTGATTTGTGACCTGTCTGATGTGCACATGACAACGTCCCTGAGTGTCCTATGGATGGAACTGTATATGTATTCTTCTACAACTTTGAAAATATCTTAGAATCAGTGAACCCTATTCTCTAAAATGACAACTAAGACAGGCATGTCAATGAGTATTTACGCCCCATACATTTAGACTTGTCGGCCGACCAAATGGAACAAAAAACAAACAAACAGAGCAAGTATATTTGAAATGACAACGCGTTGTGCATATTGTACATACTTTTGAATAGGTGTGTTTATCCAAAGGGTCCATTCAAGTATGTTGTAACCGTTCAGGTTTGAATAAATATTTAAATCTTTTGAGAAAGATATTCCTACTAAGACGTCAACCGACACTGATGGTTGAAGACTTTGTCTAGTACTGTGAAGCTGCATTAGTTATATCAGGCTGACACATGCTATAACGTAATCGTTGTTGTCTGTCAATACTTTATGCACTTTAAATGTACCACTCACATATCACTCCTACCGGACAGTTTACTGTCCTGTGAATATGATAGCAGTGATACCGATGTCGGTTTATCAGATAGTTTTCGGATCAGTCACTACTTCGAACACTACACCTCATGCGAAGGTCTGTAAGTTCAGTAAACATTGATTTACGACACAACTTTTGTCCCTTTGGGAATTTTAGCACTGTGGAATTTGAAGCGTTTGATGTTGACGAAAGTAATATCACATCTTTCTTCATGCCCAATTTACTTTTTTTCCCCCAAACAATCGAAACAAAACAGGGAGGACAGTCTGTTCTCACAGAACTTGATAGACATCATCTTCAAGGATATTTTCTTCCAAAGTCTCTGTGAATGAGCAGGAATACAATAGTAAACAGTTAGTGAGGTGAGGTGAGGTGAGGTGAGGTGAGGTGAGGTGAAATGGGTTTTAACGTCGCGTTCAAGATTATTGTACTTATATAGCGACGTGTGTGTGTGTGTGTGTGTGTGTGCGTGCGCGCGCGCGTGTGCTTGTACTAGTCCGGACTAATGCCGAATTGATTGTGCTATCCCACTGAGATACCATGCCGCAGTTTAACATGAATGCCCTACTCAGACACAGCATACTGACTCCGAGCCGACCAGTCATTGTTTTAGCCCCTTAATGCCGAGCGACAGGCAGGATAACAACTATTCCTTTTCGTTTGGCACGGCTGGGGATAGAACTCCGAACCACACAGTCGGTGCAGCAGTTTAGTGTTGGGATGGAACTCATTGCTATAAAATACATACATGTGATACGGTAATAATCAGTGGATGTCTTTATTAGAGCTGTCACATGTACAGCTCCAGTACAATACACGGTTTCTGATTGGATGTGCTCCCTGAATACTGACTTGTGTTGGGTATGTGCAATTTGAAGCATACCATAAAATATCATGAACATGTTACGTGTGCAATAATTTGTAGAGGAGAGTCACATATGGTAAGTGTCTCTCGACATAGAGTTGAAAGATTAGTCACCTATGGAACTAAGAGACTACCACATGTGTTTGTATTACCCAATGTTTCAGTCTTGGTTAAAACCCGGATATTCTGAACAATAGCAAAAGCCTTTCCATAACCATTAAAAGTCCATTGTACAATTCCGACTATATCATATAAAGTATGCATCCATGAATCAATATCTAATAATGGGGATACCAGGTTCATTACTAATCATAAGTATATGAATCACTATCAAATTGTAATGATATCAGGCGAAAAGGTGAGTGTTTCCTGCCCCACCGGTGCCATCCGTCACAAACACACACAAAGGCAAATTAGGTGTTCACTTGGAGAAACGAGAAAATAGGGAATATATAGCTGAATATGATAGCTGAGTGCACGCTGATCCATCGTGTAGCGCTTTGAGCATGCCCCTGCGAGGTGTGAATATAGCGCAATATAAATATGCCTATTACTATTATTATTATTATTATTATCATCATCATCATTATTATTATAATTATTTACAGCTTAAAATAAGAAATGCGGTAAAGAGAGTTTTGGCTATCCTGGCACAGTCAGGCTGGTTAGGCGCATCATCAGCTCAGGGCCCTTGCCCCCACTACACGCAGCCTAGACAGCGAATGGGACTTCTCCAAGGAAGCGCTGCCGAGTCGAACCCACCGAGAACATTTCGGAGAAAGTGAAGACTCCCCAACACTGTATCCTTTTGCATTACCCATTAAGGCACCGAGTCACTGAAAACAATGGGGAGTCGGACAACATGGTACTTGGGATGCAAGCGTGACATTTCGAAAGCGAGGTCCGCATATTTGCCATGTTTTTTCTGAATCTTGTCAACCACATTGGTGTCAAAGTAGACAGAAAATTCAATAACATAAATGATTTCATTGGGTATATAAAAAAGGACAAGATCAGGTTTGTTGGCCTGTATATGTCTGAATCTGTATACGGGCCTGCACTAATTGTTGTCCAAAGAATTTTGTATTTATCATTTTTCATGAAGAACATATTCTGGTTGGTACAATGAATGAAGCTCTGTGTCAAAACCACAAGCATGGCGAAGAGGGTCATAAAAAGATCGAGCAACTCCATCATGTCACTTAAGATACTGTGTTTCTGCCAAAGCTAGGCACCCAGAGGTATAGTTGACTATTGGAATGTTGACGTCATCCCTTTTGCAGTGCAAGCTTGTGGTTAGTTTTATGTCAGTATAAACCTTTATGCATAGATCTAATATGAAACAGATAAGACGGTTTCACTGGTCTCCAACATCCGTTTCTGACATTATCAGAAGTCCCTTGTGAAAAAATATAACCAAAGAAATATACATTATGAATGGTAATAAATCATGCTGGCGAGGAACTTTGGTAAGGAGACCCCAGTGTAAATTAGAATGAAAACTCTGTACACGAACACACAGAATTATGAAACAAACTTGACGCAAGAAAAATGATTCATTCAAGATAGTTATGAAGACCTTTCTTATCCATAACCTTCACGTGTGAAAATGAACCATTTTCTCCTTTCCGTCAAGGACATTTACAGTATTCGGCTTCATTCACAGTATCTAAAAAGCACACGCGGATTCAGTTGCTTGACAAAAACTGTCATCACTCACACTTCGTTAGCTTTAATGGAAAAGACTCACGCGAACTGCATTCGTTTCTATATCCTAACGTGCTTACTAAAACATATCACAAGTTGACATACTGAAAACACGGAATGCCTGTAGATTACCTCTGATCACCTTCTGAATAGAACATGGCGCATTGTGTGCCTTTTTTCAACTAATCGATGCCAACATTTCTGGGAAGAGATTTTAGAGTGAAGAACTTAATGTGATTGTGTTTACCCATTTCACCGTTGAGGCTCATTGTTAATTCCTCATTTGAAGATAACTTCATGCCCTGAATTGATGTATGTTTTAGTCTTCATTTGAGCATTGTTTAACGATAAAAAGACGCTTCTTTTGCGTTGCATTCCCAGCTAGAATCCCTGTCATGTTCATTTGACAACGCTATTTGATCATTTAAAAAATCGTGGTCAACTAAACTGTTTAGCCGAAACATTTCTGTCAGCATCCTATCAACGTGATGATTCTAGTTTAAGTTTTTACTCTTGAAATCAGCTTTATCATCATGATCAAGTCAGTTAATGATAATGTTGTCACGTGTATGAGTTAATTTATATCTTTTGAGTTGTGTGATATATTTTGTCCTGTTTTAGGATAACAATAAAGAAGCTAGTAAACTATTGTAATCAAATGATCACACATTTAACGGTTCAGGGAATACCACACATAATGAGACTGAATTTGGATTCTCCTGAATCAGTAACGTAGTATATAATGTTTGCAGTTTATGATTTTATTGTCAACACTCATTACGCTGGGGGGCACGGGTGACCAAGTCGTCTAAGGCGCGGCGATTCGCTGTGCAGAGTTGTGTCCCTTGGGCACGCCAGAAACCTATGATTGGTGGTTCGAATCCCGGTTCGCCCCGATTATGTTTCTAGGTTTGTCAGCACCATACCCGTGCTCGTGGGTTTCACCGAAGTGGTAAACGTCTGAGACCTGCATCTCTTCGGGCTTTCCTCCCACATTAAGCTGATACGCCGCGATATAACTGGAATACTGTTAAAAGCGGCGTTAAACCCAACTCACTCACTCACTCACTCACTCATTACGCTGCTCTTAAACTATCTGTGTTATGATATAGCCCTGATCAACTGAAAACGTATAATTACATGTAGATAATATTTACCCGTCACTCATACATCTTGTAATAGTGCATGATTTGTTAGTGCATAATGTTATAAATGTTCAGCCTCCTTTGTGATGCTTATCTGTTGATTAGAAGATGGCATTGTTGTTTAACGCTGCACTCAGCACTATTCCAGCCATATGGCGGCGGTCTGCGGCGGTCTGTCAATAATCAGATCTGGACAAGACAATGCAGTGATTGACATCACGGGCATTGATCCACGAAATTGGTACGATGACATGCACCAACCAAGTCAGCAAGCCTTGACGACCCGATTCTGTTAGTCGCCTCTTACGACAAGCAAAGTCGCCTAGGTTGCTGAAGATCTATTCAATTTATAATCCGGATCGTCACGCGTCACACTCTAGTTATTCGAATTTGGGCAATGCGTCATTGTGTATATAAACTCATCCATACAAACACTTTGATCAAGAAGTAAGACAATTCTAAGGGTAATTATTATACAAGAAATGAGACGTGAACTTGAGCGGAAGCTACCAAGATGGCTGCGTCCATGAACCAATAACTTTTGTATTTCCGATTTATTTTTCTCAGATCATTATGAAATATCAACGCCAGATAATTACGTTTAGAAAATTGGCTATGCGAGTTGAGACATCTCACTGGCATATTTTTGGCACGCTTAACCATATGACATTCTCGTTGCATAGCCTGATGAACTTTCATAGCATTTTTTAATTAAGGCAACTCTTGGAATTATGAAGAGCACGGGCCTGATCACCGTTTTGCCTGATTTCACACACAAAATAATACAAAAAGCATGTTCCTCGGATACGTTGATGGCCGTGAATGTCAGAAGTTAATTATGGATATATTTTTGGACGACACATGCAAACCTGTATGCAATAGATCAGACTGACAGCGGTACCGATGTGAACATGCTGTAAGGGATCATGTTGTCTGGATAGTGATGGATAGCAAATGATGCATATGTGTGAGCATATGAATATAAGACTGTTAAATGTCCTTTTATCAAAAGGTATTCTGAGCGGTAGCATTTCTGATGTAAACTCACACAATTCCAAATAATTTTACTAAGATTTTTCTTTGTGATCCTATTATTTCATGATGGAAATATAGGCCTACACACACCGTGCAGCGGTGATATAAATCGTTTCTAATGTTTTTATTCACTGGTCTGGTTCAGAGTCGAATTTGAACAGGTGGTCGTAATGCAATTTAAGTGAGTGAGTGAGTTGGGTTTAACGCCGCTTTTAACAGTATTTCAGTTATATCGCGGCTTAATACAATTTGAAAACTGCGGACGGATCTTATACTTATATAACACCTTCCCCTGGCCTCAATATATATTGATTCTGGCTACGTATTGATGACAGTGGCTCTGTAAATGTATCACTGGAAAACTGTAGCAGATTATTATGTTATGCGTAACATTACCAGGATGTAAAAAAATCAAATTTGTATACTCCTTTTCCTTATTGAAATCTAAATGGGAACTAATATTGCATAACAACGCCCTTTGGGACCAAATGTACATGATTAAAGTTAAAAAAACTTAAGGTCATATTTCTGCTATGGAAATAATTGACTTAAAATGGTGTCATACGTCCGGATGTGTGTGGCGCATTCGGCTTGATAATGTTGTTTAATGTCAAAAGAACATCCTCGAAAGATAGAATGTTAATTTTGTTTGACAACATCTAATTGTTTATTTCCATTCATGTAATTGAATGATAGTTTCATTTGTACACAAAATGTAAAATAATGGATTGTGGCTGTTATTCAAATATACACTTTTATGGTATGATGATTGCTCTACACTTTTAAGTTGAGTCGCAGTTGGTGATAATCAGAGCCAGATTTGACAGCATTTTTCATGTGGTTCGTGCCGAGGCTTCTTCGAAAGGGATACACTTTCAAGAAAATCATTTACAGGAGGATGAGGATAGAGTCGTGGGCTCTGTCCAATGTACCTCATCTGTAAGTGTTGTGCAATATGTTGCGTCTACCAAAAGTTGGTTACGATGCTGATATGACAACACCTTGAATTTGATCATCATAGAGCAATCTGTCCTGGTTCAGTGAATCAGAAATATTATTCACAAAATGTATATGTTATAAATATAGAGCCATTTCAAAGAGCAAAGACTATTCATATTTCCAAACGATTGTGCCATAATGGCAAAATTATTAGCAGAAATCAAAGAGACGTGGATAGTAAACTAGATATTTGCCAAAAGCACGCATCAGTTCTTGACTTGAGACTCTACAACTTGAAACCATGTCGATTCCTCTCAATAATCCATACATAGGTTGATATACAACCAAATCCCACAATTGAAAATTGACAAAGGGGATGAGTTCAACGTTTTTAGTTATCACACATTACGGTAAAAGAATTATTAAGTAGCGTTGTCAAATGGACGAGAAAGGGATTCAATTTGGGAATGCAACGCCAAAGACGCACATTGTTACCACTGAATAATGATCAAATGAACACCAAAACATTCATCAGTTCTGGGCATGAAGTTATCTTCAACTGAGGCATTAACAGTGAGCTTCAACAGTGAAATGGGTCACAATCACAATCACATTAAATTCTTCCCTCGAAAATCTCTTCCCAGAAATGTTGGCATCGATATAAGTGAAAAAAGAGTCCAACAATGCACCATGGCCTCTTTTCTATTCGGAACGCGTTCAGAAGAAGTCTACAGGCAATCCTTGTCAGTATGTCAACTTGTGATATGTTTTAGTAAGCACGTTAGGATATAGAAATGAATACAGCCAACGAGAGTCTTTTCCATTAAAGCTAACGAACTGTGAGTGATGACAGTTTTTGTCAAGCAACTGAAACCGCGTGTGCTCTTTAGATACTTTGAATAAAGCCGAATACTGTAAATGTGCTTGACGGAAAGGAGCAAATGGTTCAATTTCACATGTGAAGCTTATGATTAAGAAAGATCATTATAACAATCTTGAATGCATCATTTTTCTGGCGACAAGTCTGTTTCATAATTTGTATTATGGACTGTTCGTGTATCGAGTTTCATTTCTAATGGCCACTTGGGTCTCCTTACCAGTTCCTCGCCAGCATGATCTATTACCATTCATAATGTACATTTCTTTGGTTCTTTTTTTTCACAACTGACATATGATAAAGTCAGAAACGGATGTGAGAGACCAGTGTAACAGACGTATCTGTTTCATGTTAGATCTATGCATAAAGGTTCAGACTGACATAAAACTATCCACAAGACTGTATCGAAAAAAAGGATGACTTCAACATTCCAATAGTCAACTTCACCTTTATGGTAAGAAATATTCAATCACATCTAGCCTTTGGTGTTAAGATTTCACAATTTTCAAGCAATATCTGGATGCCCAGTTTTTGCACAAACACATTATCTTAAGTGGCATGATGGAGATGCTCGATCTTTTTATTACGACGACCTTTGCTCTAATCAGTAAGTGATTTGAGGTAATCCACAAGGAATCCTAGCTGTCAGTATGTCAACTTTTCATATGTTTTTAGTAAGCACGTAAGAATATTGAAATGAATGCAGCTAGCGTGATTTTTGTCATAAAAGCTAAAGAACTGTGAGTGATGACAGTTTTTGTCAAGCAACTGAAACTGCATGTGCATTTCAAATATTTTGAATGAAGCTGAACACTGTAAATGTGTTTGGCGAAGAGTTGAACGTATTTGTTACTCGTGAAGGTAATAATAAAAAAGGTACTTAAATCTTAAATGTATCCTTTATTCTGGCGTACATTGTGCTGCATAATTCTTTATTGCCAAGAATTGTGAAATGTACGTGCACCGGGTTTCCATTCTAATGTACACTGGGGTCTCCTTACCAAAGGTTCTTTAAATCATGATTTAACACCATGCATAATACACATTTCCTTGTTTTGCTTCACACATGACACCTGATATTTGAAACGGCTGTGCGGGACGTGTGAAACACCCAGTGAATACGCCTCATCTGTTTCACTCAACGTTCTGAGTGACAAACAAATTATCTGTATGCAAGAGGTATGACTTCACCTTTCCAATAGTAAATATGGCCTTTTTGTCAGCCATCTTCCAGCAGCTCCAGCCTTTGGCGTCTACATTTCCAACCTTATGAGGCAGGATCGAGCAGGCGGCATTTGACTCTTTTTCAAAAGTTGTTGGAACAGCGTTAAAACAGGCAAGGCTTCAGGAAAACTTTCAAGCAAAAGGCAACCTTCCCGTAATGAGGGCAGCAGTAAAGTAATTCACCTAAACCATCTGAATGCTTCATACATGAGAAAGTTGCACCAAACATATTTTTTTTTAAGCAAACACATGACGATGACCATGCACCTCAAACATAGAATATATGCATGCACAAGGGATCTCAGTAACGGAAGACTTCTCTTAATACTCAGATGTGGGGAGTGTTGTGGCACATGGGCTAAAGTGTCATCCTGCTTGCCTGGTAGGACTGTTTAGCAGAGAAAGAGGTATTGTTGAGCAACGAAAGGAAAGCTCAAGCTTGTAATGAAACCTACCTAGCTGCATTTTCTGAGCTTGTCATCTACATCACAGAAACAAAACTGAGTAGTGACGACAGCACTCTTTAAAAATTCGACTTGCGGATTTGGTCAAATTGTGCAAGCAGTGACTTGAACATCTGGGGCCAGACTCACAGGAGCTCAAAACCGCCATGCTAAATGAAAGCCTTTTGCACAATTGCCTAGAAGCTGAAATTAAGGGATGTACTTCTTGCCTTCCAAAAGAAAGTCGGCTCGGTCCTTAATGTTGCTTCCCGACAATTATTCCTGCAAAAACTGCAAAATTAGTGCGCAAAATTCATGCTTAAACTGTTACCATACATTTTTGCCACCAATAATGTCAATAATGTTCGTTGGCTTCTCATTCACCAGATCTAACAATGTGTAGGTGCAAAACAGAAAGCCATGAAAAAAGTAGATGTTATCCACTGCACAACTCTATGGAGCTGTAGAGGATCATTGCAAACAACATATAAAAACACGATTAGACCGGACAGCTGTGTCCGTTTATGTGAGAAAAACACAAAATCAGGTCATCATTGGCGACCAGTTTGAATGGTGGCCACCCTGCCTTTTTAAGTGGTCAATGCATTTTCCTGAATAAGTAATCCAAGAAGGCTATTTGTGCTAATCTGTGTGGCTCGTATCCTATTTGAACGCCTCCGTGGTGTAGTGGACATATCGTCTGCCCAGATAACGGAAGGTCGATCGATCTTTCCCCGGCCGCATCATACCAAAAGACGTAATTTTTTTGTTTCCCTGCCTGGCACGGCATACATGGGGTAAAACAATGACTCGTCGGATCGGAAGTCAGTATTCTGCGAGAAGGGTATACATGTTAAACTGTGGTATAGTTTATCTATGGGCTAGCGCTATAAAACCGGGACCAGTCCTGACTAATACACCCTGCCCCCTCCACACACACACACATACACACATACGTCGCTACCAGTGCTAAATCGTGAAGGCGACGTTGAACCCCATTTCACCTTACTCAAGATTTCTGTGAATAAGCAGGGATTACACGAGTCATCATTGTAATTTGAGTAATCCAAAGGGGAGTCCAAGCAGATGGACAGAACAGTGAATGTCAATATGAGAGTTGTTGCAGTTGTAGTACAACACCCCGACTCCAATTGAGTGTGTTCCTCCGATACCGACGCGAAATATTTCTCATTATATGTGTCGATTGGGTTGAATTTAATCCTTATTCGTTGAAAATAATGAATCCAGTTTGTGGAGTCATTTGTCTGTTCAGTTGGAACAAGAGGTATTAATCTCACATCATAGTTTCTTTGTTGTAACTCGTTGACTGGTAACAGAGTCCCACATTTCTCTTGTTAAAAATAGATCGAGAAAGGGACTGCATGTATGTTCATGAATCATATGTGATACGAACTTTGGTCGGAGGACGAGCAGGTCTATCAGGCTGAAAATCGTAGCAACGTACATTCAAAAATTTATGACAATACAGAATTATGCAACACAAATGAATCCAGAGAAGGACATTATTAGACAAAACATTCTTACTGCTTTCTTGTTGAACGAATGTAATTAGTGTTGTGTCCACAATATGCTTGTTTGTTCATCGTACATGTGTACTCCAAGCATCACTCCAAGCTCATTACTTAGCTTGTAATACCATGCTGTTGATGTCGAATAATCATGCCAGCTGGATACATGTTTCTTCAAAGAACTAACGCAGTCCGCCCAGCGGGAGTATAAGTTTTTATTTAAATCGATACACATATTTCCAGGAACATATTTTTGGTTGAGGGACTGAATGTGATTGTATTCAGCTGGCGAACTGTTGAAGCTCACGGTTCAATTCTCATTTGAAGATGAACAACTCCATGCCCAGAATTGATGTATGTTCTGATATCCGATCGAGCATTGTTTAAACATTACATGTTCATCTTTGGGGAGGCATTCCAAAATTGAGTTTTCTGCGACCTGCTTTGCAATTGTTATGCGGTTTTGGAATTCCTTGTGTCAGAATATGAGTCAGCGATACTTAAATACATTGCGCTGTAACTTTCATCTCAACACAACACATACATGTGAATGATCCTTGTTGTCTGTGTTTGCTCTTGACATCTGATTTATTATGTGATAAATAATAAAACAAGTTAATGATAATATTGCCTGTTGATATGGTTGCTGATAGGACTAAATGAATTATGATTTGATAATATATTTAGAATGAAGTGTCATTAGTGCGGTCATGCTACAGGGAATAAGAATAAGAACTATACTCTGATAATGAAGGGCTCACATTTGAAAGACCAAGCAATCAGCACCTTTACACCACAGTAACAATATGACTCAATATTCAAACGGGGCGGTCGGGTAGCCTAGTGGTTAAAGCGTTCGCTCGTCACGCCGAAGACCCGGGTTCGATTCCCGACATGGGCACAATGTGTGAAGCCCATTTCTGGTGTCCCCCGCCGTGATATTGCTGGAATATTGCTAAAAGCGGCGTAAAACCAAACTCACTCACTCAATATTCAAACAGGGTGCATTCTTCTGAAAGCATGAAATATATTAACAGTTTGTATGTTATTCACATCATAACAAAGATTGTGTACAGAAGCGTAGTGAGAGCTGATACATATCAGTCACTATGTGTTTTATCATAGAAACTGTTTGGAAGTCTGACGAAACATACATACACATGCTCTTCCAAAAAGAAACGTATATAAGAAAGGACTTCGTTTGAGCCAATTCATTCAGAATCGTAGAGCGGAAAGCTTTCCTTGCACATGCACCAGGGTCCACTTGCACACAGTTATCTTAGCGCTAAGACTATCGTAAGCATGTGTTAAAGTATGAGTTACGATCATCTTAGCACTAAGATCGCTTTGTGCAAGTGGCCCAGGTCTGTTTTACAATTGTTGGATACCACTGCTAAAATCACCACTGACACCTCTAGATCTGTGGACATCCACAATACAACAAATGTTATATTTGGGATAACTCTTTTCTTAGTAAAGTACAAAAACTAGTACTTTTGGGGGTTGATGTGACATTTGTTACATTTGACCTCTTTCTAAATGGTATTGTGTATTCATATCCACAATACAGTTTGGGGTAAAACGCTCTTTTCTACACCTGTACATAAGGGTTCTTTCATTTCGGCGGCGCAACATAAAAAGTGACTCATCGCTTTTGACCACTGTCTCAGATTGGAAAACTGAACATGTAAACGTCGATGCTGACGTTGCAATAGGGCACCTTGATCGAGGTGGGTACTCCCGCTGTCGGATTAGCCGGGAGTAACCTGTCGATTGGCAGTAGTGATGCGTGGTCTCCCAGATCGTAGTCGATATCGTGTGGATTCAAGTTGTTGGTATCGAAACCAAAGGCGTGTGACAGTATTCTTGTTGAATTAGAACTGTGGACTGTTCGCTCAGGCTTGCAGAGGTTCGACACCGATGTTTCCAGATTCAGGGTCTAGTCTTGACATACAGAAATGATATCCGTCAGCAAACATTATTAAACATATAGCCAATGCTATATTTTGGATTAAACTTTGTCAGTGAAGTACACAAGCTAGTACTTTGGGGGTTGAGTCCCTTCCGGGATTCAAAACGACACTCTCAGAATGAGGCCCTAATCAATCGCCCAAAAAGTCAACCCCCAAAAGTACAAGAATGTGTATTTTACTGACAAAGTGTCATCGCAAATATAATATTTGAACGCTTTCTAAAAGGCATTTAGCACTAGACGACTCATCGAACGAATACCTACTTTTCCCCCGAACACTCACCTTTTTGCGAACACGTCGTGGTATCATTACTATTTGAAAGTGATTCAGAAACACATGCTCACCATATGGTCGGAATCTTACAATCGACTATGCTTTATTCAGAGATTTCTATTGGATATGGAAAGGGTTTTGTCACTCTTTATGCAACTCATGATTTCGCCGGTTTTTACGTGGGGGTTGAATACAGTGTGTTTTCTACGAAATGCTATCACCGAGAAAAACATGCCGACATGTTTAATGTCGACAAATGTTTATTTTGGTAGTCCATTCCAGTCCCCAAACAATAAGCAGAAACATTTGTGAGATTGATTTCGTCAAAATAAGCGATATCCAAACCATATCACTTATGCATTTCGTTTTTGGAGAGTATATAGTTATGCATATGAATGTTACATTATTTTATTTTAATTGTAAGAATATCATGAGTTTTCTTGAATAGAATGTAAACAATATTGTGTCATTAGTAAACCATATATGATACTGACAATCAAATATATCAATAGTGACGTTCAAAATATCTACTCTCATTTCCAAATTTGATGTATCGGTGACCATAGTGGTGTGTGGTGCTATTCCTTTTTTTTTCACTTTTCTAAATGTTCACGTGTTATTTTCAGGTACACCATTGGCCTGGTATCACCGCTACTTGATAGATAGTGATTCGTAAACACTTGTTTATGATATAGTCGAATTATATTATTATTATGAAAATGTTTTTTCGAACTGCTGTAATTCAGCACACACAACTTGTTTCTCAAACACTTGCTATTTTACTTTTTAAATAAAACTTGTCATCGCTGATTTTCAGTGATGATCCTTTGACATTAGTTTCATCATTAGTTTGCCTTTCTCGCCCTATGGAAACTGGTTCGCCATATATTCGAGACTGATTATTCTCTGGTGTTGACGTTTGAATGTGCATGGTTTCTGACAGTTCCATGCTTATAAATACAGCCTTCATGACACTCTGTGTACTCTCTGAGATGCCAGTAACCTCCCTTGACAAATATTCCGGGGTAGAATAGGTCCTCAGCAACCCATGGTGACTATGCTTGTCGTAAAAGGCGACTAACGGGATCGGGTGGTCAGACTCGCTGACTTGGTTGATGCATGTCAATTGCGTGGATCGATGCTCATGATGTCAATCACTGGATTGTCTGGTCCAGACTCGATTATTTACAGACCGCCGTCATATAGCTGGAATATTGCTGAGTGCGGCGTTAAACAAAAAAACAACCAACCAACCAACCCTTGACCAATAAGCCAAACTGTGGACTGAGAAGTGAAGAAACAATGTGGATAGAGATTTCCCCTCCTTGAGTTAGGGGAAGAACCCTCTGTCATTCATATGGGGCAATTCTCTGCTGTGCACACATTGCAAGTTGCAAAATCTACCAAACTAGCAATGACCTAATGATCAAGAGGCGAGAACGTACATGTGAGAATCAGTGAAGAAACATGCAAGATTCTCAAAGAATTTGCTAAGGCAATATATTTGCGAGAAAGGTAAAGTCGCATCCGTCTGGGCCAAATTTGCGAAAAGGAAAGATGACGCGAGTCACGTATTAATATCCCAGATGGCAAAGTGAAAGTCCCAATGTTTTGAATAACCATTTGCCCTTTGTGAGTTACCTTTCTTTTGACCAGTTTTACACTGTAACTAGATTCAACGTCATAAAATGTTGGGCGAAAGGAAGTATACACCCGTGTTTGATGAAACAAACAGTAAGTAATGCAAATATGGGAACGGATTGAGGATGTTAAATGTTTCTGGGGGGAAGTATATGTCCATAATGACACTGTCACCCAGATAAAATTGGTCATCGAGATTAGACACAAAATCGAGTTTCCATAAAAGGCTTAACATCCAAATAGGTAATTTGTTTTTTGCTATTCCTTTTGCTAGGTTATAGAACTTCATTATCTGGTTTATTTATGCAACAAATAAACACATGGGTTTTCGAGGATTTCAAGGATCAACTTGAATGGAAGTGAAGCGCCTATGCATTGTCAATTTAGAAACTGTTGAACATCCGAACATATTTGGTATAAACATGTATAATCACATTACGCCAATGCATATGGTCGATACAAGATGGCGAGCGATTCTTGTATTTTCTGTTGCAAAAATATCCTCATGAAAATTCATTATTGGGTAGAAATATCATTTGGTTGTCCAATTATGGGAAATATGTTCAATTCCAATCAGACCCCAATGCGATTAACAGAACAATCAGGAACAATTATATGAATAATCTGAAACAATAAATATGAAATAATTTGTTCGTGTGCTGAAGAAGCAAATTCTGTGTTTCTTGTTAAAATCGTACACTCAGGTTCATAAAATTACAACCACGGATGTGATTAATCACCATTACCACACACTGTCATGAGATGTAACGCAAATGACAGTTTAATTACAAATATAGTATGTTACAGCGTTGCTAATAGCCATTCTGTTACTGACATGCAATTCTAGGAGTTTTGATTTGACTGAATGAGCATCGTAAATTACAGTTTTCTACCAGGGAAACGTGATTTGCATCTTAAACCCAATCACTGTGTCCAGTGATGAAATGTTCGTCTGGCAGATGTAATCGGAATTTCTTAAAAATCAATACATTATCGTCCAACGCTCCCAAGCGGAAACCATGCTTTCGTTAATCTTCCATAATTTCTCTTAGCGCCATTGTTTATTATGAGCATGTGACGTGCTACCAAGTTGGAAGGATGAAACACAATAAGATGATTGAATTTTAAATCTATCCATGTCAGTGAAGTTGTGACAATGACAGCGATGATTGATACATTTGTGAAAACAGTGGTGCCGTGGGCGTTGTAATTGTTCAAAGTCGTATCAGTGCGTTCATGTTGTCAAAAGAAGCACATCCCGTTTTGAATAAGTCACTACTTGTTACCCTGAAGACGTGCTGTTGACAATAAGGGTGCTAAAAATAATCTTAATCTATGTCACTGTTGTTATTGTGAAACAAATCGTGTAAACACAGCCAGTCAATAGATGCGCCGAAGTTTTTATCTTGACAGCGAGTTTGGCTCGTAGCATACTCTGACTCTTCTGAATAGAACTGTTTCATTCCAATGCTTCTTTCGTTCAGCTTCAATTTTCGTGAAAATCAATATGAACTGTTCTCAGCCGACAATTTAGGCTGAAATTTGAATTTGATTTAGCAAGGAGTAAAAGTGGAAGTTCCAAATGTGCTCAGAATATCGTAATAGATAAAAAACAAATGGAAATGCCTTATTACAAAGACAGTTTTCAATGTCGTTAGTAGTTATGGGCATAGTCGTTTTCATTTGAGCTTATTTTCCCCCATATTGTGAAAGATGCTAAATACAGGACTAAATCGTATTCACAAGAATATGGCTACGGACAAGTTGCTTCATATTTAATTGAACAATAACATAGGCAGCTTCTAAATTCAGAAAGCATGTCGTATTATATGAAATTGACAGTACTTGATTCAACCTCAAAGTGGATGTTTAATAGAGACAACATGTTTATCAGGTAGTTTGTTTACTGATTATATGTTTGAAGAACAGTATCAGTTAATGGGCATTTTCTAACTCGGGTGGCCAAGTCGTCTAATGCGCCGCTGTTCGTTGTGGTTTTCTTTCCTTGGGTGTACCAGAAATCTATCATCGTGGCTTCGAATCCAGGAAAGCCCTGATTATGCTTGAATATTTCACCAAAGCGGTATACATCTTCGACTTCATCATTTTCGCCTTTCTTCCCACACCAAGCCAAGAAGCAGAAATACAACCGAAATACTACTCAAAGTGGCAATCGTCACGCCGAAATCCGGGTTTGATTCTCGCACGGACACAATGTGTGAAGCACATTTCTGGTGTATCCCCATCGTGACATAAGGACAACCCACTCACTTACTATTTCGAGAATGAGCATAGCATGTTACACCATAGTTGCTTATCCCAGCACTTACCATAATGGTTTACTCTCTCTCTCTCTCTCTCTCTCTCTCTCTCTCTCTCTCTCTCTATATATATATATATATATATATACATATATATATATATATATACAACACAAAAGCACTTAACGGGAATGCAAAAGAGTTGTTTTTGTCATATTAAATCCACATGCCACTATGACTTCTCCCTGGCTTGATATCCAGTATAGATGGTTGTGAACCTTGGCTAATATTGATCACAAAGATGCTGTAAAAGTGTCAGTGCACACAGCAGCAGATCTTTATGGTTTGTATAACGTCACCGGTATGCTAAAGGTTTGACTGTAAAATAGGCTGTCGCTATAACAATTTAATTTGGAACTAATCTTGTTAAGCTTTGACTCATTTGATTATAATAAGAAATCTTAAGAACCGACTTAATCATGAGTATGTGTTTATGAATCACTGTCAAATTGTGATGATACCAGGTGTTCTCGAAAAGGTAAGCGTAACCTGTCCCACCGGTGGTACCCGCCAGAAACACATGCAAAGACAAGTCAATTGTTCAGCTAAGGAAAACACTGGAACATATAGTCCAAGTCAAAATAGGGAATTAGACACAACTCGAGTCATTGATACGTCAAATGTGGAAATGTCCTCCACATAAGTACCATTAAACCGTTTTGAATGTATGTTAAATCCTAATCAAACAGTTTTTAATCAAGAATGGTAAGTCATCGTTCTTTGAAATCTTCGAAGAACAAACAATGCGCGCATGTACCTCAAAAGTTGTAAACACCAGATGCAAGAGCTGGTCGAATATTTCTCGACATAAAGAAATCTATCTTGTCATACAGTCTTATGGGTGTTTTTGTCAGTCTGAATCTTTGTGCATGGCCCTAAATATGAAACAGATGCAGTTTGTTAACTGATCTCTTATGTTTCTAGAGCAGTAGGATATGTCAGCGGAGGGAAATTGGCTATTTAGCCACTATCGAACGACATAAAATCATCGATGTAGCTGAAGCTGAAGTTTAACTTCTTGGCCAAATTAACTTTGTTTCGATTTTGTCACTAGAGCAGAAACTCGGATTCATATGCATAAGGGAACAGATCATGGACAGCAAGGAGAGGAGCACAATCAGTGCCGAATTGCAAGGGGATGCCATCCTCTTGCTTAAATGTCATTTTCAAAATTTCACATATGTTATCTATGAGGAAGTCCAGCATTTCACACATTGATTTCTTGACCCGTGAAGATCCGGGGTAGAATAGGTCTTCAGCAACCCATGCTTGCTGTGAAAGGCGACTAGGCTTTTCGTAAGAGGCGACTAACGGGATCGGGTGGTCAGGCTCGCTGTCTTGGTTGATGCATGTCATTGTTCCCAATTGCGTGGATCGATGCTCATGATATCAATCACTGGATTGTCTGGTCCAGACTCGATTTTTATTCATAAAGCTGGAATATTGCTGAGTGCGGTGTTAAACAACAAACATATGTTTTTTTGTTTTTCATGGTATTATTCATTCCACTTGGCTCAAATACTTTCTATGACTATGAAGAAAGTCCAAAATAATTCTTTAAAGTCATGATCTATTTGGCACATTTATCACGTGATGATGCTTCATGTCGAACGTGCATTCCCCCAAAATATAAAAAAACCTTTGTTAATTCTGTTACAAAACATTGAATGGTTAAAATTTAATAGACGCTGTCTCTGTTTATGTGCTTATCTGCATTTACAAACATGTAATTCAATTGAACTCGTACATCTACTTTGGAATATATATTCTATTTACAGTAAATTTATAATTCCTAGAGCTGATTGCTCTACTCAAAGAAGATGCAGTGGTAGATGGTGACAATCAAAGTCAGTATCAAAGAGCCTGACTTAGCAGCCTTACCACTTTGGAATTGATCCACGTCTTAAGTAGATTTTTCAAGCTTTTGAGAAAAGCAAAATCAATTTATGTCAAACTGCAGTAGGGTCATGAGATACAGCTATGAACTTTGTATCCCACCTATCCTACAAGACGTGGCTGCGTCTCACTAGTACTATTTTGCATTTTACGCCCAATGGAATTTGTTTCGGTAGATAATCGAGACTTTTATTCTACATTTTGAATTTCACATGTTGTATATTAGTTATAGTATTGGCATTCGACATTACAAAGGTATTAAGCAAATAATGATGATGCTTTGAACAAAGCCTGAAGAGACCCAGATGTGTTCCATCTATGGTGAAATCAAACACACGCGAAGGTGTATTATATATCACTGCCATGCTCGGATTCAAACGCAAGGATAACAGATGAAACTGCGTCAACGGTGTCCCTGATAAAAAGTGAATCAAATCATACTGAAAGTAACATAATATTGTTTGGAACAAGCAAGAAGTAGCTCATACCCAGATATTCGTGATGAAACAGCAGCTATTACTACAACGACATGTGGGGGATGATTGTCTGATGCCTGTATATAATCTGCTTAACTCAAGATCTCACTGAGCTTACGATAAAGCTCTGGATTTTGAACGACTTTCAACCTACGCAAGGAAACAGAATATGTCAAAGTGGTGGACCTAATTGTACAATAATCTGAAAGCCTTATTACATGATCCTTATGTTGATAGAACACCGAGTTTCGAACAATTCAAATAGGACCAGTTTACGTTGCCTTCACGACAATGTTTACTTATTCCCAAAGCTTTCAGACAACCTCCAAACACGGCAAAATGGAATATCCATTCACTTTCCAGCTATAAATACAAATATATTTATATATTATATATTGAACTGAAATTCAATATAACTGTTATACCGAAGATAAAGCAAATGTCAGGCACATGTACAGCCACTGTGATCTTGGCATCCACTATCTTATACATCTTTGGGTGACAATTGCACTTATCTGCGCTGGTGGTATAACCTGTTTTGCCTTTTTCTTACCGTAAGTATAAAACAGCAACGTCAAAGAATTATTTTATTAGTCTGGTTAACTGTCTAAAGCGCCTCCATTGGACGTAAAAGGCAAAATAGAAGTGAAAGCTATGTGAATGGATCACTGAAAATCAGTGATGACACCAGATAAAATGGTAAGAATGTCCCGTCCTTACGGTTACCGAAGAAACATGCAAACTCATGGTCCTCAGTTTAGTTTTTGACGTGTTTCATTTCCAAGCCTCACAACATTTCCAGATAATTCTACTATGGACCAAAATCATTTGTTCTACTATCAGTATTTGTTGTTTGTTTTGTGCCGCTTTAAGCAATATGTTAGAAATATGACGTCGGGTTACACTACAAAAATGCAACACGGCTAGAAGGAACATAAAGTAGAATAATTTCCCTAAACATGGTGGAACAGCTTCACACATATTTCGAAATGATGTAACTATCTATGTTTCTTGGTGGTTTGTAAACAATCAAATGAGATTCGAAATCGCTGACCACCGTAACACAACCACAATGAACCAAATATGTGCTTATTTGATGTATTTTGAAAATGGAATATGAATAGCTGCGTTCGTTTCCATACACTAAAAACACTAAAAACATACACAAGCATACCCCTATGATAACTGATGTTTACCTACTGATAGCAAGGATTGCGTCAGCGCACTGTAAATTATCTTCTGATTGGAACAGAGGCCACGGTTTATTGTGCTCTTCCTTATTGTTTCGCTTAAATCGATACTATCATTTCGAGGAAGAGATTTCAGGGTGAAGAACTTAGGTGTCTGTGTTTAGTCATCGTATTGTTGTAGCTCGCTGATAATTCCTCATGGTGAGATAACACAAATTCGTGAATTGATGTATGTAAGGTATTCAGTTGAGCACTATTTAACTGTATAACTTCGCTTTGTTGGTGTGGCATTCCCACATTGAGTTTCTGACACATGCATTACAAAGCTACTCTTATTATACCTTTGTGTCCAAATGTGTGTGAGCGATACTACAACACTGTGTACTACTGAGCTATTCACCCGAAACTCTGCTGTCAGCAAATGCTCATAATCAAAGAAAATTATCCTTGTTTTTTTTTTTTTTCTTTGAATAAGTTGAATCCCCAAAATGGCTTTTGCTGTGACTTAATAACGTGATGTATAAATATATGCTTGATCACGCTGTAGGTAATAACAATGAAGAACAGGACTACTGTAATGAAACATTCACGGTAAGCATGTGGAATAAACACATTTGCAATATACTGATAATTTGACTATATAATTATCAGAATGCATTCTCCTGGCGCACCTGTATCATTACACGGCATTATGATTAGAGATGATGCTCGTATGTATATTTATACTGGGATGTCTCAGAAAATCCTACAAATTCCAACCCCACTTCTGTCAACGGTCTTTTTAATGACCCCTAGTATATTTTGTTTATGTCATTTTATAATCAGATCTGTGATGTACTGATTGGGAAACGGGGGCCAAGTAAGCAAGTTAACCAATCATTTCCACAGAAGCAACTTGATAAATTAAATGATATTATTACAGTCTCTCTTAATTCGGACTGACGTTGCATGACATTAACAGCTGAGTCGAGTCTGTTTATTGGCATGTCCTTTGGGCTCGAATGCAACATTCTTCATCTGAAACATGACAAGAGAGAAGATGGAAGATCAGTCAGTTGAGTTGGGGCAGGAGTAAGCGACCATCTCGTGGAAGGTCAGGCCTACACGTACTGAGGGAGGCAGGTTAGGGACAAACGTATGTGCCGTGAAGTTTCCGAGGTAGAACAGGTCTTCAGCAACCCATACTTGCCGTAAAAGGCGACTATGCTTGTCGCAAAAGGCGACTAACGGGATCTGGTGGTCAGGCTCGCTGACTTGGTTGATACATGTCATCGATCCTAATTGCGTGGATCGATTTTCATGATATTAGTCACTGGATTATCTGGTCCAGACTCGATTATTTTCAGACCGCCGTCATATAGCTGGAATATTCCTGAGCGCGGCTTTAAACAACAAACAAACAAACCAACCTTATGCCAATACCAAGGACATACTTCGGGCAGAGTACAAATGTAGACTTTAAGAAAATCTGGAGTTCAAAGCTTAAAGCTCGCAATAAAGTCAAAGCCACAAATACTTATGCTGTACCCATCCTTTCGTATTCTTTTGGTGTTGTTGATAAGACCAAACAAGAAATTCAGGGTATTGATGCCTTCACAGGCAGAATCACACCACCCTCGCACTTCCCTCAATCGCTTATATTTACAAGTTATAATGGACGTGGTTTGGTTAACGTTGAGACTCTTCGTGATAGAATTGTTTTGTGCACTCTTGCACACATTTGTTTGTCTGAACATCCTCATGTGAAGTATGTCAAGACTCGTGATGAAAACAAGGCATTCCACTGTTTTCTAAAACGGGCCAAGGATGTTGAACATAATCTTAATGTCAGTGTTGATTATGTTGATGGTTGATGGGAGCAGTGTCACGGCAATTCCTTTCTAAGCAGTAAGCAATGCCATCATAACCGTGCTAATAAGTCAATACAAATGCACTGAGAGATCATAAACGCAACCTGAGGTTCGGACCAAATGGTATTAAACTACACTTTAATCATAACATTCAGGCTCGCTGCATATTGTTAAAAGGCGTAAGATGCAGCGTATGACACGCATTAAACTGGGAGTCACTCACGTCTCTTCTGCCTTGATCACAGACGAGGGCACTCTCACTCACTAACGTGTACATCTTGGTCTCTCATGCAAGCCTGTAACTATCGAAGCATTGACATTCAAAGGAAAGAGGTGGCACCCATGGTCAAGTCTGATGATTCTCAGATGAATTTGCTGAGGCAATATGTTACAAGAGAAATCAATGCACCTTCAGTTTGGTTCCTTTACCCATGCACATGAAATATAGAATCACTTACACTTAAATGACAGAGTAGCGTGAGAGACAAGCATTTTCCCCGTACTTTACAGTATATAATCTAGATAGGCATGCTTCTCGGACAAGTTGATGGTTGTAAATGTGTTGTCTAAGGTGAATTTAGACTAGAGGGAAATATATAGGAAGACATGTTACACGGTAATTGTTCAACCCAGACTTATGCAATTACTTTTTCAATAGAACATGCAAACCAATTTACAACATAGTGGAACAGATGGAAACAGGATACAGTGATGTATGCCATGTTGCCTGGATAATACTACACATTATCTTAGTGAGTGGGTGAGTGAGTGAGTTAGGTTTAACGCCGCTTTTAACAGTATTCCAGTTATGTCGCGGCGTGTCAGTTTAATTTGGGAGGAAAGCCCGAAGTGATGCAGGTCTCAGACGTTTACTACTTCGGTGAAACCCACGAGCACGGGTATGGTGCTGACACACATTATCTTAATTGTACATATATATATATATATATATATATATATATATATATATATATATATATATATATATATATATATATCAGTGCCACGGAAGTGTCCAGTTGATGCCATGTAAACCCTTTAACAGATGGTGGTGAGTTGGGGTAAGGTAACATGGGGTTAAACGTTTCTAAAACGCATGCGTGTTTGTGTGTGTGGCTGCTTGTACTTGTAAGGACTTTTTTTCAGTTTTTTAGAGCTAGCCCACACAGATACCATGTCTTAAACGCCTGTCTGTTTGACATGCCCATCATCACGGACCTGTTCTCCGTGCTGGCGTACTATCCACTAGGTCTCATCCCGATCCGTAGAATTTATAAATGGGAATAAGAACATCTCGGTCGACCGAGGAACCCTCGGACAAGTAGGGCTGTACCGGTGAAAATGCATATCTAGATAGTTTGTGGATATCAGCACGGTTTATGAAATGCAAGTGAATAGTTTAGCTAATAGCATAGATTAAATAACCAAAAGCAATACAAATAGACATGCGAGTTCAAAAGATACAGTTTATAGTCTCACGCCCAACACCTGGGAGTTCAGAGCATACGATTTACGATATAAGTTTCTTAGTTAATGTCCTTGTCTTCTGAGACTCTGATCAACGGCGATGTATCGCCCCTACTTACTGGTTCACGTATGTTACCATCAGGTTCATCCATCTTCCTTTCACAGATTGAATGTTCTCTCTTGACCATGGATATTAATTAAAAATGTTGAGAAAGCTGGACGTTGGTAGTTCATTTTATGGTGCCACTTCCGATGTTGATCCTATGACCGTCGTTGAAGAAGTGGTTCCATATCAATCTGTCCCATGGACCTGCTACCCAAGTATTTGTGAAATGGCGCATGTACTTGACAACTTGTTCTCCTTGTACTCGGTGCGATGGTGTCGCCCATGCTTCTTTGACTTGGTGAAGTAGTACTAAAGGAATGGCTTTGCTGCGCTTGGCCCGACGTCGAAAATCGTCATTCTGATTTACACATAGAGACTAGGTATAAGTTTTGGATTCGTCTCCATAGTGTCTGCGAATAATGGCAAGTAAAGCCCCAGATCTGGACATCTGTAGCAGCGGCATTGGTGGCGACCTTTACAAAGTCAATCTGGAACACGTCTTGATAAGTATGTCATAAATATGCTAATTTCAGTAGATTATGAGACAACATTCCTCATTGCAGACACTAAATAATAAAAAAAAATCATTTATTGGAACAGAGTCTTGACAAGTATATCATAGGTAAGCATGTACATGTCTGTACGTCAGTAGTCTCTGAGAAATGCTGTCCCCTTTACAAACACTATGCAGTAAGTAGAAAAGAATGGAGCAAGGACCATAACTCAGTTAAACATAAATTACGGCTCCAATTTTCGAACTCAGTCTTGACAAGTGTCTCTTATATAAGGATGCAAACACTTTCATTCATGTAATTTTAGTTGCTCCTGAGAAACTTGTCTCCAATTCTAACAGTATGCACTAAGTTGAAAAGCATGGTGCAAGTGCTATAACTCAGTATGTAAAAAATGAATTTAAGACACCGAGTTCGAACTCATTTAAGATCATGACAAATAATATTAGAATGTAAAATTTTGTTTCTCTAACTTAAACAGTTTTCGAGAAGCGGGCAGAGGAACGGAAAGACGGACGGACGGGCTCCGTTCCAACATTCACCGACCAGCTTTGTGGCGGGGAACAAAAATTGAAATGTAGCTAGATTGCTTCACTCCAGTCGGACAGGAGGCAGTAGACAAGGGGAAACATGTGGCCTTGTATCTCAGTATGCATGATGTAAAGTCCCCAAACAGACCAGGCGAGAAGTACAAAGTTCTATCAGCAAAGATGACATTCCGCATCTCAGGTGCTCCAGGTTAGGCATTGTAGCAAAGATCAGTATTCTCTTGTCACCTCCCAGGTATTCTATGAAGAATTCGTCATCGGGATCTATGGTAGTCCATTCGCTGTCCAGCTGAATGTCTTTCGTCCTCCAGCATTAACCATTGTGCCTAATGTAGAAAAAACATAAGACGCATTTATACACACAGTAAACTCATCCGACTTGGGCAACCTCACCAATCACTACTCATTCACTATTGTCTTACATCCTAACGAGCGGTTACCATGCCTCGCTACACCGATTCGTCGGATAGGGAAGCCTTTTTCGACCAATCAGATCAACATCTTTTTAGGTATTCGACCGATCGGGCCGCAATCATCCACTAAACCACAGAGATGGTTGAGCTGTCTAACAAAACGTGACAAGAGACTGTTAACCATAAATCAGTAATATAGTTTGACCAGACATTATTGAGAACCAGAACAATGTAAATTTGTGATATATTAAGTCATAGACCAAAAGAGTTTTCGTCCAATAATCTCTGCTTACACGTACCTAAAGCTACAAAACAGCAAACAGTTGAGTATGTTGTAAGACCGCCTCTTTTCCTATGCAGTTTAGACATAACCACATCGAACATTCATATGAGAACATAACATTGTACAAATTGAAATTTCTATGCTCCAAACACCAATTCAAACGTTGCTACTGCTGTTCAGGTTTTAGGAGTGATTTCAGCCAATCCATTGCATGCACACGCGTTCTTATTTTCTCTTAAGAAACATGAACTGTTCCTCTACTAATCATTTCATGCCTAATCTTTTCTTAGTTCATGTGTCCAATATACCAGGTCTCCTTCTTTCACCAACAGCTAAGTTGCTCCCTTTTTGTGCTCAATTCCATCTCCACACTCGATACTTTTTAAAACATGGTACACGTGTACAGTTGATAGTGGAATTGTTGTTCCCTCTGTAATGAGCTGTGCTGATATGATTCCTTGATTGTTTAAATCTGACATAATTTTTCTGTTGTCCAAAGCTGCCAATTCCACAGTGGTCTTGTTGTCCCGTCTGCTAGCTTGCTTAATCATACTTTACAAATATGTAATTCGGAGTTGTCCCCCTCCAAGTACATATTGATGGCCAGACAGGTATGAAAAGTTCTCAATACTTTCTGGTCAGAGTGTACTGATTCATGCATAGGTCCTTTAACACAATGAAGTAATGCTCTTTTCGGTACAGGACCGGGCGGATGAAACATTGTTGAAAAGGGATGGACAAAGCTGTTTCCAGAATATGGTGGTAATCACACTGACCACTAAACACTTGACCCATGAAGATCCAAGTCAGCGAGCCTGAACACCCGATCCTGTTTGTCGCCTCTTACGACAGGCATAGTCGCCTTTTAGGGCAAGCAGGGGTTGCTTGCTGAAGACCTATTCTACCCCGGATCTTCACGGGTCATTGAAGGAATGAGTTTGGTCTAACGCCGCTTTGAACAATGCTTTGAACAATAGTTCAGTTATAGTTCAGTTCAGAACTCTGTACAGCAAACTGATGAACCTTGGACGACTTGGGCATCTATTAACACGTTAGAGGGAAACAAAGTACCTGTGCCAGATATCCCTACCTCTATTTTTCGTTTTTAAATGGGAACAGATTCAAAACTTTGTGTAGATATGTAACCATGAAACTCATGAGGCAGTTAACAGTGTTTATAGACGCTCTAGATATTTGACAATATGACATATCAATGCCCTTCCTTGATAACTGACAACAGTTGTTTTGTGTCACCTGTCTAATAGCTACATTACAAAGCTCTTACCGTAGTTAGTATCAATCGTTTAGTTTCAGTACAATGGTAATGATCTTGAAATTATTTATGAAAAGTGAAAAGTAATAACCATGATTAGGGGGAATAAATGAATTGTCTGGTAGGTCATGCAATGCTGCCAATTAACAAAAGTTTGCGAATTGGGTGAGGGAAAATGGCTGGTCAAGCCATCTATCTGTGCAGCAAAACAGTTTTAACATATTTCAACCAGGAGGTAGATCAGCACTGTGGTGAAGGAAGTGTGGGGCAACGTTGTGTAATACATTGGATTACTATACTGTTACAAAGGACATGTGAAGAACATGACATTCTGGAACACAGTAATATGTTTGTAATCAGAAATGTTTTACTGTCAGCAATAGCATTGGTCATGTATTGTTCTTATCTACCTACATTATGGTGACGGAAAGAATAGTGTCGTTGTGCCCATCTGTCATACATCTACAATTGTCTAATATTGCAAAGAATAAACCATTTAAAGATATGCTTAGTGCGTCCCTTGGGCACTCCAGAAACCTATGATTGTGGGTTCGAATCCCGGTTCGTCCTCGTTACGTTTATAGGTTTGTCAGCACCATACCCGTGCTCGTGGTAAACGTCTGAGACCTCAATCACTTCGGGCTTTCCTCCCATATCAAGCTGACACGCCGTGATATAACTGCAATATTGTTAAAAGGGACGTTAAATCCAACTCACTCACTCACTTACACAGAGATGTGAGAATATTCAATTCTGATAATGTCCGTTGAAAATAAAATATAACACAACACCCGTTTCAAGATTGCTGAGTAGATGTGTAAATTTGCAATATGTCTACTTTAGTCTGGTTGGTTTGATGCCAACTTCTGCTACACTGATGCAGTTGCCAAGTGATGATGTGTGAATAAAAGAAAGTTTTATTGGCAGAACATGATATCTCCTTGCAGCACCTTCGTCTTAGGCACTTCGTCTCTTGGTATTTCATGCCACTCAACTAAACGCATTTGTATTTTTAATTGTTTAAACTGTGTTTCAGACAGAATTGCCTTTTGCACATTTAACGTTTTGGGTGTCATTTTCTAATCGCTTGTACGTTGGCTTTCGGAGTGTTATTTCTCAAGTGGCACCACGTCATCATAATATTGACAGTAACTTTATCATATGCCTGCAATTCATCATAGTTTTTGTGTCATTCTGTATATTTCGTTTCAAAATTTAAATATATAGATATAAACCGTAGCTAAGCTTGTAACCACGGATAATGGACCGGAAGTTTTACAGTGAATGCTTTTTGAAGAAAGTATGACTTGCCGACTACGTTTAGTATTTAGTTTGTCGTAAGGGTATGATAATAATTGGTATGCTGAATGCATAAGTTCTTATATTATTACCCCGACCAACGGTTCAGTATGCATTCAAATTGCAATCTCAGCTCCACGGGGAGTAATCAAATCTAGGTGCCGGTAAGAGGCGAGAAGATTTGCAGGCACATTGGTGATATCTCATCCCACCTGGTGCTGGATAAACAGAGGCACATTTCGGACACAGCCACAGGAGACAGCACATGTAACTATATAACGTCAGTGTCAGAAAATAATCAGACTCCATTATACGCCGAAACAGATCTGCCAAAACCATATAGTTCTAATATACAACGCGTGAAATTCCATTGGCGAAACATATTCCTAAAAACCTAAGCCTTAAAGGCAAAATTGTGGTGAAAATTAAATGAATGGATAACTGAAAATCAGTGATTAACACCAAGTGTTTGCGAAAAGGGTAAACGTGCCCTGCTCTACCGACAACACTCGCCACTCACACAATTTGCATAAACAAGTAAGTGTGTGTTGTCTGACACCGCACAGTACTTCTGCCATTCTACCGCGTCTTGCAAACCCCTTGTTCATTTTTGTAAGGACTGAAAACAGAAACATGCCAAGCACCTTTGTTTGTTTGGCTTCAGGATATAACACCTAACTGGAATCCTACTAATCTCCATCACAAGATTTAAAATATGAGAATGAATGCAGATCTGAACATTTCAAAGATTTTGAAGAAAAAGAAAATATGGACATCTCAATTGTAAACCTCATAATACATGAATGCACATACCTTCAACACACACTGGAAACTAAGTACACTATGCACACTCATCACATGATAATGGATAAGTAAAGACCACATATCATCATACTGGCATTTTAAACTCAGTTTAAATCACTGAAAATATTACCTTCAGACACATATGCATTAAGAGGGGAACAAAAGACGCGAGTATAGTTATAAGTTCACTTTGTCCAGTATTGCAGTTGTATCACAGCGTGTGATCTTGATATGGGAGGAAAGCCCGTAGTAATCCACTTTGGTGGAAGCCACAAGCAAGGGTATGTGCTGATGAACCTAAAATCATTGACTTGGCGATCGGTATTTGAACCCATGTTAACAGGTTTCTTTGAAATGTCACAATTTCGTGTATTTAAAATATTGTCATGTTATTTTCCAACTCTTCCGGTGTTATGAAAATACTTCAGAGGGATCTTTTAGTTCATTTGTCGGGAACCTCGAGTGAACATCCAGCTTGTATTATATTGTCTCATCGTGGCTACACTGTTGTTTACAGTGAACTGGGGGAAAAACTCGTTTCCATCCTCATTCTTGTTAAAGTAACCGTAGTGCAAACACAGTCGGTCTCCGAGAGCGTTCAAGTTGACACATTGATAGCGAAGTCGGCCTGTAGCTTCCCCTCGAATCTTCCCCTGATTAGGACTGTGGCAACATAGTATTGTGTCTAAAATAGTACTGTCGTGCCTTTCCTCTTTTGACAAAAATCGATGAGAACATTTCTTGATAGAGATTTCAGGATGAAGAGCTGAATTTGATTTAGCAAGGATTTTAATTGTGTTTTCTCGATTTCTAAATAAACTGTTCTCATTCCAGGTCAACAAAGCTGGGTTAGATTTATTATTCAGTCAGGTACGATAATCAACGTGTCAGTGTATTGTCATGACGTTGTTGAAAGTCTTAAGTTCCTAAACATTGTCCTTCCTGAGTTCTTTAAGGGTATCTCTATTCAACACTAGATCCCTTCTGACCATACACAAAATAAGGTTCCATTGAATGTTCTTTGCTCTACCCTTTTTACCCGGCATGTCGTTACTCGTGCATGCAAGTTACAACATTGATCCGACTTAATGACAACAATGTCTGTTTTTTAGGTAGCATTGTGCAATACTAAACAAGCGCGCCTGTTAACCACTGGATCGCCACACGCCATGGAGTAAGATGAACAGTGGTGGACCTCTTAAAGGGTAAACGGATTCAAGGGAGCAGCGTAGAGAAACAGTTCTGTCCTGTGGGAAATTGAACTCGTATATACTCTTATTTTAAAATCAACGTACTTCGATGTGCATTTGAGTATTTTAATAAAAACGCCATCTTCGAAACTGAAAATAGCCTTCGATTCGGGATATTAGTCAATATATAATAAGTTTAGGGTACTGATACATCTACTATGTTGAACAAAACTAGTAGTTTGATTTTTTCAAGATTCTTATAATTTCGTGCAAAAGGAGTATGCTTTGTTAATGAAAATTATTTGCAAAGTTTGCTGAAGGTTAATTGTATGCTATTTTCAGAATACTCTGGTATTGCAGACTTTTATTTTAGTCTACAAACACGCAGTAACATTCAAAGGCTTATAATTCCGCTTGATTTCTTATTTGTAAAGTGTTAACATTTCCTTAGTGGTGCCAGGCGTCCGCTGATCGAGGGTTCGATTCCATTGCTTCGCCACTGTTATCAACTTTGGTCTGTTAGCACTTCCGCTCGCTTGGTAAACGTGCACGACATGCGTCACCGTGATACAACTGAAGTAATGTTTAAAGCGGCTTATAGCTCACCTTCTATTAATGAAATTTTATCTCGACATAAGTTGAAGGGAAATCAGAACATGATAACTATGCGCCACAACAATATACTTGTGTTAACAAACGAAGGAGCCAGGTGGGCCACGGATTCAACAACGATCAGCAGATCCTAGCGGACGAGAGGTGTCTTATTATGCCACTACAGTGACCAATCGTTTCTCAACCCCTCCAACCCTATTGGAGACATTGACATTTGCCATCATGTCATGTGATGATCCCTTTGAGAACATAAAAAGGTATTTCAGCTGTGCCATTCGTTCGTTCGTTGTTTTAACGCCGCACTCAACAATATTCCAGCTATATGACGGCGGTCTGTAAATAATCGAGTCTGGACCAGGCAATCAAGTGATTCACATTAGGTCCATCGATGCACGCAATTGGGATACGATGACATGCATCAACCAAGTCAGCGAGTCTGACCACCCGATGCACTTAGTCGCCTCTTACTTTTTGAAATGTAGACACCAAAGGCTGGAACTGCTGGAATAGTGCTGGAATAGTACTGGAAAAGTCATGAATATCATGAAGTCGTGAATATTAACAATAAGAATAAGTAATTAATATCATATGTTTTTGTCCAAGAGGGAAGATAGGAGACTAAAATCATCAAGTTCTAAAAACAAAACAAAACTTTCACATGGTCAGCTCATAACATGCAATTGTCATTTGAGGTTTCCTGTCCTCTTGAAGCACAAGGCTCAGATCATGCAGCGTCGCTCTGGGCTCTTAACGGCAACGTAGATGTATTCTTATGATGTCCAATACATGCACAATGGGGCAATGATTGGTGCTCATTGCCTGTAAAGATTTTGTTGATGCAGGTACCCGCGATAATCCGAAAACAGTGGGAACGTTTACTGTCATCTTGGAATACAAAACCCTGACCAGCAAGACATGAGCCCGTATGTTGTCACGGTAGTACTGTCTTGTGCCCTTCCCATGGACGTTGTGTAATTGGGTTCTGTTCATCACGTTGAATCAATCCAACACTATCACTGAACCATCACGTAACCTGCCATGCTGGCGGACAGAAACGTCAACGTTGAGTTCATTGACACGCATCCAAACACCGCCATGACCATCAAGAACGTCTAGCGTGAATCCGGAATCGTCTCAAAACGTGATACACATGACATGCATCTATTCTAGTATCTATGAAGTCTGCACCAATGCCGCCGGGCTGCAACCTGTCACATATGGAATTAAACGTTCCCGTCGATCACGCACGTGGGTTACGTGAAGTCTATTTCGAATGGTCAGCCCGGAATCTCTCACATCCGTAACAGACATTTTAACATGATGTAGGTGGTTGTTGTTTTGTCATCGACTCCGGGAGCCATACAGCCTGGGCTCTAAATGGTGTTGTGGGTCTAAAGCGACCTGATCCGGTTCGATCATCAACGCTTAGACACATTAAGTGTATTGGCTAAAATACACTGACTTGTATTAAACTGAAACATGCAAAAAGACGTTCCTCATTCCTAAGAGGTTTCGCTGTTAAATGGATACCAAAAGATGTAAGGCATGACAGTGTGTGAGTCACTGAGGTCGGCTTTACTCATATGTTCGTATTTGTATGTGGGCGTTCAGTTATCGCCAAGTCACCATACCTTCAGTCGGAATTGTTCAGGGTTGCAACCTCTGGTGTTCTGTTACTTTTGTAACAGTTTATATAAGCAGCCTCTGGTGTTCTGTTACTTTTGTAACATTACTTATACAAAGAAAGCCGCCAGGCACATAGCTGAGTATTGCAGTGGTAATTCCAGATAAGGCATATATAAAAAAACGGGTGTGTTGGAATGACTTGGTCTTAACTGTTTAAAACAACATGCGATAGAGAACACAAAGGGTTGGGCGCTTTGTTAGCTATTTTTGTCCGTTTTGGATTTTTGTTTTGAATTATGAATTATCCTTGTCAGATGATGGTGTCAGACCACATTTCCCCTCCCCCTAAGTTTTACAAAGAACCGGAAGGAAAAAAGGAGAAAACAGTGCCCTGTTTAAATGGGCTGTTCAGTCTGTGTCAGTGTTTTTAGAGTGACTTGTGACAGCTTAAACGTACGATTAGACATTGTACTTTGTTACAAACTGTTTGTTAGCCATTATCTGTGTAAGGTATTGATTCCAGCTTCCCATGACTTGCCCCAAGTTGAAGGCCTCTGTGTGTGTTTGGGCTGGAAACATCCGGTGAGCATCGTTGACAGTGGTTACTGCGAAGTCCAGCTGCTCGGTCCAGGCCGATACTTTGCGGTTTAAGTGACAAGTGGCAGGCTGGTCAGCATGCAACAGGAGAACATCCTACGACCGATATTAATTATGGTGGACCGTGATGTCAATGTAGATAGCAAGGAAGGAAAATAATGGTTGTCTGAGGTGATTTGGGGGGTCTTGTATATAAGACACAGATACATCGGCAATAAAAAACTACATGTAGCTGACATAAAATACTGTGCCTTCTCAGGACAATAATTATTTTACGCTACTTCAATCCCCTCCAAGGACACGAAACATATCCTAAAAGAGGATTAATTAATTAAATGACTGCTGTCATTTTTAAAAAGATCCCTGATGACGCTTTAAAAAAATATACCTTGTGATGGATATATCCACACGGTCAAACGAAGTATGCTTGATTGAAATATGATCCTCTCATCACAAGGGTTACACACTGGATGATTCTCAGCCTTCGATAGATATTTGTTTGTGTACCAAATGTGGCAAAAGCGACATCGCCTCTTCAAATCTTGACTTCAAATCGAAGTTAGTGTAACCGATAGTTGGTGTAATTGCATGTAATTTATTTATACTTTCTTGGATGTCCAAACTTCTTTTGCATTATGTTTGTTTATTTGTCGCTTAACGCTGCACTATTCCAACTATATGACAGCGGTCTGTAAATAAACGAGTCTGGACCAGACTCTCCTGTGATTGACATCATAAGAATCGATCTGCGCAATTGGGATACGATGAAATGCATCAACCAAGTCAGCGAGCCTGACCACCCGATCCCGTTAGTCGCCTCTCACGGCAAGCATAGTCGCCTCAGATCCCGCATATAGGTTCTAATCACAGGCTTACAGTCGATGTATGGGTTGTGAAGACCGGCCATTGTGTTACATATGGTTCCAACATTTGTTGGTAACCAACTATGTTATAATGTCGTTTTGGCCATTAGCAAGAGCATTATATTGTTCAACAATATCAAAGAGATGATGTCCGCAAAACATGTGTTTAATATCCCGAAGACTAGAAAGAGAGGCTGAAAATAAAATCAACTGTTTATGTTAATGTGTATTGTATTAATATTCTCAATTGCTGTTAATGTGGCCTGTTATCATATGAAGTGTTAAAGACAAGTGTTTCTGAAGTTAGTGATGTTTTAATTACACTGGACAGAATTGTTGTCTTATAACAGTTACCTCCACGCAAATTATCTCCCTTGTATCATATATATCTGGCCCCTACACATTTATAGAGTTCATATCGCTTCTTGCCGTTTGATATTCTCTTGAAACCGTTTTGTTATGAACTGTAAATTTCTCATTTAACTTGTCAATCTTTTCGCCACGCCCTGATTCTGTTACTGGAACAGAGTGCATTCCTTTGCATCCAACAAAGGTCTCGTAGATTTCAAGACTATACTTGTTGAATTAGGAATTGTATTGACCTCAAATATGTTTATTTGTTACTTTTGTTTATATTTTCTAAGAGGTTAAACCTCATCGTGTGTTAGGTAGGGAGAATTTACGTTTGAAGGTTTTATATTTGTAATGAAATAATTTGATTTTCCGGAAGATAACTACACAAAAAGTATATAATATATAGGATATTACATGTGTCTCATGAAATATCATGTTACTCTCAACTCGTGACGGGGAAAAGGAGATATTTCCCTCGACACATGGAATATCCAAAGTAAAGGAATATCATTAGTATCGATGGACGTTTGCAATATATTTTTGAAAATTGGACAGAGTCCTTCAACACCATACCGCATAGATTATCAGGACCTTATCTCAGTGGGGAACTAAACAAATGGATTCACAGATTGTACCTATCCTCGCTGTGTCGAGTGGACGCTTAAGCCACTGGACTACCCCTACCGGTACCCGAGATAATGTGTGAAGTGCCATGGTTGGAGTTCATGAAGTAATTTCAGTATTGCAACCTGCCTGTTGTCTCTGACATTGTAAAACTCTTCCTAAGTCGATTTCTATCGAGAGGTCTGCCCACAAAGAATTCATGGACATACATTTCTGAATTTTGAAACCTAAATTTGTTAATGACTTGAACTTGCTTACCGACGTACTGCCCATGATGTTCCGCTGCTAAAATAATATATATCTTGACGGAGAAACTCTCCCGGAGTAGACGGCAGGACAAAACTTGGTCGGCGAACATTTCACATGATTTATTCGGGCAACAAGAGTCGCGACATCTACAATACTCTCGCGAGACTTCATAGCAGTATTGTAAAAACAATACACTCAATAATTGTTAACAACGATACGTGTTGATACACGTCCATAGAATACAGTATTTTACAATATCCTAGTTTGTTGGTGAGCCGGTTTTGTGCTAGGCAGTTGGTATAAATATTCAAGATGAACATGGGTTGGTTCCTGAATTGCGTTAAACTTACAGCGGAAGTCCCTCAGGAATGATCTATGAATCTGCACATGGCCAAGCTTTTCTGCATATTTCACAACATGGCACCGTAATTGATATCCATTAGACATCCTGCTTCTCTATTCTATTCCCAGATCTGCTTGCTGTCTCATCTTCCGAAATGCACCATTTACTGTATCTCGTTTTTCAGATACAACATCGAATGTCATGGGGTTCATTAATAATAATGTCGCCGTTAATTATCAGAACAGTGGAATCTCCTTACAGTGGTACTTATCACAAGAGTCGGGGTGCCGTGATATACATGGGTACCTTTCAAGACAACGTACCCGAGACGACGGTCGTCGACTGTTAAAATGGTGTTCTACTGAGTGCGTTTGGTTTTAACGCCGCCAAGAACAAACACTGTACTTCTACGATTTCACGGCATGTAAGCTCCAAGTGACATAGGGCTTAGACGATTACGTTTTTGGTGCAACAGCCACATGAAGATCCGGGTCTTCAGCAACGTGTTCGTGTCGGAGGAGGCAACGAACAGAATCGGGTGGTCTGCTTTCCTTATTTGGTTGATGCATGTCTTATCCCAATTGCGTAGATCGTTGCCAGTGATGGCACTTGGATTATCTGGCCTACATTCGATGATTTACAGACCGACGTCATATAGCTAGTATATTGCTGAGTGTGGCGTTAAACAATCAACAAACAAAGCTTTGGTGCAATCTACAAGTCCGCATTTGGTGGTTACAACTGAAAATCAGGGCGAATTAGGGATTTGAAGCACGATCATCGGAATCTGTCACGTCTGAGGTACCCGACTCTATATAACCTTAGACAACTTGGCCTCCGGTGATCAAGATGTTTTTTAAAGGGACCACTGCATCTATTACAATCAGAAAATTCGGCAGATAGGCGATGAGTCACACGACCAGGGAATATACATATATAACACCAGTTGTAGCAATGTAATAAATGTGTTACGCCTGGAAATCTGTTCAGCAACATTTCATGGGCATCGTTCTTGTATATTAAGGCTTCACCGTTTGTATGTGTGTTTAGAAGCTGAACGCAAACAGTGTCAAGCCAAGGACCCCTAAATGTAATAAACTCCCTCCCATTCCACTAAGTGAAAGATGTTCTTCCCTCTTGTGAGCGCACTTCCGCCACTCGACGGTTACTTACGTTAATATGTTTCAGAATAATAATCAGTGTGATCGCGTTCATTTTCCTCTAAGATGTCACGACCCTTAATTGGAACTTATTCTGTTACAGTTACGGCTTTCACTTATGCAGACCACCCACGTGAATTACCTTTATTCGCATATTCACCTCCCAGACGTGGTAATCAGATTGACCCGCTTTGTAGCAAATAGCGGACATTAAGGAGACATTGCTTGCGCAAAACCCTGTGTATACATGATGCACGGTAGAAGAATTGTATTACTGCTACTCCAGCATTTATAGTAACGCACTCTCCTGTAATATTGGCAATTTGAAGTTTCGCTTCTTTACATTATTAAATGTCACCATTTTGGAATCCTCTTACACTTGAAGTAATCATGAAGGTCAAAGTCTTGAAATCCAATTGAATCCATGACAGAGCTAATGTAGAACTATCTACATGGCCATTGGATGTTATGTTTAAGCTGCTCTTATATCACCATTCATATTATGTCACAGTCATTCCTCTTGTTCCAATAAGTACTTGTTGGATATGACTTTAAATTGACAATCGATGTCAATCCATTAAATATTAGTATTCAGTTAGAACTTAATTGAAAATATAGTCAGTATCTTCAGGAAAAAATATAATACTTGCATTGTAAAAAAAATCTTGCTTGAATAAGCATTTTATTTCTGTATATAAACGAGCACCAATGTTAATGGATACTGGTATATATTGTCAATGCAAGAGAATAACCAATCAAGATTATCCACCAAAACAGATAACATCTAGCGTAAAGGGAAAAATAGCTGTGAAAATGATGTGAATGGACCACTGACCACAGATTTAATGTTTCAAATAATCCTATTTGGTGGAATACCTATTGAATTCTTCAAACATGCATTGATAATTTACTGAAATTATATAATAAAACACTTATGACCGTTATGTTTCCCGACCAATGGTCCTATGGTGCTATTCTTCCTGTGTAAAAGAAAGGTAATCCTGACATTCCCACAAATTACGGGCCCATTACTCTTTTTGATGTAGCGGGTAAGACACTTGCAAAGATAATTTGCAATGTGTAGACAAATCATATGGTCCAGCCAACTATTTTGCTGGCGGGTTTTCGAAAGGGATTTCAGACTGTAGATAACTTTTCATTATTGATACTACTATGAATATATATCTGACCCGGGAGAGAGGTAGAATGTACATGTATGCTGCGTTAATTGACTTAAAACCGCATTCGATTCGGTTTTATCGAAATAGATTATTTAAACTTTAGATAGGCGGTGTTAAAGTCAGAACATTTAGACTCATCAGAAATATTATGAATGTGTCCAATCTTGTATCTCACTACCAGATGAATATTCTGACTCTTTCGTGTGTCACTCCGGGGTCAGACGGGGATGCCAATTATCACCCTTTTTTTCCATTTATATGAATGATGTCATAGACTTTTAAAATTATGACGGCCAGCATAGGGTGATCCTGGGATTTGGGGAAATCTTCATTCTATTATTCGCTGATGACTTTGTCCTTCCAGATGTAAGTTTTGTTTAATTATAAAAGCGCCTGAATATATTTAGAGCATATTGTGATAAATGGAAGTTAACAATTAATACTGAACAAAGTGAAATAATAGTTTTCCGAAATGGTGTTAAACTACAAAATTATGAAAAGTTTGAAATAAATAACTCAAACATCAAGATCATTAAGTTATGAATATTTGTTGTGCAATTATCTTCATCAGGATCACCCAAAGAACTTTAACACAACAAGCTTGGAAGATAGTTCAGATATTAAAGTCATCTTTGGGTAGATGATCTACTGTCCCAGATGATATTTGTTTTTACATTTGTTATGCAAAATTATTCCCTGTTATGACTTACGGGGCCAAGATGTAGGAATTTCAAGATTTGACAGAAATAGAAAATATCCATGATCGATTTTGCAGAATTCACAATTTGTTCATATATCTTTTTAAACAGAGATGTTCAGATATTGATTACCAAGTGTGGACTGGTGATATAGAAAATTACTCTAAACTAGAATCTTATTTACAATAAAAGTTATTCTTGACTACGAATTTTTTAAAAATATAATAACGTCAACACTTACAGAAATACTTTTAAATGGATTTTCTAGTTCAAGTCATAACCTACTGATAGAAGTATGATGAATGACTGTACAATATCCCAACGACTTTGTTCTTTTTGTGTTATGTCTTATATTGAATCTGACTATCATGTCTGTCTGGAACGTCCCTTCTAATCAAGCTCATGCAGGGATTCTCTTGTACATCCCCCAGCCATCCACAGCTTCAAATGTCAATAAAAACTCTGATGTGTTGAAGAGACTTGCTGCACTTATTTTTCTATCCTTAAAGAGACGTACAGTAGCACGTATTTGAAAGACGCGCCAATAGTGTCATTAACATGTTAGATGCATTGTATAATTATGTACATATATACTTTAATCCAACATCAACAGTGTAATGTTTTGCATGCTATGCTAGCTTATACCCCAGCGCTCTGTCCAGATGTACTTGACACTGTCCTGCACAAGTGTAATGGTCCGTTGACCACTTTACGTCAATAAACCATCAACGTGTGAATTAACTTTCATGGTAAAGAATTGACAACATCAGTCATCACCAAACATTTAATACACATTATTTAATCAATACATCTGTTAATGGACTATCGTAGTTTCCAGCTCAGATATACACGGATATAAGCGGCATATAAGCTCAACCTTCAGGGGTTTCCCCTGAGCGGCACATGCTGCTAGCGATCGTCCGTACACACATCTGAACACCAGACTGTGGTTTGTAATACGTTAGACATGAAAATTATATGAATGGACCACTGAACATCAGTGATGACATCAGGTTTTCGCGAAAAGGGTAAGCATGTCCTGCCCCACCGGTAGCACCCGCCACTCATTAGCATAAAAATGTGTTTGTTTACTGACGCCGCATAGCAGAATCCCTGCCATGGGACGGCAGGAAACAAAATTATGTTTTTAATTCTTATGAATATGATTATGGAAAGGGTTGTGTGTAAAAAACTGATAATGGGAGAAGAGATCTAAGGGAGTTTATACGTGATAAAGAAGGAACACGTTGACATTTTATTAGCTGACATGAAATGGCAAGGTCAGTGTAATATATTTTTAAATTATTGACGAAGGTGACTGCCTTTTAAAACCAGTTTTCAGTTTTTTAGCGTCTATTCAATCGGCTCAATTCAATTGTGCTTGTGTATACAGACGGCAGATTAATGTACTAATCACGATCGGAAGGCGTATTTGTTATTTATTTTGTTACATTGTTTCATTCTTTTACGACGTTTTAGTAACTAGCCACATATTCAATGACTTTGCGACTTCTGCGGAATATGTTCGCATCATAACTGCAACTGGTACAGTCGAATGTAGAAATGTTTTCATGTCCATGGGGATGAACAGAGACTAGCAGGAACAAACTCTTTAGCAAATGGAAGGTACTTCTTTAGATACCTACATTCAGTAACCAAGGATAATGCATTGTATAAGTTTCTGTGGAAACTGTATATTAACTTGTTTAGTGTTTTGACGACATTTTGGGGCTAAATTTGCCACCATGTCAGGCGACTGACTGAACAACTACAGAAGCTGTTTAAATAAAGAAGTTCTTCTTTAAAAAGTCTCATGGCGGTATATGCTTCCAACTAATACTTCTAAATGCCTGTAGGTATCACAGATTATCAAATAGTATGTGCTGAATTATAGACATTCAGATTATATTTACAGGGGACAGGGTTAATGTACAGCGGTACGATACAAGGGTGATGCTGGCGAAGACTTCTTAAAAACGTAGAATGAGCGAACGACTTTGCATAACAACATAATACAGATGAGTAGGCTACGAATGCAACTGCACAAATCTTATCTATGTTCTCACATTATGCCTGTGAAATGTGGTTTATTGTCACACCCTGCAATATTCCAGCAACGACGGCCTGTATATATTCTGTACCACACAAGTAAGTAATTGATAATATGAGACTTCGTCGCACGTCGCGGTACGATGACACGCAACCATGTAATTGGATATGGAAACGACAAACCTATTTCCATAATCATAAGGGGCCAGGGGTGGCCCAGTCATCTAAGGCGCCGCTGTTCGCTGTGCAAAGTTGCGTCCCTTGGGCACGCAAGAAACCTATGATTGTGGGTTAGAATCCCGGTTCGCCCCGATTATATTTCTAGGTTTGTCAGCACCATACCCGTGCTCGTGGGTTTCTCCGAAGTGGCAAACATCCGAGACCTGCATCACTTCGGGCTTTTCTCCCACATTACTGGAATATAACTGGAATACTGTTCGAAGCGGCGTTATACCCAACTCACTCACTCCATAATCATAAGAAATTTCCACTGTACGATGCACACTTTACCATATGCATGTGTACATTTATCACTATCAATTAGAGATGATACAATGTGTTCGTGAAAAGGTGAGCGTATCCTGCATCACCAGTGGCACCCGTCACGAACACATGCATTCTGTGTTCAACAAAAAACGCGCGGAAACATGTGGTACAAATATAAATAGGGAATTGTATCGGCCATCCTTTTTCTGTCCCTGATCTGCGTCAAATCCAGGAGTATCCTTTTCAAGTTTACCACAGTAAGCCGGGAGCTGCTGGAATATTGTTCGACATGAAGTGAAAGTCATCCCTCTTGTCATTCAGTCTTGTGAATAGTTTTTCGTGTCAATTTAATATGAGATATATTAAGGTAGTTTCGTTGGTTCTCTTTTTCTAGTTCAGCTGGGTAAATTAGTGGAAGGGAGTTTCCTATGTGATCAGATAATATTTGCTTTCATAGAAATTGTTACGTGTCGATTCCCAAATTTAAACAATATGTTAATCCAGAAATCTGTACGAAACAGAACTTTGTCTGAAACCAACCAACAAATGGTATGCAATCAACAAATATAGGACAAAATTCATTTATATTGCACAATAATATAAATTACTGCACATCAATTACAATGGCAGTAAACAATAGAGTGGTAGCACGATATTAAATTGTAATATATAATATGATGACAGTGGTCAGTATCAAATACACGAATACACTGGACATAGCAAAAGTCAACGATGACAGTATATATTCACCCAGCGGTGACGGTGGTCAAGATTCCGGGATGGGCTAGGCAGGGAGTCTCAACAGAAACAATGTAACACAGTTACAATCATTGTTTAACAATAAAATACACTGCCATGTAACAAAATGTAACTATCAATTTATATGTATGGTCACAATGTTTTGTGACCCCATGGGTCAGGTAATTAAGTTTTTCATTAAGTGTATCGTGTGGGATAGTGTTATATAGCTTTGAAAAATTAAATGTTTTGACAGAATTGATCTTCGTTCTTTTCTGACATTGCAATATTTCAAGCAAATTCTTTGGGCATTTTTGAATCCACATCATATTAATTCCACTTATCTTACATGCTATCTGTGGACATGAAGAGAATCCTTGGGTGACATGGATTTGTAAACGTGGTCTGAAAGGGCAAAAAGCTATAGTGGTGAGACAAACACATGCAAGGTACTAAGTTAATAAATATGGCTGTGTTGGTATATTTCTGGAGCAGGAATACTTTATAAATACCCATGTTGTTTCAGGTCGTCTGGTTCGGTCAAAGTAGTGTCTTGGAAAGGGTTGCAGGTATGTATGATCATGTAAAAATACTACAATTGTCTCCGGATAATGAGATATATTTTGACTCAGTCTGCCATCAACGTTTTGTTTCTGAACAATATAACTCCAGGTCTCCACCAGTGTAGGTAACTACCGCTATAAAACTCATGTAGCATTCATTAACTTCCATTGTATTTGTCATATGAAGACCTCTTTGTGTAATCCGTCAGGGTGAAAGATGAAGGTTCACATCTTGATGTTATCTATATTTTGCGAATTCTCTCAACTTGCACTTAGCAAATTTATACTAATTGTCAATGCATGAGAATAGATAACCAGATTATCCACCAAAGCAGATTCCACTTGGCGTAGAGGGTAAAATAGCTGTGAAAGTTATGTGAATGGACCACTGGAAATCAGTGATGACACGAGGTGTTCGCGAAAAGGGTAAGCATGTCCTGCCCACTAAGCAACATCAGGCCTACGAAAGAAGAAAAAACTAAGGTGTTTGAAAAAGTACTAACAAATCCTCAAAAACATAAAATGTGTAAGTTATATGTCTAGTTTGCACACCCAAATATCGACAAGCAGAAATGTGAGTTGGCCTTACGCACCAAGTCTATTCTGTGGCTCGAGTACGAGTGCATGTCTTCAGAAAACGACGATTTTAAAACCAATGCTGTTTCCTCGTCATGTTCCAAATACTCTGCCAACTCGTACTCAACCAAGCGTCAACCGTGCAAAATGTGCTCATCATATTTCTGCTAGTCGATATTGTAGTGTGCGCAAGAGACAAATAGAATACACATTTCTGTTTTTGAATACTCGTTAATGATTTTGTGGTTTAGCCTGAAAGTTGTCCAACAATTCTGCGAAGATGTTATAAAAGATATTGAAATCTTTCTTGAGGTTTGTATGCCATTAATTTAGTTATTCAAAATGATATAAAGTCATGTAACGTCTTTATTTCCTGTCATTTAAGTGAAAATCAGGGTTTTAAATATGTGTATATACATTTATAAGGTAATACATTTAGAACTTCTTAGCGTCATAGCATGCACAATGTACATTACCCGTGTTTTCGTTATAACTACATTCTTACTTGACATTAACGGAACAAATTTCTAGACAAGTTCAAAATACAACGGACAAAGTCGTAAGACAATGGTATTCACTTTCTACAGTGTTTAAATCACAAAACTGACAAATTCTGCGTTCCCTCACGATCCCTGTACATATTACCGTCTCGATAAAGAGTTCGTGTGAACCACCTCTGAATCTTGCAAGTGTAATTCGAAATGTTTTAAGTGTTAGATTTAATAAATATTGGCTATTTTTAAAGAGGGAATTACTTGATAGTTTCTAGGATACTTATAAGGGAAAATGCAAAGTTTGTATGTACATCTCATTCAGGGTCTGACTATAAGCTTCCATGAAATGATCTGATTTATACGTATATATTTATTTATTGGAATGTCATTATGGTTTATCATAACATAACACTTCTGGGTCTATTTTGACCGAAGCTGCTTGTTTTTTTTCATAGACTGCAGTCTATTCGGTAACAAGCATTTACAAAGGGTAGGACAGAAACCTGTACAGTAGCTGGTTTGTGTAGATCTGGATGGGACATGAGATCCGTGTAAGTTATAGCTAAAATCCCCAAACCAAGATACTAAACGTGATTTTGCTGCGTCTTCGGTGCTTCCTGGTTTTACAAACACGTCCACTGAACTATTACTGACAATCACAAAGCAAGGACACGTGGCTAATTCAGCGCTCAAAACGTTGTCATTATTTAGGCGCAATCACAGTCGCGTGTCCGAACCAACAGACATTAAATCTGGAGATGCAAACTTGAAGAAAACATGTGTTCTTTCTTCAGCATGAGGAGGCGGGTACATTGTATGTATTTTACTACCACATGCGCCTGCTTAAAACAACATCAAACAGGGGAGATAAAAACGGCATTTCGGCTAGAAGGTAATTTTCTTGGCCTTATATTTTTATTTTTTCCTTACGAAAACCTAAATCAAGGTCCTTCTTAAAGACGTCTTTGATAACACCAATAACGGTTATGCACTTGTGACCACTTTGCCAGTTCACTTGGACTTGAACAATCCGACCTGAGACACAGTTTAAAGCCCACATAATCGAAAATCGCTGTTGGTCATGATTGACTTTGTGGAGGGGAATTGAGAGTGAGAAGACATCTATTATCCAAATAACGTACACTTTCCTCTGTTTAATTTCAGAAACAGCAATCGTGAAGCAGTAGCACGTGTGAGTTACTCGGAACTCATGAATCCCTTCCGCCTTAGAACACATCTGGACATTTGCATAGCCTCGATTGAGTGTTGTTTTTATGCAGAATGCTAGGTTTAGTTCATTAAGCAACGAGTCAAGTAACTGCAGTCAAAGAGATAATGGCTGATGGACGCTTTGAGTTTGCTTGCTGATTAGGAATCAATATGCTCAGCAGAATTATACAGAGACAGGCACCAAAACAACCTCCTTGTCGCCGTCACTTCAGCTTTGTCCAACGTCTGAACAATTTCAGATGCATAAAACATCAAAGCAGTCAAAAGAAAGATTGTTTCATCACTGTGCAAAGGCAGGCTTTTCATCCAATTCTTAAGCATGCTTGTTACATCTAAGATTAGGGAACATCATGAAATTCGAGGATACACGTTACAGTTTGCTATTTACGGCATTTACCTTACAATGAGGTGATATGTGGAAAGTCAACGGGCATCAATGTAATCCATTCAGGATATTAAATATGCTATACGTATTCCTGTGTACCATCTACATCAGTAAAGGCACAGTGCAGTTCACTGATACAAGGACAAGCATATCTACTCTCCGAAAATCTATAAAACAGACAAGCTTCTGACAATGCGAGTGTGTGGAGAGTGCCGGGCAACGTCATCTCTTTATTCATATCGTGATGTATTTCTTTCACCACACAATATGTGGCAATATTGAGCACACTGTGCAAAAGACATCAATCATGATACGAACCTGTCATGTCTCACATCTAGCCCCGTTGCAGTGTATGTTCATTCGTGAGACAATCGATCGCGTGTTCCGTTTTTTTAAAAGGTAATCTTTAATCAAGTCGAACAAGCATACACGGAGACGATCGCGAGATCATTAACTCTATTGTATTCTTCAGGAAGAGTTATTGCTCTAGAAAGTGTAATTCTACAACAACACATTGTATTTTCACCAGTGTATTACACGGAAACATGTATGACGTGGTTGTGTTCATTTGCTTTTATGAGAAAAATATATCAGGTAAGATCGATATTTTATTTTGAGAAGAAGTGTGCGCTATTTAGGATGCGGATATTATTTAACGCAGCTCTGAGCATCTACGGTTTGGATGATCAATGCATGCATTAGTCTGCAGCAGACAATCTTTCGGAATGATATGGTATTAAAACTTAATTAAGATCTTCGACACAATGCTAACGTACCTACGTTATCATCCACAGTATCCAGAGGATGCGAACAGTATTCGATATTCAGTAACTAATTAATAAAAGATTTAGAATCATGTGAGAGAGGTGAGGTGAGGAGAAATTTCGGTTTAACGTTGTGTCCAAGGTTATCACACTCGTATAGCGAAGTGCATGCATGCGAATGTGGGGCCTTAATGATATGTATGTCGCGGTCAGATTGAATGGATAACAGATAAAATGCATATGTGTCGTGGCATTGAAAAAGTTTTTCATCAATGCTACAATATTATATACGTATGAGCATCGGATTCTGTCACGTCTAAAGAATCCGACCCGGGAACGAGACAGCTAGGCTATTAAGCCACATGACCACAGAATACATAACAAACACTAGCTACAACTATGTAATGAATGTGTAAGGCCTGGAATTTTTTTCAGGTGGATCTCTTGGCATCTTAAAATCCCTTAAGAGAATGAAATGACGTGGTGTTGAGCTGCTGATGACTGGGATTACCTCTTGAGGCGACGCAGTTTGGATTACCGATACATATTGGCCTACAGGACAGTGTGGAGCTTAGTGATTTCTTTTGATAAGGAGAGCATTCTTTGTTGTAACCTCGAATGGGCGCTTCATTTCAGTGACCCAACATATAATGATCTATATGGCTTCAAGGCATGCATCATTCATAGCCTGAATCGTATGATGAGACCGTGCCTATTTGAAATTATTTTTAGACACTGAGGAATTCCCCTAAAGTAGTTCTCGATGGACAACGTTATCATACGACATACTGACATTCATCGGGAAATGAACAACAGTACTGGCACTGTTTTTATGGGCGAGGTCAACCGCGGATGTGTCTATCTGTGTTTGGAATCTGGACGCGAACAGTGTCAACCCAGGAACCCCTAAATGTAATAGACTGCTCCCTCATCCACGAGGTGAAAGCTGTTCTTCCCTCTTTTGAGCGGACTTCCGCCTCTCGGCGGGTACTTACGTTAATATGTTTCAGAATAATTATGAGTGTGATAGTGTTCATTTTCCTCTAAGGTGCCACGACCCGTAATTGGACCTTATTCTGTTACAATTATGCCTTTTACTTACACTGACCACCCACGTGAATTACGCTTATTCGTATGTTCACCTCCCAGACGTGGTAATCAGACTGACCAGCTGTGTAGCAAATAGCGGACATTAAGGAGACATTGCTTATGCATAACACTGTGTACATGTGGAACTATAGAAGGATTATATTACTGCCACTCTAGCATTTATGATAGCGTGCTCTCTATGTTATACTGGTAATTAAATTGCGCTTCTGTACATTATTAAATGCCATCATTTTGGTATGGCTTACACTTGAATTGTTTATCTACATGACCAATTGCTCTAAGCTGCTCTTGTATTTGAGCTTGATTACACACCTCACCATTTATATTATTTCATGTATCCATTCCTATTTTTCCATCATGTAATTGTTTAGTATGACGTTACATTGTCAATCCTTAGCAATTCGTCATCTACTAGTATTTCGTCAGGAGCTAATTACATTATTTTCAGTATATTTAGAACAAAATGAGACACTTAAATTGTAGCGTTGAAAACCTGTCCTCGGAGAAATTACTTTGTATGTTGAAAATCACCCTAGTTCAGGCAATGAGCTTTCAGGTAAAACAATGTCAGCATTAGTCATCACCAAAAATTCACTGTATAGCATTTATGCAATACAACAGCAAATCCAAGTTGAGTGGGCTGGCGTTGTTTCCCAGCTCAGATATACATGGGGTGACGGATTTCAAGTTCTTGATTTCGTGTATCTTCTGAGCGACACATCCTGATCGCGGTCGTCTGTACATAAGTCTGGAAAACACACTGCCGTTATTGTAATGCTAATAATAAGTTTATTAATCCAAACTAGTTGAGTCATACATCGATTAAAGACAAAATTGTTGTCAGTTCACTTGTATGGTAATCACAACCAATTAATACAGTAACTCAGAAGAATCTTGGATTCGAACCAACGATAAGATTATTCTGACACGCCCCAGGGACGCAACAGTGTACACACATCCCGTTTGCAGTGTCTTGATGACAACATACTTGACTGTAGTATATTTACTTTGTTTCTTAAACACATAAATTTTGATTGACTGACAGGTAAAGACAATGTCACTGTTTAAATGAATACAACGTATTGTTGGAAGTTCCAATGAAGGTGAAGGCCTTCCAAAATCACCTCTCCAGTTTAAGAAGTCAATAAATCTATATATCTATTTTGTTACTTTCTATTGCGACTTCAAAGTAACTTGACATATGGGTAATGTTCAATGTCATTGGAACTACTGCGGTACATGTAAACAAAATATTTGACAACAGGTAAAGTCGAATAAACTATTGACGTCCCAGGGGAATAAAGTAAGAACATACTCCTAAGCAAAAGGAAGGCACTACTTTAGTTACTCACACTGATGAACCAAGGCGAGGTTATTGTATGGAATTTTTTTATTAAAAATGTGTGTCAGCTTCTTTAATGTTTTAACGACATTTTGGGGCTACTTTTGCCACTTCGTCATGCGAATGACTGAACCAGTAAAGAAGCTCTATATTTGAAGAAGTTTTATTGATAATAGTTTTATGTGCTTCCATCGAATACTTTATATCAATTGCCTATAGCTATGAAGGACTTGAACTAGTATGTGTTGATTTATAGACTGGCAGATTATTCTTACACAGGACATGATTGGTGTGCAGCGATTTGATACAATGGGGATCATTCTCATCTGTGTCCTCATAAAACATGTGAATGTGGTATAGTGCCACAGTCTGTAATATTCCGGCAATATCACAACGTCCTGTAAATATTCGAGTCTGTAACAGACAAGCAAGTGATTGCTAATAGAGTAACGTACAGCGCCGTCGCGGTACGATCACACGCCATGAAGTAATTAGATGTTGCAATAAAAACAAACGACATAGTCATAAGATATCTCTGCTGAACGTAGAATCCATTGCACAATTATATCGTGACTAGTAATTAGTGATGCCTGGTGTTTGCGAACTGTTAACGTATCCTGCCACACCGATGGCACCGTCACAAACACATGCAAAGGCAAGGCAAGTATTCAACTGAACAAAACCCCACGGAAACCTATGGTACGGGTCAAAATAGGGACTTGCATTTGCGATGACGTTGGTCATTGATGAGTCAAATATGACATATCCTCCACAGGTCTGCCATGTCAAAAGATTTACAGAGGCCTTGAATGTTGCAGTCCCTGATAAAACAACTTTTGAGCAAGTATTGTATGGCGCTCTTTGACATTTTGATCTGAAGAGCATGCTCAATTGTAGCTCACAAGTTGTGAAATGAATACACCAAAGACTTGAGGTGATGGACATTACTCCCAATCCAATGCTGCTTAAATTTGCTAAATAATCACTCTGTCGAATCAAACCCAGCAAATAGTTTTAGAGTTATTTACAACATAAAATATATGTTATTAATAATAATATGGTGATTTGATTTTGAAGCTTTAACCTTTCGGTTTGCCAAGTCAGAAATTAGTAATAACGGGCATAATTGTTCATTCTTTGGAACGTCATTGTGGTTTCTGTTAAAAAAGAAGTCTTCTTGGTCAGTATATTCGATAACATTCACGCATTTACAAGGCTGTGTGGTAGCTATTTGTACGTCTGAAAGCTGTACAGCAGCTGGTTTGTGTAGATCTGGATTGGACGTGAGAGAGATCCGGTAGTCGTGAAGTTGCAGCTAAAATCACAAAGCCAAGCTTCTAAACGTGATTTTGCTGCGTCTGCGATGCTTCCTTACTTTACAAACACGTCCACTGAACTATTACTGCCAATCACAAAGCAAGGATACGTGGTTAGTGCATCGCTCAAAACACTGTCATTGTTCAGGCAGCATATCCGTACCAACAGACATATTGAGTCTGGAGAGGCAAACTTGAAGAGCACACGTGTTCATTCTTCAGCGTGAGGAGGAGGGGAACATTGTATGTACCATATTGCAACATGCGCATGCTTAAAAACAACATCAAACAAGGAAAATAAAAAACGCTATTTCGGCTAATGGCTTTATAGGAAGTAAAAAAACAACCAAACAGACAATAGCGTTTCAAAGATCCCCTGATTCCCTTTGTAGGTATCAGCTGACATGAACTGTAAATTGCAAGCTGACTCTGTTTTACTTTTTTCCATGCTTGAAGGACCAAATCACTTTTTTAATACACAATATACATCAATTTTGTTTCTGGTATGGACAATTCAAATCTAGCATCAAACAAAACATCCATGCATCAACAGTCACAAGTGCTAACTGTACTCCATCTTGAATAGACCTCATGCGTAGGATGGAAAAGGGCGTGGTAGAACTCTACAATTGCTCATTTACTACAAAGGCTCAGTCCAGGTCCTTGTTATCAGTGTTGTGAATGCAGCTCCTATAATTATAATCCTAGCGGCTAGATAGCAAGTGAAACCTAGTTGTCTAGTCATAATTCTTTAACCTATTACTCAAACACCCCCATGCGAACAAAGGTCACCTTTATAGATTGTCATTTTCAGACATTTCAAGTCATTTTAATTTTATATCTTCCGTCATTTGAAAACATCAGTATTGGTTATGCACATGCGACCACTTTGCCTGTCCAGTTGGACTTCTATATTCCCACATGGGCCACAGTTTAAAGCCCACATAATCGAATATCACTGTTGGTCTTGATTGATTTTGTGGAGAGGGACTGGGAGTAAGAAAACACCTTTGGGTCAAATAACATCCTATTACCTCTGTTTAATTTCAGAAACAGCAATCATGAAGAAATAGCAGATGTGAGTTACTGGGAACTCCTGAAATATGCTATAAGTATTCGAGTACACCATGTATATCACCAAAGACACGGTGCATTCAATGATCCTTTGACAAGCATCTACTTTCTGAAAATCTATAAAACAAGGTTATGACAATGTGAGTGTGTGGAGAGAGCCGGACAACTTCAACGTTTCATTCATGTCGTGATATATTTCTTGCACTAAACAATACATGGCAATATACACCACACTGTGCATAAGGCGTCAGTCATTCTAATCATTCCTGCATTGAATGATTCATCTTCACTTTGAAAGATAATTGACGAGAACCTCTCAAGTCATGTATCAATCAGCCATCTTGCAGTGAAAATAGATGTGCATATGTGAAGCAATTGCTCGCGCTCACGCCCTCTGATAATCCTAGCGGCTAGATAGCGAGTGAAATTTTGCCTTTTTATAGCTGAATAGATGTATATCTTTGACCTACTATTCCCAAAGCTCACACCAACTACATTTTATTATATCAATGTCCCGTTTTGAAGGTCGTACTCGCGACCTTGTTTTGAAAAGATCAATTCTGGTTATGCACTTGTGACCACTTTGCCTGTCCAGTTGGACTTTTATATTCCGACCTGAGACACGACACAGTGTAAAGCCCACATAATCGAATACCACTGTTACGTTTGGTCCTGATTGTCTTTGTGGAGAGTGACTGGGGAAGAGAGAACACCTATTATCCAAATGTTATACCATTTCCTCTGTTTTATTTCAGAAACAGCAAACATGAAGAAGTAGTACATGTGAGTTACTCGGAACTTATGAATTCCTTCTGCATCAAGACACAGAACATTTGCATAAAGCCTTGATGAAGTGTTGTTTTTATGCAGAATGCTAGGTTTAGTTCATTAAGCAACGAGTCAAGGAACTGCAGTCAAAGAGATAATGGCTGATGGACGCTTTGAGTTTGCTTGCTGATTAGGAATCAATATGCTCAGCAGAATTATACAGAGACAGGCACCAAAACAACCTCCTTGTCGCAGTCTTTTCACTTTTGTCCAGCGTCTGAACATTATCAGATGCATAAAACATCAAAGCAGTCAAAAGAAAGATTGTTTCATCACTGTGTTAAGACAGGCTTTTCATCCAATTCTTAAGCATGCTTGTTACATCTAAGATTAGGGAACATCATGAAATTCGAGGATACACGTTACAGTTTGCTATTTACGGTATTTACCTTACAATGAGATGTGGAAAGTCAACGGGCATCAATGTAATCCATTCAGGATATTAAATATGCTATACGTATTCCTGTTTACCATCTACATCAGTAAAGGCACAGTGCAGTTCACTGATACAAGGACAAGCATATCTACTCTCCGAAAATCTATAAAACAGACTAGCTTCTGACAATGCGAGTGTGTGGAGAGTGCCGGGCAACGTCATCTCTTTATTCATATCGTGATGTATTTCTTTCACCACACAATATGTGGCAATATTGAGCACACTGTGCAAAAGACATCAATCATGATACGAACCTGTCATGTCTCACATCTAGCCCCGTTGCAGTGTATGTTCATTCGTGAGACAATCGATCGTGTGTTCCGTTTTTTTAAAAGGTAATCTTTAATCAAGTCGAACAAGCCAACAAGGAGACGATCGCGAGATCATTAACTCTATTGTATTCTTCAGGAAGAGTTATTGCTCTAGAAAGTGTAATTCTACAACAACACATTGTATTTTCACCAGTGTATTACACGGAAACATGTATGACGTGTTTGTGTTCATTTGCTTTTATGAGAAAAATATATCAGGTAAGATCGATATTTACTTTGAGAAGAAGTGTGCGCTATTTAGGATGCGGATATTATTTAACGCAGCTCTGAGCATCTACGGTTTGGATGATCAATGCATGCATTAATCTGCAGCAGACAATCTTTCGGAATGATATGGTATTAAAACTTGATTAAGATCTTCGACACAATGCTAACGTACCTACGTTATCATCCACAGTATCAAGAGGATCTCTTGGGCATCTTAAAATCCTTTAAGAGAATGAAATGACGTGGTGTTGAGCTGCTGATGACTAGGATTACCTCTTGAGGCGACGCAGTTTGGATTACCGATACATATTGGCCTACAGGACAGTGTGGAGCTTAGTGATTTCTTTTGATAAGTAGAGCATTCTTTGTTGTAACCTCGAATGGGCGCTTCATTTCAGTTACCCAACATATAATGATCTATATGGCTTCAAGACATGCATCATTCATAGCCTGAATCGTATGATGAGACCGTGTCTATTTGAAATTATTTTTAGACACTGAGGAATTCCCCTAAAGTAGTTCTGTATGCCTCCACTTGATGGACAACGTTATCATACGACATACTGACATTCATTGGGAAATGAACAACAGTACTGGCACTGTTTTTATGGGCGAGGTCAACCGCTGATGTTTCTATCTGTGTTTGGAATCTGGACGCGAACAGTGTCAACCCAGGAACCCCTAAATGTAATAGACTGCTCCCTCATCCACGAGGTGAAAGCTGTTCTTCCCTCTTTTGAGCGGACTTCCGCCTCTCGGCGGGTACTTACGTTAATATGTTTCAGAATAATTATGAGTGTGATAGTGTTCATTTTCCTCTAAGGTGCCACGACCCGTAATTGGACCTTATTCTGTTACAATTATGCCTTTTACTTACACTGACCACCCACGTGAATTACGCTTATTCGTATGTTCACCTCCCAGACGTGGTAATCAGACTGACCAGCTGTGTAGCAAATAGCGGACATTAAGGAGACATTGCTTATGCATAACACTGTGTACATGTGGAACTATAGAAGGATTATATTACTGCCACTCTAGCATTTATGATAGCGTGCTCTCTATGTTATACTGGTAATTAAATTGCGCTTCTGTACATTATTAAATGCCATCATTTGGGTATGGCTTACACTTGAATTGTTTATCTACATGACCAATTGCTCTAAGCTGCTCTTGTATTTGAGCTTGATTACACACCTCACCATTTATATTATTTCATGTATCCATTCCTATTTTTCCATCATGTAATTGTTTAGTATGACGTTACATTGTCAATCCTGAACAATTCGTCATATACTAGTATTTCGTCAGGAGCTAATTACATTATTTTCAGTATATTTAGAACAAAATGAGACACTTAAATTGTAGCGTTGAAAACCTGTCCTCGGAGAAATTACTTTGTATGTTGAAAATCACCCTAGTTCAGGCAATGAGCTTTCAGGTAAAACAATGTCAGCATTAGTCATCACCAAAAATTCACTGTATAGCATTTATGCAATACAACAGCAAATCCAAGTTGAGTGGGCTGGCGTTGTTTCCCAGCTCAGATATACATGGGGTGACGGATTTCAAGTTCTTGATTTCGTGCGACACATCCTGATCGCGGTCATCTGTACATAAGTCTGAAAAACACACTGCCGTCATTGTAATGCTAATGATAAGTTTATTAATCTAAACTAGTTGAGTCATGCATCGATTAAAGACAAAATTGTTGTCAGTTCACTTGTATGGTAATCACAACCAATTAATACAGTAACACAGAAGAATCTTGGATTCGAACCAACGATAAGATTACTCTGACACGCCTCAGGGACGCAACAGTGTACACACATCCCTTTTGCAGTGTCTTGATGACAACATACTTGACTGTAGTATATTTACTTACTTTCTTAAACACATAAATTTTGATTGACTGACAGGTAATGACAATGTCACTGTTTAAATGAATACAACTTATTGTTGGAAGTTCCAATGAAGGTGAAGGCCTTCCAAAATCACCTCTCCAGTTTAAGAAGTCAATAAATCTATATATCTATTTTGTTACTTTCTATTGCGACTTCAAAGTAACTTGACATATGGGTAATGTTCAATGTCATTGGAACTACTGCGGTACATGTAAACAAAATATTTGACAACAGGTAAAGTCGAATAAACTATTGACGTCCCAGGAGAATAAAGTAAGAACATACTCCTAAGCAAAAGGAAGGCACTACTTTAGTTACCCACACTCATGAACCAGGGCGAGGTTATTGTATGGAATTTTCATTAAAAATGTGTGTCAGCTTCTTTAATGTTTTAACGACATTTTGGGGCTACTTTTGCCACTTCGTCATGCGAATGACTGAACCAGTAAAGAAGCTCTATATTTGAAGAAGTTTGATTGATAATAGTTTTATGTACTTCCATCGAATACTTTATATCAATTGCCTATAGCTATGAAGGACTTGAACTAGTATGTGTTGATTTATAGACTGGCAGATTATTCTTACACAGGACATGATTGGTGTGCAGCGATTTGATACAATGGGGATCATTCTTATCTGTGTCCTCATAAAACATGTGAATGTGGTATAGTGCCACAGTCTGTAATATTCCGGCAATATCACAACGTCCTGTAAATATTCGAGTCTGTAACAGACAAGCAAGTGATTCAGCGCCGTCGCGGTACGATTACACGCTATGAAGTAATTAGATGTTGCAAATAAAAACAAACGACATTGTCATAAGAAATATCTGCTGAAAGTAGAATCCATTGCACAATTATGTCGTGAGTAGTAATTAGTGATGCCTGGTGTTTGCGAAACTATTAACGTATCCTGCCACACCGATGGCACCGTCACAAACACATGCAAAGGCAAGGCAAGTATTCAACTGAACAAAACCCCACGGAAATCTATGGTACGGGTCAAAATAGGGACTTGCATTTGCGATGACGTTGGTCATTCATGAGTCAAATATGACATATCCTCCACAGGTCTGCCATGTCAAAAGATTTACAGAGGCCTTGAATGTTGCAGTCCCTGATAAAACAACTTTTGAGCAAGTATTGTATGGCGCTCTTTGACATTTTGGTCTAAAGAGCATGCTCAATTGTAGCTCACAAGTTGTGAAATGAATACACCAAAGAGTTGAGGTGATGGACATTACTCCCAATCCAATCCTGCTTAAATTTGCTAAATAATCACTCTGTCGAATCAAACCCAGCAAATAGTTTTAGAGTTATTTACAACATAAAATATATGTTATTAATAATAATATGGTGATTTGATTTTGAAGCTTTAACCTTTCGGTTTGCCAAGTCAGAAATTAGTAATAACGGGCATAATTATTCATTCTTTGGAACGTCATTGTGGTTTCTGTTAAAAAAGAAGTCTTCTTGGTCAGTATATTCGATAACATTCACGCATTTACAAGGCTGTGTGGTAGCTATTTGTACGTCTGAAAGCTGTACAGCAGCTGGTTTGTGTAGATCTGGATTGGACGTGAGAGAGATCCGGTAGTCGTGAAGTTGCAGCTAAAATCACAAAGCCAAGCTTCTAAACGTGATTTTGCTGCGTCTGCGATGCTTCCTTACTTTACAAACACGTCCACTGAACTATTACTGCCAATCACAAAGCAAGGATACGTGGTTAGTGCATCGCTCAAAACACTGTCATTGTTCAGGCAGCATATCCGTACCAACAGACATATTGAGTCTGGAGAGGCAAACTTGAAGAGTACACGTGTTCATTCTTCAGCGTGAGGAGGAGGGGAACATTGTATGTACCATATTGCCACATGCGCATGCTTAAAAACAACATCAAACAAGGAAAATAAAAAACGCTATTTCGGCTAATGGCTTTATAGGAAGTAAAAAAACAACCAAACAGACAATAGCGTTTCAAAGATCCCCTGATTCCCTTTGTAGGTATCAGCTGACATGAACTGTAAATTGCAAGCTTACTCTGTTTTACTTTTTCCATGCTTGAAGGGCCAAATCACTTTTTTAATACACAATATACATCAATTATGTTTCTGGTATGGACAATTCAAATCTAGCATCAAACAAAGCATCCATGCATCAACAGTCACAAGTGCTAACTGTACTCCATCTTGAATAGACCCCATGCGTAGGATGGAAAAGGGCGTGGTAGAACTCTACAATTGCTCATTTACTACAAAGGGTCTGTCCAGGTCCTTGTTATCAGTGTTGTGAATGCAGGACCTATAATTATAATCCTAGCGGCTAGATAGCAAGTGAAACCTAGTTGTCTAGTCATAATTCTTTAACCTACTACTCAAACACCCCCATGCGAACAAAGGTCACCTTTATAGATTGTCATTTTCAGACATTTTAAGGCATTTTAGGTTCTACTACACCAAATCAGAACCAGTTTGGACAGTGCAGTTTTCGTAGCCTTCAGTGCAGATCGAGAGATATCTGCAGGCTGTGATTGGAGGATATTCTATAAGATTTTTATGTCTTTCAAATGTATATCCATCCAGTTATTAAAACTGACAATGTTTTTCTATATTTAGTACTATCTTTTTCAACATTATGACTTATGCTGAATGTGACCACAGCTATTTTCAAGTAGGTGACATTTGGTGCGAAACTTGGGGTGGTGTGTTTAGCTTCCTGTACTCGGAAAAGGAGCTGGCTAAGCTAGTCATTTTTTATTTTTTTATTGCTGCTCTAAGGCCAAACTGTGCACACACGTACAGGTAATAGCTGTTGAATGCTTAGTTATTTTAAAAAAATATAACGTTACTATAGAAGTCTATGGGAAAACATTTGGTTGTGTGTAACCTGTAATTTTATTTCTTCCGTCCTTTAAAAACATCAGTATTGGTTATGCACATGCGACCACTTTGCTTGTCCAGTTGGACTTCTATATTCCCACATGGGCCACAGTTTAAAGCCCACATAATCGAATATCACTGTTGGTCTTGATTGATTTTGTGGAGGGTGACTGGGAGTGAGAAAACACTTATTGGTCAAATAACATCCTATTTCCTCTGTTTAATTTCAGAAACAGCAATCATGAAGAAATAGCAGATGTGAGTTACTGGGAACTCCTGAAATATGCTATAAGTATTCGAGTACACCATGTATATCACCAAAGGCACGGTACATTCAATGATCCTTTGACAAGCATATCTACTTTCTGAAAATCTATAAAATGACAATGTGAGTGTGTGGGGAGAGCCGGACAACGTCAACTTTTCATTCATGTCGTGATATATTTCTTGCACCAAACAATACATGGCAATATACACCACACTGTGCATAAGGCGTCAGTCATTCTAATCATTCCTGCACTGAATGATTCATCTTCACTTTGAAAGGTAATTGACGAGAACCTCTCAAGTCATATATAAATTAGCCATCTTGCAGTGAAAATGTATGTGCATGTGTGAAGTAATTGATCAATTCTGGTTATGCACTTGTGACCACCTTGCCTGTCCAGTTGGACTTTTATATTCCGACTCGAGACGCGACACAGTTTCAAGCAAACATAATCGAATACCACTGTTACGTTTGGTCCTGATTGTCTTTGTGGAGAGTGACTGGGGAAGAGAGAACACCTATTATCCAAATGTTATACCATTTCCTCTGTTTTATTTCAGAAACAGCAAACATGAAGAAGTAGTACATGTGAGTTCCTGGGAACTCATTAATTCCTTCTGCATCAAGACACAGAACATTTGCATAAAGCCTTGATGTTTTTATGCAGAATGCTAGGTTTAGTTCATTAAGCAACGAGTCAAGGAACTGCAGTCAAAGAGATAATGGCTGATGGACGCTTTGAGTTTGCTTGCTGATTAGGAATCAATATGCTCAGCAGAATTATACAGAGACAGGCACCAAAACAACCTCCTTGTCGCAGTCTTTTCACTTTTGTCCAACGTCTGAACATTATCATATGCATAAAACATCAAATCCGTCAAAAGAAAGATTGTTTCCTTACGGTGAAAAGGCAGGCTTTTCATCCAATCTTAGGCACACTTGACGCATTAGGAAATTAGAAGAAACACGTTACTATTTACGGCATTTACCTTACAATGAAAATATATTTGGAAGTCAGCAGGCATCAATGTCATCCGTTCAAGACATTAAATGTGCTATACGTATTCCTGTGTACCATGAACATCACCAAAGGCACGGTGCAGCATATTTGCTCTCTGAAAATCTATAAACAGTCAAGCTTCTGACAATGCGAGTGCCGGGCAACGTCATTTCTTCATTTATATCGTGAAGTATTTCTTTCACCAAGCAATATGTGGCAATATTGAGCACACTGTGCAAAATGCATCAATCATGATACTAATCATTCTTGCATTAAATATTTCATCTTTACGTTTGAAAGAATAATGACAAGGACCTGTCAAGTCTCACATCAAGCCCCGTTGCAGTGTATGCTCATTCGTGAGACAATCGATCGTGTGTTCCGTTTTTTCAAAAGATAATCTTTAATCAAGTCGAACAATGGAAACATCTTTGTGTGCAAGCATACACGAAGACGAGATCATTAACTCTATTGTACTGTTCAGGAAGAGTTATTGCCCTAGAAAGTGTATCTTTACAACAATATTAATACCTTGTGTTTTTCAGCAATGTATTTCACGGAAACATGTATGACGTGTTTGTGTTCATTTGCTTTTATGAGAAAACATATATCAGGTACGATCGATGTGAGGAGTATTTTAGGCAACGCCAACTCTTCATTTATGCCGTGATATATCTTTTGCACCGAACAATACATGGTAATATATTGAGCACACTGTATAAGGCGCCAATCATTCTAAGTGCTTTAAATATTTCATCTTTACGTTTGAAAGATTTTGACATGAACCTGGCATGTCTTATATCAATCACTCACGTGTTGCAGTGTAGGTGCATGTGTGAAATAGTTTGTTACGCGGTCGTTTCTTTTCAAAATGATTATTTTTTATAAAGTCAGGTAAGATCGATGTTTTGCTTTGAGAAGACGTGCATGCTATTCATAACGCGGTGATTGCATAATGGAGTCTTGGGTATTATTAGTAAGGGTGATCAATGCATGTTTTAGTCTGCATCAGACAACATTCGGAATGATACGGTATTAAAACATGATTAAGATCTTCCTAACAAATTCTGAATCACTGCGCCCTCATCCACAGTAAGCAGAATGTGTGTATGTTATTCGGTAACTGATTCACACCTGAATCATGTGTCCCCTGGGGTCAGATTGAATGAATAATTGATAAAAGGTGTCGGGGCATTATGGAAGGTTTTATTAATAACATGTACATGCTGATGTTGTGATGATATTTATAGTCAATATTGATATTTTATATTTACTTTTCAATGGACAAAGATAAGGACATAATAAGGTATAGGCAAATTCTAATACAGTTATATATATTTAGTACATATGCCGTTTGGTACATACTTAGTCTGATGGTATTGAGCTAAAACGTTTTGAAGATAGGCAGTTATATTTGGTACCCCGGTTTTCTGGGAATCCGTGGATAACCAATATTCCTGCGATTGCCTAGTTTAGGCCAAGTACCTATTTACTATTGTGAGTCAAGTTACTCTTTTAGCCAAGTGCCTTGCTTAATGATTGTTAGCCGAGATACTCCTTAGTTCAGAAACTTGTACCTGGTACTTTCAGGAAGTTTTGAATGTCCTTCCCAGAGTAACTGATTCTTTAGTCTTTAAAGAATAGTTTGATATTCAAGCGTCTCTTTTATTCTCCAAGAGACTTATTTTAGGGATAGGCCCTCTGTATTTAATTCCTGCTTGTTAACCCAACCGAGATTACTCCCTTATTAGAGTGTTGAGTTACTTAACTCCCAGGTGTTAGTTGGTCGCAGTGTTGATTTAGCTTCTCTCTTTTTGTTACTGGCATACAGTTGCTTAGCTAATCAATTTGTATATTTTTCTGGTTCAATTAATCAGTGATAGTTGTCAGGATATAAATTGAGTTTTTGATCCTTTTTTATTGCAATCAATATTTACAAGTAGCTCATAATATTAAACCCATACACCTATTACTACGTTTTTATTTTACTTTATTCTGGTTTAATGACACCCTGGTCTCTGCAGCACAGCTCCGTGACAGCCACCAGTGACCTGAATGTTTCCTGAAGGGCATTTATTACAATTAGCGAATTAGACAGGTAGGCTATTAGTCACGCGACTAGGCAATATGTGTCACAAACACTAGCTGAGGCCATGTAATAAATGTGTTTCGCCTTGAAATCCGTTAAACAAGTTCTCGTGGGCATCGTTTTCGTATATTAAGGTCTCACTGCTTGGCTGTACTATGTACCAGATATATAGAGGTTATCACGCTAGATGGTAAATATCCTGTATTAGGAATAAACACAATGTTTGTAGCGAGCTAAATAAATACCGGTTATTCCTAATACAGGATATTTACCATCCTCAAACACACCAGCGTGATAACCTCGTTATCATATTATGTCATTCTTCAATTCGGACATTCGGACAGTGACAGTAGCCAATAAAGTTCCAACTGAAACCTGTTTCTTATACAGTAACTACATACGTATATGCAAAACAACAATTGCCTATGTATACTCAAAATGATCTTACTTGCCTTTCGTGACACAGATATGGAAAGTGATCCCGCTCGGCTAATTGCTTCGTAATTTATATCACTAAAGATGCTAAAACCTGTAAAAAACTAATTAGACTATTCTTTTGATATTGGTAGCAATTATCACAGTAGTTTCTCTGGATTCCCGATGGTTAATTCTGACTCGATATCCGAATGAGAAGGGCGACGCCATGTTTGCTTATAAACAGTGAAAGAAGTTCCTACTTGACCTCAGATATTTGCATCTCTTTCCGCATATGACCCTAACGGATATCGTTTATATCCGTTGGCTTTATCCTGCCGAGAAATCTATACATTATATGATAATTATAAGTGTCGATATGTGTTTGAAGTAAGCAGTGTCAATCCAAGGACCCCTACATGTACATGCAATAGACTTCCTCCTCATCCACGAAGTTAAAGCTGTTCTTCCCTCTTGTGGGCGGACTTCCGCCACTCGACGGTCATTATGCTTTAATATTGTTCAGAAACATTAGGAGTGTGACAGTGTCTATTTTCCTGGTCACGACCCTTAATTGGAGCTTATTCTGTTCCAATTACACATTTCACTTACTCTGACCACCCACGATAATTACCCTTCCTCGACGTTAACCTCCCAGATGTGGAAATAAAACGGACCCGCTGTGTAGCAAATAGCGGACATTCAGCGGACAGTGGTCATGCATAACCCTGTGACATGGTAAACTGCAGAAGAATTGCATTACTGCTGCTCCAGCATTAATGAAAGAACCTCTCCGTTCCTATTATATCATATATTCATTCCTGTTTCGCCAATATGTACCTGTTTAATATGACTTTGAATTGTCAATCATAAACAAATTAATAAATACTAGTATTCAGTTTAGGATAATCAAACGTTTTTGGGTATATCTATAACAATAATGAGACACTTGGATTTTTGTATAAGATTAAGCGTATCCTTAGAGGAATTACTTTCAGATAAAAAGAACCAAATCAGTTATCACCAAACATTGATTCCGTGATATTCAAACAATACATCTGCAAATGCACGATGAGTGGACTATCGTGGTTTCCAGCTCAGATATACAAGTCATGGAGTGAGCGGGTTCCCTGCTCAGTCGCTAGATGTTTCCTCTCAGCGACACGTCCTGCACGCGGTCGTCTATACACAAGCCTTAATACCAGACTGACGTTACTGTCACACTTATAAGACATTTTACAGCTCAAACATGTAGAAGAATAGTGCCTCAATGAAGAGAATGTCAGGCAACTGTTTAAATGTATTAATATTATTAATGAAACTTCCAATGTTGATTACTGTCAATTTTCCAGCATTGTACGCATTTATGTTTGAGGCGAAAATTAAGAGTGCTGTTACAAACAGACGGCTGGTCTTACATACTAATTACGATCGAACGGCATATATTTATCAGATCAATGAAACAGAACTAGACACATGGGAAATGTTCACAGGCATTGCAACTACCTTCACAATCTGTGAATATTAAAATAATCCTCCCTTGATTGTTTTAAGGGTTATGTTTCATCTTTGAGACTTGCGATATTTCGTGGACCCAGCGATATATCTCTACTTGTACGGATTTAATCATATTGAGGCATATCAGTTTTAACATTCGTCGATGACATAACATTCGTCGATGACAACGCTTTGTGAAACGGGGTCCAAAAGGTCTCCCCCCAAAAAACCTGTAGAAGTGAGACAAACACGTAATAATTCCTATAGATTAATAATTATGGCTGTGCTGGTTTGTTTTTGGAGCACAAATACTTTATAAATGAACTGATTAATTCTATTTCAAGTTGTCTAGTTCTGCCAAAGTAGTGATTTGGATAGGGTTGCAGGTATGTATGGTCAAGTAAACATACTACAATAGTCGTCGGACAATGAGAGATATATTCCTCATCACTGCCATCACCTTCTTGTTTCTGAACAACATGACTCCAGGCCTTCATCAGTGTTAGTAATTACTGTTACAAACCTACATAGAATGTAGCCATGTAGCTATCATTAACTTCCGTCTTGTATAGGTCATCTCCAGGAAGATCTCTTTGTGTAATCCGTCAGAGTAAGGATGAAGATTCACATCTTGATGTTATCTACGCACACAAAACAGTTAAGCACGTCTGGAATATATCTGTAATTCTCTCAACACTTACTTAGCAAAGTTAGGCGCACGAAACAAACATGAAGCCAACATGTATCCAAAAACATAGAAATGTGTATATATATTATTTATCTATTGGGTACAGTAAAATAATATTGATTAGCACAACTTTGAGACATTTTCGCACACATAAAAGTATTCGCTGCGCTGAGTCGACAATGTATTCAGGAAAGACGATATGCTATCCAAGGCTGCTTACTCGTCATTTCTAAATACTTTGACGATTCATCCGAAACCCAGCAAATAGTTAAGCATTTTAAGATAAAATAAATGTTATGATATGGTGATTTTAACATTTTAACTTGTCAAGTCAGAATTCAACAGCGTCATTGTTCATTCTTTTGAACGTCATTGTGATTCATATTAAAAAATAAAAATCGGTCTTCGGGTCTGTTTTGTTTGAGATTGCTTGTTTGTTTTCATTGATTTCTGTCTTTTCGCCAACAAACATTTACAAGTCTGTGTGGTAGAGACTGGTAGGACTGAAACCTATATTTTGGGTGGTTTGTGTAGATCTGGATTGGACATGAGAGATCCGGAAGCCGTTGCAGCTAAAGTTACAAAGCACGACCCAAAACGTGATTTTGCTGCGTCTGTGATGCTTCCTGGTTTTACAAACACGTCCACTGAACTATTTCTGCCTTTCACAAAGCAAGGACACGTGGTTAGTGCATGGCCCAAAACACTGTGACTGTTCAGGCAGCAATTACAGATACATATCCGGACCAACACATGTTGAGTCTGGAGAGGCTTACTTAAAGAATACACGTGTTCATTTCTCGAGCATAAGACGGAGGGTATATATTGTATTGCCACATGCGCCTGCATAAAAACAACACCGGACATGGTAGGTAAAAACGCCATTTCAGCTAATGGCTTTTTAGAAATCAAATAAACCAAAACAAAAAAAGGAATTTCAAAGATCACAAGTCCCTTTGTAAGTTTCAGCTGCCACAAAAACGCTTAATGCAAGTTTAAACTGTTCTTCGTGTTCTGTGCTTTAAAGGTCGAATCACTTTTTGATCCAAAATCGATTAGGGTTTGTTTTGTTCACAATTCTTTTCATGGAATACATAATTCAAATCAAACATCACAAACATCCGTGTTTCTGAACTGTGTTCAGAGTCACATTTGTTAGCTGCACTCCATCTTTAAATGCCGACACGAAAACGTCTTTTCTCATATATGGTCATTGGAGGCAACAACGACTGACCTTAATGTCGCAACGACTGACTCGGATGACAGGAAACGCAAACTGGGACATATGATTGAATGTGAACTGTCCATGTCCAACAAATGAAACATTTAAAAGATATCATGATCACCGGTGGTACACCTGTATGAGTTTGTACACGTATATGTATGTTTTGCATTAGCAAGGCATATTTTTTTCATTCTGATGCCATGGTGTCTGTGTTAAACATTGATCCGTTTTGACGTGTGTTTTGCTGTTGGAAACTTAACAAAAAACTATTTTTTATTTTCACTACCTGACAGTAACGTTGTGTCACTTCAGGCACTCGTCGCAGAATAATATAAGCATGTGTTACCTCACATACATGTGCATGTAGGATAAGAACATATATTGAATGCAAAGTCGCTAATAATAGTAGCACAAACGCTGACAACGCTAGTCGTGGTAAGGCTATCAACATCAGATTTCATTTCCAAATGAAATAGTGGAGCCCCGATCCACTACATTCGTAATATCAGCTTACCAAAGTTTTACCGAGATATACATGTACATGTGTGCTATATGTTCTTTGCGACTCTATGTGGTAATGGGTTAATTTCAATTACTTCATCAACAATAACTTTTTCATTACAAATGTAGTAAAATCGAGTTTGCTTATCGTGTGATATTGATGTCATTTTCCTCCATCTTTCAATGACGCTTTATTTGTGTGATTTAGTCATATTCATCCCTGGTAAACATTCAGATTTTCTCAGCATCCCCTCCGAGACCTTGGTGCTGTAGATTTGAATCAATTATATGTGTGCTTTCTTAAACGTCCCTACACCACTACTAGCTTATATTAAACCCCCTATAGCATGTATCATGAATCACTGTCAAATAGTGATGATACGGGGTGCATAAAGGCAATCTCACCCCGCCGCACTGGTGGAACCCGCCACAAACACATGCAAAAGCAAGCAAATTATTTACCCGAAAAACACATCAAAATCAGGAATTGCGTCGGCATCATTTTGGTCATGGATTCGTCAAAGATTGAACTGCCGTCCACACATTAATGGAAAACGTTTTGAAAGCTCCCCCGATGCAAAGAATGTCCTAAACCCGACCAAGTAACTCCCAAGCAAGAGTTGCACGATTCTTATCGAAATTATAAATCATCATGTTTTCCATTGACCAAAATGTAAGATGGCGTAATCCATACAAGGTCTGGGGTACATAAAATTATCCCGTATGTTGTCGTCTTATGCCATATGTTGCAAGTTACAGGGGCCCCCGATGAACAGAACATGCATACTTTTTGAAAGTAATGCGCGATGAGACACGCACCAAACCGTTTCAACTGTTGGGTTCACAAGATGCATGTATGTGCTAGGCTATCCTGCTGTGCTATCGTGGTCAGTTAAAATAATGAGATAAATTGTTACTGCCCTTCTTTCAATATATATTTAAACAAGGTGTGGTTATTCACAAAGTTATTACTGATCCTATTATTTGACTATTTCTTAATAAAAGATCCTGCTAATTTCATTAAAGTATTAGCTTAGTGTAAACAATGCTGACCCATCCTATATCGGAAAGAACATTTATATTAATCATCACATCACATTGTTCAATGAATAATAATTTTGCTCAGAACACTTTGTAAAAGATCACAATTACTTGAAAACGCTGTTATAAAGAATTTGCATCAGCTAGGTTTATTCATGCATCATACGTACATGTATCAGGCCTCTGGTACGTTCATTGCCTCAGTATTGACATTAAAATAAATTTACATATATTAATATGTACAAGGGAATTGCCTAGCATGTCTCCTTATGGAAGAGTGACGGAGTTGTATAAGATTTTGTAAGTTGTATAAGTACATATATGTACATATATTATGTATGGCCATTTGGATGAATATAGAGTAGCTTTTTATATATACTGATCGTAAATGATTGTAGAACGTGCATAAAGAAAATTGATTAAGTGTGTGAGTAATCAGAGTAGTTTACCCATTGCTCATTTACTAACAAGCTCATTGAATGTCCTTCATTTAGTCGGCTTTCAAACATATCAATTGTGAATGCATGTCCTGTAATCATCCTTGCAGCAAGATAGCGAATGAAACTTGTCCTTTTTATAGATATATACCTTTGACCTACTATTCCAAAACCCCACTCGAACTACAGTCACTTATATAAATGTCCCGTTATCAAGGTCCTACTCACAGCCTTGTTTTGAAAACATCAATATTAGTTATGCACTTGTGACCACTTTGACAGTTGGTCATTCCGACCTGAGGTAGAGTTTAAAGCCTACGTAATTGAATACCACTGTTACGTTTGGTCCTGATTGACTTTGTGGAGACTGACTGGGGGTGAGTAAAATAACATCCTATTTCCTCTGTTTAATTTCAGAAACAACAATCTTGAAGAAATAGCAGATGTGAGTTACAACGAACTCATGGAATATGCTACAAGTATTCGGGTGCACCACGTGTATCACCAAAGACACGGTGCCGTTCAATGATCCTTTGACAAGATTATATACCCTCTGAAAATCGATACAACAAGGTTATAACAATGTGCATGTGTGGAGAATGCATTGAATCATGCATCTTCACTTTTGAAAGGTTATTGACAAGAACCTGTCAAGTCGTGTATCAATCAGCCACCTTGCAGTGTACATGTATGTGCAAATGTAAAGTAATTGCTCGCTCATTCGTCCTAAAATGTTTGATCAAGCCCAGTGATGGACACATCTTCGTGTGCATTCACACACGAAGACGATATGTCATTCTGTTGTATTGCTTCGACGAAGTATTTTCACCAATCTTTTACACGGACACATGTATAACATTTGCTTTATATTGAAAAATATATATGATCGATATTTTTCTTTGCTTTATCTGTTTCATATTGAGATATATGCATTTAGATTCAGAGTGTCAAAACTCTCTCCGTAACTCTGTGTGACAAGACTTTCCAATTTCAACTTTCCTTTTATGTCGAGCAATATTCTTGCAGCTCGAGTCCTTGGTGTCTACACTTCACGACCTTTGAGGTATATTTCAAAGAGCGCCATACAACTTACTCCACACTCAGAATTTCTTTAATCAAGGTTGCAATATTCAAGCCCTCGGTAAAGCCTCAGCATTACCAAACTGGACGAAACAATGACACAAATGATGTTAGATGCAGTTCCCAAGTTTGACTTGTAACATAATTATGTTCCCGTGTTTGTTCACTTGTTCGCGAACACCTGACATCATCACTATTTGATAGTGAATTATTAACATATGTTCATGACATAGTCGGAATCTTCCAGTAGACTCTCTCTTTTGGCAGAGATTTCTTATGATTATGTTAAGAGTTTTGTCGATTTTAGTTATTAGCATTATTATCATCATTATTAGTATTATTATAAGTAGTAGTAGTAGTAGTAGTAGTAGTAGTAGTAGTAGTAGTGGTAGTAGTAGCAGCAGTCGTATTTAGTGTTTGAATGTCATTGTGGTTTATCATGACATGACCCTTCTGGGTCTGTTTTGAGCGAGGTTACTTGTTTGTTTTCATAAATTGCAGTCTATTCGGTAACAAGCATTTACAAGGAATAGGGCAGAAACCTATACAGCAGCTGGTTTGTGAAGATCGGGATCGGACATGGTTGAGGCAGCAATTACAGTCATATATCCGTTCATTGAGACGTGCGTGCCATTTATGATGCGGATGATGCATAATGCAGTCCTGGGCATCGCGAGTATGGATGATCAGTGCATGTCCTAGTCTGCATCAGACAATATTCGGAATGATATGGTATTAAATCATGACGAAGACATTCAACACAAATGCTCGCCATTTTACAGAGAGGAGCCAACAGAAGTGAGGCATGAATTATGTGTTCCTCGGGGTCAGATTTAATGAAAAAAGATAAATGGTGTCGGGACATTGTGAAACTTTTTATTAATGCTACAATATATTAAACATATATATTTGAAGAAGACCCGATAAAAGCCTGCAACTCCGTGGAACTCAGATGAAAATACTGGAAGCCAAAATACGTAAGCGTCAAGCTGAACGAAAATAGAGGAAGTCCAAGTAAGAAATTAATAGACAGATCTACAACAGTGTCCGAAATTCTGTGAACAACCTTGTTAGGAATGTCATCACAACTGTTTTCTCTTTGACAGGAGATCATTCCCAAGCTCCAAGCTATTCAGGTATCCGTTTCCATAGTTTCCGTAATTTCACTGAAACTTGGGTAATGAAAATCATTTTGGATTCAAAACCAATTTTTCGCAATCTGGACCGATCCCAACTAAACTGTTACTGGATTGTATGGGCGTCCTATTACCAACAGTGACATAAATCATCAATAGGTGTATTGATACGGGTTATTTACCAAAATCTTTCAAGTCAGGTGTTATTAAGCCTTTGTTGAAGAAGTCTAATTTTGATTCCAGTTTGATGAAAAACTACCGACCGACGGTATCACATTAAACATTCATCTAAAAACTTCTGGAATATAGTTGAGAACAAACCTCATGTACAAATATAGCTTACAGAACTGCTCATGGAACAGAGACAGCATTGAACCGTGTTCTGAATGATATCATCTAGGCTGTTGACAATGGAAATGCTTCTCTGTTGGTATTGCTTGACCTTTCTTCAGCATTCCACACGGTTCATGATCACCAGGAGCTCTTGAGACGTTTACAGTGTGTCTTCGGACTCAATGGTACCGCTCTGTCATGAAACAGTGTGTGACTTAGGGAACACATCGTTTGAATTTGTCGATGTGGAGTCCCCCAGGGATCTGTCTTAGGGCCGGTCATTTTTACACTGCATACATGTCTCCTTGAAGACGTTATCAATCATCACAGTATCCTCCTACCCTTTTGTGCTGATGATTCACAGCTGGTGAACAATCTTTCCCTCGACGAGTCACAATAGCAAACTGCTGTTAGGAAAATATAGAAACTTGTATATCAGAAGTTTAGCGTTTGATGTCTGCTAACAAGTTGTAGCTGAATGAGGACAAGTCTGAGGCTATTGTCATCGGGCCACCATCCAGACTTCACTCACAGGCTTCACACCACATATCTTTCTGTCGGCAAATCAGACATTCCCATTTTCACCTGTAGTCAAATACTTTGGAGTTCAACTTGATTCCAGCCTGTCTATGACTTCTCGTAGTTGCTATTACCATTTGAGGAACATCGGAACCATGCATCAATTCCTGACAGATGATGCCACAGCAGCACTAGACTTATAAAGGCTAGAATACTGTTACAGTCTGCAGGAAGGGATATACAAAAATAACATTAACAGGCTCCAGAAGTCCCCAGAGTTACGATCCCTTCATTGGCTGCCTATTGCAAAGAGAGTTGACTTCAAGTTGCTTACTCTTACGTACACGTGTAAATGGAACAGCGCCATCTTATCTCAACGTTTTTATCCATGTGTACCGCGCATCTAGGACCTTGTGGTCTGGAGACAAACTTCAGCTGGTCACTCACTCCTGGGAACTTAAATACTTTGGTGCCCAAAGTAATTCAAGTAACTGCTGCAAGAAAAATGGAATGCTCTTCCAGTTGTCCTAAGAACAATCCCATCACTTGATATTTTCAAGTCACGACTTAAGGAATTTTTGTTTAATAACTTAGGCATTTAATTTCTTGTTTACTTATATATGTGTGTTGTCGGCGCTTTGAGCATTCTTTGTTGCGTAGAAGATATTATAATCATTACTGTCATTAGGGGCACTTATCCTTATAATTGGTTGGTAACTTACATGTACTTGCGATTATTTCGAATACCGTGATGTGTGTTTGTATTTCAGTGACAAAGCTTGCATCAGATATGATATATCTATTTTTGCAGAATACTGCACTATGTACCTTCAGAAAGTGGCTGTTCAATGTTGTATGATGATGTTTTTATAATAAATACTAACACTGTTTGTTTTAAATATTATAAATAATCCTTGCTTTTAACTTGCAATTTGACTAGTGAAAACAAAGGCAGCATCGACCTATATATAGCGTCAGTTATCTGTCAAGTCTGTCTTGCTGTCAGCCGTGAACAGCCATAGGGATTATTGCCAAGTTGTTATTGCGTCGACTTTACCAAGACAATATCTTCATTGACATCTCCTTTGCCTTTTCTTATATATTCAAAGATCCCCAGATCTACATCCAGTCCTCTGTGTGATGGATATATTTTTCAAACATATAAGATCAGTGAGATAAGCATAATTAAAAGATCATTTGGTCTGTCTTCCATACTACATCACTATATCCCGTTTTTAATATATAGAATATATACAGGTCAACAGTATATACTGTAGTTGGTACAAACGCTATAATCAGCCGGAGGCTCCATTGGTGTGCAATGAATAGTATAGGTATTGTATCTCTTCCAATTTCATGTTTTCCGTTCAGTTATGATATTAATGCGATATGAACCCCATTCTCTATTGTACTCTTTTCCAAGGTAAGATCAAAGAGCTTTGAATAATGATATGAAACAATTTACAAATTTAAAATGTATGTTCCATGTTTTCACAAGTCATCTGTAATACAAATGTGTCATGCGCGGTTATGTATACGTAGTGCGCTACCTGCACGTCCAAGACATTTTGCAGTTGTTACGCTTTTCCTGGCAATAGTTTGATATTCGTCCATTGCTAAGTACGCAAGACTGATTAAATTAGGAACAAAGCCGCGCTGAGTCATATATATGTAATCATGTAATACCACAGTATTAGGCTTATTTACGCTATGTGTATTATCCTTCAAGTTATTAAAAAGAAAGCACCAAATAAGCTGCAATGCTGTAAAACATATAGTCATGTTGGCTTTAATAATAACTACATCAGTGTCTTTATGATGTTATTTGAAGAACAGGCATCCGGGCAAAAGGCTTAATTTCACATATCCCTTAATAACATATTCAAAATTCACCACGTGTTAAAGCTTCTTAGGAAGGCGTAATCGATATTGGGCTTTTGAGTTTCTCATCGAGATAAATCGAATAGGATCATCAAAAAATAATTACCCAAGGATATCGGAAGGGTCTCATATTGCAACATGAAAATATAAAAAATGGACATCGTGATGAAATCGTACATAAATCCAGCATTAGTTTCGATTCTAATGAAATCATATAAGACATTAAGCCCTGTTAATATATTTAACGACATTGGAAACGGCAAAACAAGAAACACTGTCATTTAGTACAATGACGCTATAACTGGAATTGTAATATTGGAAATCTAAGGTACTATGTCATGCAGTGCATATTCTGCATGCACATGTACTTCCTATGTCACTAAATGAGTGTCTGTGGAAGGAGGGGACGGAACACGATACATCAGTGTCAGTCCTGTGATGATGTGTGATCACTCATAGTCACTTTGGTGTGCACCTTTGACACTAAGATCGTATCAGAAGTGATCTCTCCGCCCTACACACTCCAGAAGGGTATGTAGCAGCAACAGCAGTGATCTGCGGCTTCAGTTGGATATATCGCCACGTTGGACTTAGCGGACATCATGCCGTTACGTTTGCCAAGTGTCATATGTAGCGACTTAAATGTGTTACGAATATTATCACATCCTAGACAGTATGCTTAGCCTTGCCTGTAAGGCTGTGGATAGACTTCTTGTTTCATCTGATACCATCTCCGTATGTTCTATTGGAATAATATATGACTAATTCACTTACAATGGCTTTAATGTGTTCATACGACTTTGCACAGACACAGTCTGTCCATGGTTCTGATGGTGTGTGTATCATCAGCTAAATCACAGGAGTCAGTGATGTTTGCTGTATTGTTCCTAAATCTCCAATTTGCTTTGTAAAAGAACATCAGTATATTATTTTTGGTATTTTATAGTCACACTGAATGTTCAAGTCGCTTAATATACCACTGGTATACATATTATTCAAACATATCACCTTACGTGTGAATAGATGACTTTGGTGTAATGCGCCAAGTAGCTGAACATTAAGCTTGTGATTCAGACTTCAAACCTGGACTGCTGCTTACTATTCTGCGAGTTTATGTAAGAGCCACAACCTGGCATCAGAAGCACATGTTTACACAAGGTCAGATGGACACAAGTGTTGACTAGTTATGACAGAACACAGATGTTGGTTTGCTTTATATTCATATTGTTACAACGGATAAATACTAAAATAAATGCATAACAGTAAGTGTTAACAGATATAGTTTGGATTTGCATACTTGGAAAGGATCAAGTTTGCTGCTTTAGCATAGCAAGGGTTTATTTCTAGTGTAGTTTTGGAACCTCATCATCAGCTTTCCTCCACACGTAACAACCATTGATACATGTTTTGTGTCGAAAAAATAAACTTAAATTATTGAGAGCATTTGTATTTTGATTTTTGCCGAAACATTATTATAACTTGTTTGGCCCGTTTCCTCAGTCCTACAGCTATGACAACGTTATGATTGATATTGAATTCCAAAGAGTTGCAGACAGTATACACGATTGATCAGGGAGCTTGCAATAAACGCACTGTCATAACATATTAGACGTTTTATACTTCCTCGACAAGATGTCTAACACCGCTGTCTTTGCGTGTTGAATGACTGATGTCCCATTCATTGACCCGGTGAGCTGCACAACACACAAGGACAAATCTATGACAGTAAAGCTGGATTAATAGAGCAAGTGAGTGAATGTAACTTGTTCAGCAGCTGTATATAACGAAGTGTAGATGAGACGAATAAGTGGTTGACAGCTGGGGAACGATCCAAGGGGTCAGCCGGTCTTATTTCATGTTTCACGAACCGGACATAACATGCATGTAGAAGAAACAGAAGGGAGAAGGGGCCGACTATTTTGAGGAATACACTAAATCATTGATCACATTCACGACACCGAGAAGGTTATAGACATATAGTATAAAAACTAGTTAACAGATCAAATATCTAGACTGCATCAATATTCTCAAATGCATGGAATGACAATTGTCCTATAATTGGAGTGCAGTCAGTCGTCATTAATAAGTAGACGTTTTTCGATAGTAGGATCAGGAAATAAATATTCATGAGAAATTGTTTTCTGATATTAACATTCAAATGGACAAGCAAGTTAAAAGAGAAACTCGTCTTCAATATCACCTAAACAGCAAACACTGCCTTTTCTTATATTCCCAAGTTGTCTTGCAATCTCAATGAGGAGCTTGCGTGCGCTGCATCTAAACCGAGCGAGAGTTTTACGTATTATATTCAAACTTTACTACAACAAAGATTGTACAAATGATTACATTTGTTATACATTCTTAACATGCCATTCCTGAAGGTACATGTTGTTTTAAGTCTGTGTTAAATGAGGACTATTGTATAAACGGTCTGGTGTATCTATCCAATATTCTATCCAGACAAACCCGATAGTACGACACAAAACACGTCGCATTACTGCTTATTGCACCGATGAGAATACCTTATGAGGAAATCGCTATGTAGGTCCTTGCGTCCCCTCATTATTTATATAGATGCAACAATATTTTATACTGTCGAATAATGACGCCTTGTCCTTGCAGATACACATAAAATCCCCAAGGAAGACAGTGTAAATCGTAATAACAGGACGAAGCAATCACATCTATAATGTCTAGAAGTCATCAATATATATGTGTTGGGAGTTGATGTTTGAAACTTATCCACTTCAGATCAGTTATTATTTTGAGAGATGCCGGGGGGATATAAATCTACCCAGATTGCCAGAGGGTTCCTTCAGATGGGCTTCTCCATTGATTATTCTGTTTGCGATAAATTATTCATAATAGTATACCTATATGGCACTACAAATCTTTGTCATATTACTTATTTTCATAAGAAACGTGTTTTCGAAAAACATGCCGAAATCCCTAAGCACTAGGCTACACTACCATCCCGTCAATTTTAGTGTGTCTCTTGTTCAAAAGTTGTTTGACCAGGGTTACGATATTCAAGTCAATAGAAGATTTTGGATTTCAAAACGTGGACATGTGGAGGACATATCCAACAAGAAAGGGTTTTGTATTTCAGTTGTATATCTTCGTACAACTGATTTAAATAGAACTTCTTTCGACAACAGTGCGGTAGAGGTAAATGGTTATGTGCATATGTATTCCTTTAAAATGTATTATATATGTAAATAACAGGTTGGTTGTGATTTTAGGCAGCTCATATAAATTCAATGAAAAGTACCTTGAACCGACGCATTATCACTATATACTTTCCCCCTGATGCGCCTGCGTCAACACACTTGGATATATAGCATGAGTGTGTGAATGAGGTGGGTTAAACGCCGTTTTTAACAGTATTCAAGTTACATCACGGCGTGTCAGTTTAATGTGGGAGGAAAGCCCGAAGTGATGCTGGTCTCAGACGTTTACCACTTCGGTGAAACCCACGAGCACGGGCATGGTGCTGACAAACATAGAAACATAATCGGTTCGAACCGGGATTCAAACCCACAATCATAGGTTTCTGGCGTGCCTAAGGGACGCAACTCTGCACAGCGAATCGCGGCGCCTTAGACGACTGGGTCACCCTTGCCCCCGGATATATAGCAATAATAGATGTATGATCTTAAAAGTATGAATAAATCATGGAAAGTGCCTGTTGTTCAATTCTGAACAACAATCTAATGCACAACAGATGAAATCTAGACATACTTTAGTTCAGATAATATAGACACAACCATATGAATATTTGCAATATTCCGATAAGGGAAATAATGATGAAATGCGATATTCAGTTGTCCTTAAGATGGTAGTTACACTGATGGAATATGACGATCAGATCATTATCTGAAATGTCGGAAGTATACATGCGATATATTTAATGGTTTATTACTTCGTTAATAATGAATACCGCCCAACAGCATGTGTATGAAAGATCGCTCAGTGTCACATATAGTCGAGTATTCATTATCGTTAATGATAATACTGTGTAAGTAGATGTGAACCTTTTTTGGACCCAGTGACTGACAGTGCAGTTCATCACTAACGTAAATCATGGTCAAAAATATCATACCATGATATCCATCTTGATATGTTGAATACTAGATGTATCGCGAACAGTATCCTTGGTATATGGCATCATACCCATGTTCGTGGATTTCACGAAGGTCATAATTATAAACGACTACGATTGAAATGAAATTGACGCACCGTGATATAACCCTTTCCCTAGTCATAAGAAATGTCTGCCCGACTATAATGTATTATCATGAGCATGTGTTAATGTTTCACTATCAAACAGTTATGATACCAGGTGTAACACTGTTTAGGGGAGTCAACACGCATACACATTCACACACACGCACGCGCTAGCGCACACGCACACGCACACGCACCTTGTTGTTTAATGCGCCGTCAGTAGCGCCTTACCAGAATCATACGATGTTTGTTTTTTGTTTGTTGTTTAACGCCGCACTCAGCAATATTTCAGCTATATGACGGCAGTCTGTAAATAATCGAGTCTGGACCAGACAGTCCAGTGATTGGCATCAGGAGCATCGATCTGCGTAATTGGGATACGATGACATGCATCAACCAAGTAAAAGAGCCTGACCACTCGATCCCGTTAGTCGACTCTTACGACAAGCATATATAATCGCCCTTACGACAAGCATGGGTTGCTGAAGTCCTATTCAAGCCCGGATCGTCACGTGTCCAGAATCATATGATCATGGTTCGAATCTTGCCCTGACTATGATCACTGTCAGTACCATACTCAAACACCGTGTTTTATGGGTTGTTTGATAGGCATTTCTTAGAGGTTGCAATGTTGACAAAAAGACGTAATCAATAAAAGTGTGTCTGCCGTGTTCATGGGTGTCATCAAAGTGGTACACGCCTTAGGCCTGCATCACTCTGGACGTTCGTGATTCAGCTGAAATACTATAACAGGTCAACGCACAAACACCTTGAAACAATATTGGCTGTTAGCCTATGTAACGCCATAATTTGGGTTTAGGAAGTATGGCATACACTCACGGGGTCACGTCACTACCCAATAACGGACAGATGATGTAAAATCAATTGCATAGATAAAATGACACTTCTATCCAAAAACAGAAATAATATAAAATTTAAGATTAAGGAAATCACGATTTATAAATTTTTAGGAATATACAAAATGTGGATAGCCACAATACAGCTCCTGAAATACATTACGTATATATCAAACTGACGCGTTTTTAAAGTTATTGTCACATACGCTTCTCGCTAAATTTGGGATCGATCGAATGTATATAACGTTGCTTTGTTGACGAATGAATACCATAACCTACTATTCTGTTATGTTGAATAATTACATTACCAAATAACACCGGGCGGTGGGGTAGCCTAGTGGTTAAAGCGTTCGCTCGTCACGATGAAGACCCGGGTTCGATTCCCTACATGGGCACAATGTGTGAAGCCCATTTCTGGTGTCCCCCGCCGTGATATTGCTGGAATATTGCTAAAAGCGGCGTAAAACCTCAATCACTCACCCACTCACCAAATAGCACCATCCATTTCTCGTTATTGTGATTATTGTCATTGTTCCGTAAAGTCGTTTATGAAATGTTTCTCTCTTGTGTTATATGGAATACGTTTCAGTAGTACTACTAGACACAGCTGATAACATATGCTGGTTTTTCCCCAAATGAACATCATACCTGTGTGATGAATTATTGTTGTCAGAATACACATATACTACAGCCCTTGTAACTAAAAGCAGCAAACAAACTCTGTCCATAATAAGAAATCTCTTCTACAAGTATAGCCCACTGTACGACTACGATTATATCATGAGCATGACTATGAATCACTATCAAATGGTGGTGAAACTAGAGTTCGCGAAGAGCGGTTGGAAAGCCTGGTGGTTAATGCGTTCACTCGTCACGATGAAGACCCGGGTTCGATTCCCTACATGGGTAAATATGTGAAGCCCATTTCTGGTGTCCCCCGCCGTGATATTGCTGGAATGACAGCGGCGTAAAACCAAACTTACTCACTCAGTATTGAAAAAATACATGTTGATTAATAAATAAAAATAATTATGACTAAAGGAGAACACCCCCGTCTCATATTCATGATAAATCTCTGTCATCGCCATGATATTGCTGGAATATTGCTTAAAGTGGCGTAAAACAATACTCACTCACAAGAGTTCGCGAAAAGGTAAGAAAGGGCACAGGGAGGTTGACTACATGTATTAGAAAGTTGGAGTCATCCCTCTTGTCGTACTGTCTTGTGGATACTTTTAAAATATGAAACAGATGGGGCGGTTTCGCTGGTCCTTTTCATTTCTAGTTCATGTGGGTAAATTAGTGGAAAGAAATTTGCTTATTTGGCCATTATTGGCCATTAACAAGAATCATGTTTCTTTATTTATATGCCACTGACAGCGTGAAACATCTCACAAAAAAATGAAATCGTAAAGATCCTCGTTAATGGGCTGTGACAGTAAAGATGCTATAAGTATGTTTACAGCAGTACACCGTTTATGTTTATGTTTCGATTTCACAGTGAAACTTGATAGTTTTTGCTCATTACAACGACCCATACAATATAAAGACAACACGAACAAGCCTTTTGATTTGAAATATTCATTTCCGAAAGATTAATATCTGAAAGCCACTTCAAAAGAAACGCTACTCAAGAAAAATACTAAATTAGTAAATGATGATCAAACTTCATGTCCTTGCACAATAAATTCAAACCAAAGATTAAAAAGCATGATTGAGGATTTTTCACTGATTACTTCAAACATCCTTATCACGTTTTAGGCGGACGATCAGGCGAATTATCACGAAGAGAAAACCTTACAAGACGGTTATGGATTCGGGGCACGCGATGAATGTTTTCATTGTAGATTGGTGCTCTGCAGACATCGAAATCTGATAAATAATGCGCACCACAACGGGGCTTGAAACTATCCTTCTAGCAGATTTGCACGTTCAAACATCGTTAGCGGATTGCGTATGTCCTTCTTTGTAATGGTAATGAGGGACCACATCCCCTATCTGCACGAAGCCCGATCAGACATTTCGGTGTTGTTATCGTTTAATTGGAGAGGCATCTCAACAGATGGCCCCGACACTCAACATGAGGTGCGATGCCAGAGCCAGTTGTCAGGAAGACCATATACAAACACGCAAATGCCGTCACATGCAGTATTTCCACACTCCTCCTTGGCAACTACTTAAAGCCAGGGGAATATCAATAATGGAAATGACTTGATGCAAACGTAGTTCCGAAAACAACCAATTCCGCTGTTTCCAACAAGAACAACAATGGCCTTCGTTTTCGAGGTTTTAACGAGTTTGATATGAGGTCGTAAATAGTTGGTACACGAATTGCTCATTCATATATAAAACCCACCTATAGAAAGTCGTACAATACTTCTGATATTTATATCATTATAAGAAAGAAATATTATGGTCATTTTCACAGTTGAATAGGTCAAACATTGCACAGTCTTGAGCGCTGACTCATCCGGAAAGTCGTTTTCATTGACATTGACTGTCTAGGGATGCTTTACTGGCCAGGGATACTTTCCGTATATTGACAATGCTCCGGATATCTAGGTATACTTTGCTTGGTTACTCTTCATATACTGACATTACTCCGAATAACGTGTTACTCTTTACTGGGAAACGATCCGTATATTGACAATACTCCGAATATCTAGGTATGCTTTACTGACCAGAAGTACTTTCTGTATATTGGGAATACTTCGAATATCTAGGTAGTATACTTTACTGGGTAACTTTCCGTTCATTGACACAACTCTGTCTATCTAGGTATACTTTACTGGGATACCTTTCGTTTACTGACAATACTCAGAACATCTAGTTATACTTTACTGGGGTACTTTCCGTAGATTGAGAATACTCCGAACATCTTAGTATACTTAACTGGGATACTGTCCGTAAACTGACAATACTCAGAATGTCTACGTATACTTTACTGGCCAGGAATACATTGTACCTTTCGTATACTAACAATCACAACCGGCAACCGGCAACTTTCACTCCCTCTTAATCAGCATCATGTCGGTTTAGAAAGGGTTTAAAAAGTCACAGTAGTCAAACACAATCCACTATCTATCATAAGGACTGGGGTCAACTATATATTTGATATAAACACAACAAAATAATAAATCACACCCAAAGCGATATAGAACAAGATTGAGTTCTGTGACTGGATCAGGAAGTCAATAAATCAAACTCCCCAGTGGGAAAGACGGATTCTTGGGATTCTATTCAATCTTTTTTCTTGACGTAATACCATTTTGTCGAAATCTCAAATATTGAAATAGATTTCAACCAATGTGCTTACTTGTATAGTACAAAGGGATGAACGGTGCCGGAGGGAGGAACTATTAAGGGCCTTCCAGTGGACACGAGGTGTTGAATGACAGCTGCAGATGGTGACAAAGCAGCCACCTGATCAATGGCAATGTCTGTGACTTCCTGTTCCGGGATACACGGACACTGGGTAATATCGTTAGCACCAGATATTGGGGGCTTGGTTCGTTCTGGCTTGTTTGCCAATTTCTAACGATCAATGCCCCTTTTACTTTTGATTATGGTTCTCGTAACTCTTGCATCAGATTTGATTACATCTGGTGTCAGAGAAATAGTTCCTTTATTGCCCATTTCTGGCAATAGGATCAATATTATTACGTATCCTGGCGTTTGGAGGCGGGCGGCTCCTCTATCATGTCCACCCTGTGTTCAGGTCGAACCTTCATCACACCCTGGAGGGTCTAAGGGGGGAGTTGATGCCACTCTATTAACAAATTTGGGTCTCTGTGCTGATTGTCATTCACAATGTTTCAGCGAATGCCGAACGCGTCAACATTCACCAACGTGGTGAAACAGCGAAAATAAGTATTCGGTGAAATACCCTGATTGTTGTAATTCCTTTGCAGACAAAATTAATCTAAAGCGAGAGCCTGGTTTTCTTCTGTTGCATAAATACCGAAAGGACTCAACTGAAATTGCAACTGAACATTTCTTAGACATTTTCTTCATCCATCGTGAAGGTTAATCATATTAAGTTACATTAAAGTTTTGAAATACGTTTTGAACACTCTCATCTCCAAAACAGTCATGTTTTTTACATAGATTTCTTATGAATATGGAAAGGGTTTTATCGCTTTTAATAGTTTTGTTAGCATGCATGTGCGAAAATTGTCATAAGTATTTCTATTGAAAAGGAAATATCGAGATGACATGAAATATGATTTACTCTTAAGGACTATAATGTTGTAAGTATGACTGTTAACTTAAGAGTTTAAGTTTCATTTCGATCGGAGGACCATAACCAAAATGATAACATTAAGCATCAATACATTAAATAAACCGATATCGTTTTAATATATAAAGATTTTTTGGTTTGGTTTGTTGTTTAACGCCGCACTCAGCAATATTCCAGCTATATGACGGCGGTCTGTAATTAATCGAGTCTGGACCAGACAATCCAGTGATTAATATCATGAGCATCGGATCCATGCAATTTGGATCGATGACATGCATCAACCAAGTCAGCGAGCCTGACCACCCGATCCCGTTAGTCGCCTCTTACGACAAGCATAGTCACCTCTTACGGCAAGCATGGGTTGTTGAAGACCTATTCTACCCCGGATCTTAATAATATATAAAGACGCGGGAAATGATGCCTAATACCAGAGGACGGAATTTACGTATAGTATGTAGGTAAGTATTCTAAAGTTAGAAGGACAAGATTCATCTCTCAGCATACAGTCTTTGTTATTAATCTAAGTGTTACAATGTGCATATCTGGTCTTTGGTTCATACAATACTTGGAACTTATGTACATGTAAGTTTCTAGTCAATATGTGTCTCTGCACACAGCTGTTTCTAAACTCCATGTTCCTCTGTACATTCAAGTTGTTTGCCAACATTTCCCTACGTCAAGTTTCTAGCGAGTCTGAATGTTCCAGGAACATTTTGAAACCCCAAACCCCAGCTACATACCGGATATTGAAGACACACACATCATTTATATTGCATATTTCCGACACACACATCAACCTTATTGCATATTTCCGACACACACATCAACCTTATTGCATATTTCCGACACATACATCAACTTTATTGCACATTTCCAAGCATTATGTTTGGTTTTTACACATCACAGTTGTTTGATACTTCAGAGCATGTTCCCTTAATGGTCACAACCAAATGTCACATCGTTCCGGTCCGCCAGTTTGGACATTACGTTTTGCCCTCATCAGAATTTCAAATCAAGGATCCTTCTAGCCCTATAAACAATATTCTGTCAAGGCTCACACTTGCAACACAACATCAATCGTCATATAACCTTACAGGAGAATATTTATGGGTGCTACCAGAAAAGAAGGACGTGCTCCTCTGTTCCACGAACAGTCGTCTCACCATTGCTGCTTTCAGTAATCTATCCAGGAGCTTTTTTCACCACTATTTTACCTTTTACAAACAGGGGATTCTGTTTCGTTGGCTGCTCGAGACTCGTTATTCTCTGGCGTTGACATGTTATATTGATACTTTGATTTTGTGTGACAGATACGAGAATGAGTGAGCGAGTTGGATTAAACTCCGCTTTGAACAGAATTGCAGTTACATGATGGTGTGTCAGTATCATGTGGGAGGAAAGCCCGCAGTGATGCAGGTCGCAAGCATAAGGGATGCAAGTTGTGTCCCGTATACGAGTGTTAGCGAACTGAATTTGATTACATAACATGTTGGGTTGAAACGGATATGACAAGGGCACATCATGTGACGTAAACAAGCTTCAGAAATCAAATTGTTAACCACTGAATGGGTTCTGAAACCATGTTGTTAACATTCTAAACTACCCACACACTGAAACTGATAGCATCCCTTAACGGTTTGTGGTATGCTCGAGGGATCTTGCGTAAGCTATATCCACTGCCAGAATTAATGTATCAATAGGCTAGGTGGCGTTAAGTGCATAACAGTGCGACATTGAAGCATTTTAACAGATACAAGACTGATGACGAGATATCAGTATCAGGATCAAATGGAGAATGACAAGATATTTGTTCTGTGTGAGCATCAGTAAGCCATGTTATTGTGGCCCCTTTAAGAGAATATGATTTAGAATATGACTGTCTCCATTACTACTTCTTGAATCGTCTCGAAGGCGTCTATTTTCAACATATTACGTCGTGATTAATAAATGCCATATTGATTGTATTAATATAACATACCACAGTACAACTGTATATATAGCTGAACAAGATATACATTAAACTGTCATGGGAATGGCATAGAAAAGCATTGCGCTTTAAGAAGATCAATTACTGTGCACTGTCATGAAATATGCAGAAGGCTGGGTCTAGTGCACATTCATAGACTATTCCTGAGGGAAATCCTTTATGATTAACGCGTGGTTGAAGGACCCATCCCATGTCTACGTTTTTCTACTTCTTTTTAATGTCACATCCTATATATGTATGTCAGTTTCCTGACGTACTCTTGTTGCACTTTGCAACAATTCCGGCGTGTACCTTAGTTACTATATTCGTATTGTTAATTGTAAAATCATTTCTGTTGTCCAACGACAAAAGTGAGTGAGTATTGTTTTACGTCGCTTTCAGCGATATTACAGCACTATCACGACGTGGCACACCAGAAATGGCCTTCTCACATGTTACCCATATGGGGAATCGAGCCCGGGTTTCAGCATGACGAGCGAATGCTTTAACCACAAGGCTAACCCGCCTCCCACGACAAGGCAACAAATATCTTTTGGCGAAGATTTGAAATGTGTCGATAATGCGTCTCCTGGGATGTGGAAAACGCCAGTCCAGCTCCTTCAAACAATAATTGATGCCAAAGATAGTTCCTGGTACCAATGGTGATTCTGGTTGTCAGGGAGACTTCAGGTGCCGGAGGTACTTCCGGTTGTCAGGGGTGGACATGGTCTGATGTACAATCATCGTGAAGCCTATCCTCCATACGGACTTGATAAATCAAACTCGTGGATCACAAGTCGGCGTTGGCAGACAAGCTATGTCTATATGATTAACAAGAGATGACAACATGTTTCGGCGTTATATGTCAAAGACATTGTAAGGATCTTAAGCCTATTCTGGTTACTGTTCATATTGGTTTTATGTATCTCCTGGGTATGCATTGTCCTAGCCGACGCTGTCTCTCAACTTTGGAACATTATTATGCTATGATTAATCTAAATCCCTATCCCCAACGTATTTAACGTCGTGGTTGAGCATTCGCCTTCTCTTAAATCGTCTTGTATACCTTCATCCGAGTCTCGTGCTTGAAGCTGACCAGTCTGAAAAATCAACATACTAATAAGGACTGTGATACTGATGGTACCTCAGTACTAATGTGAGATTGTATATTTAACGAGAAACGGCTTGATGTCAATGCTGGAGAACCAAGGACGATTCTCTCCATAACGGGGTTCAGACTTAATCTAGCTTCTTGAGCGTGATAACCCAGACTGTCTATGTTTGTGGAGGAAATGACACGACACTAATCTATAGCCACGTGTTACCCTTGTGAAAAATGTAGACACTGTGTATACATTTCAAGTAAACTTTCTCAGTCCAACTGCGATGAACTACCTTTCAACCTATCGTCTTCCTTGAGCAGGAAATGTTAATCAATCCACAGGCGTCTGGAGGTATATATTTTATTTCCCTATCAATACACCAAGAACGAATCCTTTCCCCGCAAAATAAGCCTACGAGTACATGTAATGTGGAGAAGGTCACATTTCTACAACCTTGTTATTGGCATGTCACTAACATTATTACTCTGTACTAAACTCACGTCCATTCCAGCGTCAGCTGGCGTCCGCCTGACGGTGTCGAGTATGAAGATAGCAGCAGTACTGTCCTCATTTCCTTCATCTGATGCAGTGTGAATTAAACAGCCTTCAATGATGACAGGTTATATCTCCACGATCTGTATCCAGTAATTCAATTTCCTATACTCTGACTTCCCTTGGATCATTGGTGGGGTTTATATTGCCACGCAAAGGTTTTGTAATGTACGCTGCTGTCAAACCTGTCAACGAGTGTGTAAAGTGCATCAGTTGTTGTTTACATAAAAGATTGTACACTGAGATGAAAACAATGCATTAAGATGACATTGAGACTTCAACCTTCCAGGAGTCAACTTTCCTTTGATGCCGAGCAATATTCCAGCAGCTCCAGCCTTTGGTATCTACATATCGACACAATCGGCAAAAAACGTCAAACGAATCTCTAATTAAAAGTTTCTAAAAGTTTTAAGGTAGACATGTGGAGGACATTTCCACATTTGACGCACCAGTGACCAAGATAATGTCTAATGTAATTTTATATTTTGACCATATGTTCCCGTATTGTTTCAGGTGTACAATTGGACGGGTAAGAAGGATCCGGGTTAGATTTGATCTTGAGCCATGATAGTCGTAAGAGACGACTACCACGACTACTACGTGTGATGCATGTCATCGTATTCCATTTTCGTAGATTGATGTTCATGATGCCAATGACTGGATTGTGTGGTCCAGTCTCGATTACTTACAGACTGCCGTCTTATAGCTGGAATATTGCTGAGTGCGGCGTTAAAATACAAACAAACAAAGGTATACAATTGATGTGTCCTTCATGTGTTTGTGACGGGTGCGGAGATGGTACGCAAGACCTCGCCATTCACAGTATATTGATTATTGCCACGGATTTAATCGCAAAATATGTGTTCTTTTAATTCGGCTAAATGTGTCAATAATCGCTAACACCTGAAAGGATTATGTAAAATCCTGTTTGGGTCCTTGCAGGTGGCGAAAGTGCTGTAAGTCCCCAAAGTATGGTGATCTCCTTCAATTGCTGACGATCAGTAGCCCGTGATGATAGTGATGATTGTTTATGGTTCCAGGCTAGTTTTAAATACCAATCTGTGCTACGTCTAGATATTTTAGTGCCCGTTGTTGACAGGCTTTTATAGTTGAAAATGTATTTATTATGCATAACCTTTGTCAGTCACGATATGGCTGCAATACTGCCGATGTGACTTTAAATGTGTGGCAGGACACGCTCACCTTTTCGCAAGCACCTGGTATCGTCACTATTTGAGAGTGATTCATAAACACGTGCTCCTGATTAGGTCGAGGTCGTACACCGATCTCTGCTCTTAGTTGGGATTGCTTATGATATTGGAATTGGTTTGTGTAGCTTCTATTTTCTTGAATTAAATAAATAAGTGATCTGATAGCCGAACAAACAGCTCGGTAACAGATCATTTCAGTAACCCTAATCCTGACTGTAGCTTAAATTATAAACAAAATATATGTTTTATTCAAAAATTGGTATGTGAGGCCAATTGTTATAAAAAAAACCTTGAAGAATCATCTTGGATGGTTTTAAATATGATAATACTTATCTTTATGCTATATTTTTAAGGTCAGACACGTATATATTTCTCCAATAACCATTGTCGCGAAATAGGTCAGGTTTAATTCAACTTTGGCAGAGTGTGACGTTATCCTCAAAGTTGAGGATGGTCAGCCAAGACCAGTGCTGCCAGAGAAAATCAGCTGCTAATCGTTGATAAACACATCTTGTATCACTCGACTGTTGTTGATGCAGACATGTGCTCCCGTTATGAATACAAACGAGCTTTCAAATGGCACATCTTACAGCAGACAATAAGTTCAGCCTCCGTTTGCACTGCACCGGGAAGTTGGCAACTGTTTGTGGACATACGACCCTACAGTGTTTGTGCTAGAGCTATTGCGGCCCCCATAATGCTTCAGTGACAATACACCATGCAGAGATATGGTGTTCTCGACATCCTCCTGGGATAGATTGCGGAAATAGATTCCGATATTGACACTGTAACAATCCAACAATATTTATTCATTATGTAATAATTGATCTTGTGTCGTGATGGGTTGTGCGAACACAAGGCCAGGGACAGTAGCATTCAGGACGGGACAATCGCGTATCAACATCGCCCCGTAAAACATCGATCTAGAATTACGCTTCTTTCGTGTATCAGAAGAATATACATTGTAGGTGCGTTTACATTCCATTTAGAGCATCGCTTTGGTTGGTTCCAGTGGCCTGTTTACAGAATCCCCAGTTCAATAAAGCAGGGAATAGGCCAGTGAGAACTGCATGTTGTTCTAATTAAACCTGGATTGAAAATTAGCCTTAAGGAAACTACAGAAGGGAGGCAAGACAAAAATAATGTCTTAGTGAACATCGGATGCACACTTTATTTCCTGAGATGAAACGGCTGCAGGGATGTTTTCACTTGAAAAGCAATTGAACTTTATTTCAATTAGCCAGACTTTAAAGTGCTAACCTGGATCGTGGTACGGTGATAATGTTCATTGATGATGATGATGTGCGTCGTATGTTAGCGGATGCTCTGCCATAAAATGGCATTCCAGAGCCTTTGGGAATTCCAAGACGTTGAGTAGAAAACGAAGATTTGCCTTTTTAAAACCACATGGGAAATTTCCTAGCCTCGCGTGCATTAGACGTTGGGATACGTGCTGTATTGTCTGTTGTGGATAAGTATTGATAAGGGAGGACAAGAAACGCACCTGTCAACCTACTTGAAGTTTCATTAATGGGATCGTCTACATTAGCCATGGCGTTTTATGTGTAAATAATACAACGTGTTGATTGGGCTCACCTGAATCGTCATTGAATTTTCCTGTTAACTAGCGTCAGTAATGTGTCTGAATGCAGTCTTCATATGCTCTGGCGCCTTTCGTGAAGCATTATCCCTGACCAGAAGTGCGGAAAATTGAGAAGAGAAGATTGCCCGTACAGTTTAATACTGCATTTTAGCCTCAATAATTGGACTGACGAAAACTTCAAAGCATGTGGCCATAAAAGGAGGGTGCATCGATTGAATGTTCCTTGGACTACTGAAGGGTATGGGGAGGCTAGCCAATGTCACGTCTCTTACGTGATAGTCAACGATTTCGCGCTCTATTAGAACTACCGGGGCTTCCAATAGACTTAGCTCGATTTAGCTGTTTAACATGACAAGAGCGTTTTCAGCGCAATTTTAAGGGTTTGCCAGCCTTAAAAGTGACACGCTGGTTCGTTGGTTCGTGCTGATTAATTGGAGTTTAAATTGACAGTGAATCTGTGCAATTGGCAGAAGGGCGATCCTAGATGTTTCAATTTAGACTAACAATTTATGGCCAGTGTCATCTTCGTGATTGTCCTCGGTTCCCAAATGAGCCGACTGTATTGAGGAAATGTGGAGACGACCTTGGTGTAGGTCTTCCTTGACAATTACCAATTATAACCACACAGGCACGCCCCGAATAACACAAGGGGTAATTTCAGGGATCAAGTCGTATCCGTGGGGTTGGTTACTTTCGAAATTGCAAACTTTCTCTGCTTCCGGAATAACAATATAGCATTAGCATAGCAAATAAGCATAACTGTAATTGAATTTTCGATTTCCCGACCATGCTTTCGTTTACACCAACGAATGAAGTATCTAAATGAAGAGTAATATTACTTTACCAGCGTGTGCGTAATAAGGGTTCTCGTCAACTTCTACCCTAATGTAAGTGTGACTATATGACATCCTGGTTGTTCCTTTGACATTTCGCCACAGGTTCTTGTACGTTGAAGTGAAAATACTTTCATGTTGGTATGATATATAAATAACACAATCACCCAAAATATACTTACGAATAAACTTTAGTGTTTTCACCGTGAGTGTTTTATATGATGTCATATTTGCAGGTGTTATTGAGTATTTGATGCCCGGAAATCTAGGAATTTTGAAACTGACGGCGATAGCTGAATCATTCGAATGTTACAATTTCCACGCATCATTAAGATTCTGTATTGACTACAAATATAACTACTGCTGTATCAAAGAACAAGGTACGATAGGGGGTCTTATTGGCCCATGGGATCTGCAAATAAAGAAATTAACAAAATGATAAAGCATTATGAAAGTTATCACACATGTTCATATGAATGACAATTAGAATTTTAACTAAGCACACTGAATGTTTACCTAAGGCTTAATTGTGTCAAAAGACTTACTTTAGATTTAAGATATTTCTAAATTTTGAATATGTGCAAGATGTTATAAGAAATGTCGACAAAGAAAGGACAAACATTTGGTAAAAAATCTTTGTTCACATGCTTGTTTACTTGATCATGTTGGGAGAAAGATAGCCAAGTGTAAGAACGAAAGAAAGGTAGTAATTAGACATTAGAAAATATCTGTTTATGCCCATGCCAATATTTTTCAGTTTGGATGAACCATAAAAGGAAACATTTGTAGTGGGCCAAAAGTTTAATTGAACCATAAAATGAGTCATTTGCAGAGGACCAAAAACTCTCCTGTCCATATCCAACCTCTTTTAGAGATAGAGCAAAATAATACACTGAATAAGAAAAGTTTTCATTTCGAAATAAGATGACTGAAGATTTCACGGATTCCAATCTTAACGTTTTTCAACCAATCAGATTGCGGCCCACGCTCACGTTTAGTTTTTAATGTTTATTGATTCCAGTAGTCGCTTCCAGGGTCCACAGTAGCGTCCACAAAGTGTATGAAAGTGAATTCTTCTCTGATTATTTAACATTGGACACATACTAAAGGATACCAACCCTTAATGATTAATGTAAACAAAAGCGAAAGAAAAACCGTTTCCATAATCATAAGATACCATAGTGCGATTCCGACTATATCATAAGCATCTGTCTATTACTCATAATCAAATCGTGATGATACAAGGTGTTTGCGACAAGTAAAGCATATCCTGCCCTAACGGTGTTCCCCGTCACAAAAACATGCAAAGGCAAGTCAAATGTTCACCTAAAACAACACGTGAACATGTGGTACAAATCCAAATAGAAAATGGCATAGGACATTGTTCTGGTCAGTGATGTAGCAAATATGGAAATTCCATGCATGTGTCTACCTTCTACCTTTTGAAAGCGTCGCTGGGGCTGGAGTTGCTGGGGTATTGCTCGATATAAACACGTCTTCATAAAGTAAATGTAACATCATCATGCGTCTACAACTTGGCTGAAATTCTGCCACTCACTTTTCATGATCAGTAGTAGAGTCACAAAAGACATGGTCCAATAGCACCCCACTTTCTAATAGGTCATGTATACCTCCATTCGAAGCTCGCAAAATGTGTCTTATTCATAACAATTACTGGAGGTATATAACACCATTTGCAAATATAACAATCTATTAGTTTTGTTTTAAAAGGAGATTCAGTTCTCTTGTGCATTTGCTTCTGTGTCTTTTCAGAAGATCTTATATATCCTATATGGGGCAAAACCACTAACGACTATCTCTCCTGTCTTTCCAACATGTTAGTTTTCTTTTCTACACATTCTGCACAATGCCCTTGCGCTGGCAGTTTCTTTTAATTCATTTATAGATTATTTCATTACATTATGATAGCAAACTTCATAAAATAGTAGCAAGAAAACATCCACATATTTATAGTGAAGGAAATTGGAAAAAAAATCCGTATATTCCAATTTCGGCAGATCAATAGTTTTGCAATCTTCGGCCCTTCAGGCATTTTTCTCCAGTACTTCTCTCCAGCCCGACACAATTTAACCGTGAGCAATCTTGAAGCCTGGATGAGTAATTCAGTTCACCTGAATTACTCCTCATAAAATGCAAACGTAAAGAAGAAAAACTCTCTCTGAAATTAGGCAGGCACTTAGGAATTGAAATTGCGAGTAAAGAGTGCTTGCTACAAGCCCCGTGATTTCACAGAATGGCAAAACCACCGTATCTAATGAACACGGTATTTTTAGTTCCCTGGCATTTTAACATGGAAATTAATTTGAAGTTACAACTTTAAAACAAACTTGATGAATTATGTCATCGTAATAAGGAAACAACAACAAATATTCACGTAAATACCATTAAGTAAGAGAATGAGTAATACGATTGTTTAATTTCACTTTTATAAATTAGTTTAAGTGTATCACGGCGGGGGACAACAAAAATGGGATTCACATATTGTACACATGTCGGGGATCAGACATTGGGCTTCAAAGTCACGAGAGAACGTTGTAGATACTAGGCTAACCGACTGCTCTAAATACCATTAAGAAAACAAACAAATAACTAACCTGGTAAAGTGACTGCAGGCACCATATGTATATGAAGTACAACCAACCCATCTCCACTTCCAAAGAGACACCCTCATCCTTTCCCAAGCACCAACCCCAATCCATTTCCAAATACCCTTCCAACTCACATTCATATCCCCATATCTACCCCTATCCCATACAGATCCCGGTTCGCCCCGATAAGGCTTCTAGGTTTGACAGCAACATACCCGTGCTCGTGGTTTTCACTAAAGTTTTAAACGTCTGCATTACTTCAGCTTTCCTACCAAATAGACCTACCAAAGTCCGTTCTCAAACATTCATCCCACCAGCCCTCACATTTCCAGACCTACCAAAATCTGTTCTCAAACATTCATCTCTTCCACCCTCACATTCCCAGACCTACCACAATCCGTTCTCAAACACTCATCTAACCTACCTCACATCCCCAGACCTACCAAAGTCCGTTCTCAAACCTTCATTCCACCTACCCTCACATTCCCAGACCTACCAAAATCTGTTCTCAAACATTCATCTCATCCACACTCACATCCCCGGATCTACTAAAATCTGCTCTCAAACCTTCATTCCACCAACCCTCACATTCCCAGACCTACCAAAATCCGTTCTCAAACCTTCATCCCACCAGCCCTCACATTCCCGGACCTACCAAAATCTGTTCTCAAACATTCATCTCATCCACACTCACATTTCCGGACCTACAAAATCTGTTCTCAAACATTCATCCCACCAACCCTCACATTCCCAGACCTACCAAAATCTGTTCTCAAACATTCATCTCTTCCACCCTCACATTCCCGGACCTACCAAAATCTGTTCTCAAACATTCATCTCATCCACACTCACATTTCCGGACCTACAAAATCTGTTCTCAAACATTCATCCCACCAACCCTCACATTCCCAGACCTACCAAAATCTGTTCTCAAACATTCATCTCTTCCACCCTCACATTCCCAGAACTACCACAATCCGTTCTCAAACATTCATCTCTTCCACCCTCACATCCCCAGACCTACCACAATCCGTTCTCATACACTCAACTCACCTACCTCACATCCCCAGACCTACCACAATCCGCTCTCATACACTCATCTCACCTACCTCACATCCCAAAACCAACCAAAATGCGTTCTCAAACTCTTGTCCCATCCCTCCCACATGATAATATGACCAAATAACATGAGAACTACCACATGAACATATCTCATCACATGAAAACATTTGTGACAATACCATTTACAACGAAGATTTGAAGAGGCTTCGATTTAAATTAAAACATTTCATTTCAGATACTTAACACAGTGCAGACAATGTATTTAATAACAAGTGAAGTATTGATCCCGACATAAAACCAATAGACGAAAAACACGTCGTGTACTCTTTTATCGATGTATCTTAAACCGAACCGTCTTCCTGTCCTTTACGTCTAAAGACAGCCGTAACATACATAAATAAAATACAACTGTTTACTCTCACAGTTCTTTACGAAAAACGAAAAAGCTACATCCAGAAATCAATCTGAAGCGACACTATTACAGACGCGCACAAAAGTAAAATGGTTTAATTGCATTTAAATACACAGCATGACATAAAGCTTTGATGCTGTGCACGCCAATGTATTGATTCTAAAAATAATCTTCTTATCTGAAACAGCGTCAAACATGCCATCACTAGACCTACGTTTGCATTATAGTTTTGGTGATTACAGAGTTATCAACCTTGGGTGAAGGTTTGAAATTTGGTGATAACAAGACAAGTGGACTCGTACGCTAAAATCACGAACATCTGTTACTTACTCATGTCAATCTCATTCTCCAGACAGATCAAGTTATTTTTTTAAAATTTCTTGATTGTCTTGCCTGCAGTACTTCATCAGTTGAGTCAGAAGAAATTATAAAACCTCAACGCCAGAGATACATCACTCATCATTACCTGCTGAACAGATTCCACTGGGCGTAAAAGGAAAAATCGCGGTGAAAATTATATGAATGAATCACTGAAAATCAGTGATGAGACCAGGTGTTTGCGAAAATGGTAAGCATGTCCTACCCTACCGGTAGATCTCGCCATACACACAATGTGCATAGCAAACCAAATGGGTTTATTTGTGTGTTGCCTGACGCTGCACAGCAGTACTCCTGCTATACGACGGCGACATGTAAACAATCTCGTGTTGACCAGTGATGGACCAATCAATCCAGTGACACGATACCGTATTTACTGATTTTGTTCAACTAAAAACGATATGTTATTGAAACCAAATGACTTCGTCATTTTTATGTAATTATATCCTCGCTTTTGAAAGTAAATATAATTTTCAAAATAACATCACAAATGAGGGTCCTTATCAACGGTTTTACTTTTTCCTCATCCAGTTAAAGGGCGTCGTCGCTTTCATTCACCTTTATCAATGGTACCAGTTATTGAGTATCAATCAATCATTGTTCATCTAAACTAGTAATGTGGAACCGTTTACCTTTTTTGAAAGAAAATGGAGTGAGTTACAGTTACATGTACCATACCAATATCGATACATTTCCTAACCTGTGTGTAGGTCATCTACACATCAAGTCATTATTCACGGTGATGCTTTCATATCAACGTCTAAACCTTCATCATTACAATCTTAAGGGCGAGTACAGGGTGTTTCAGTTTATAATCTTGTTTTTCCCTGTTTCTAGGTGTAAGTTTTATTTTTTCAGATAAATGACGGCTGATTCTCTGAAACAGCGAAACGACTGATTGATATTATGAGCAACGATGCACGCCTGCGATGGTATGCCATCAACCAAGTATCCGAGTCTGACCTTCCGATCCATTAAGTAGCCTCGGACATGCCTAGGTTGCTGGGAATCAATTCTAACCCGGACCCCAACAGGGTTTCAAGGTTTAAGCATTTGGCGTATACACTGTATTACATTCATTATACTCCCAAAGATTATTGTTTCATCTTAGTATCATAACGCATGTGTAAAAAACGCATTATATTAAGTAGACAGCTTAATATGTATGTATGTATGTATGTATGTATGTATGTATGTATGTATGTATGTATGTATGTATGTATGTATGTATGTATGTATGTATGTATGTATGTATGTATGTATGTATGTATGTATGTATGTATATATGTTAGTAGTGAGGAGTGACTGTGTGAGAAGTTAAATTCCAGGTACATTGTATATTCAACAGTGAACACCAATAATGGTCTTGACACAATTTACCAATGTGCGGAATCGAGTCCTGATATGCAGGTTAAAGAGCTACCGCTTTAACCACAACGCTACTTCATCGTCCAATGTCCAACAGTGGATCGGATAAACAAATACGTGTACGTCATTGTCAACCTTAACTAAGCATCATATAATCTCAAACTGGTACCAACATATAAGACTTGTGAGGAAGTGATAAATGTGCCACAGAGATCACTTATGCTCATTAAATGATGTATGAATCTTCATCGTTTTGCACTCGCTCTTTGAGTCACCCTTACGTGTAATAGCGTAACTGTGAGCCTGTAATATATTTGACATTGACGAATTCCTTCGTGCCAAAAGTGTATTTACGACAGCAGATATAATAATATAATCATCGATAATTATATAAGCACATTTCAATCTTTCCTTGATGAAATATAGACATGCTGTTACCTACTGCATAATCCCAGCATCGTTACAGCATCATCCCGTTGAACTGTCAGTTTGAATACACACTGGATGTGAGTACCAAGGGCTTCCAACATCAATCATCACCATCCTGAATAATGTGTGTACATAACGGCATGGAGAGGAGAGAGTGCACATAAACTATTGTCAGACACGATTCATCTTGCGAGACAGATAAACCTTTACTATAATCTTGGATCACAAAGGTTGAAAGAGTTACGTGCTTTGAGGCTCTCACGTTGTTGCCATCATACAACTTGCTGTCCCAGGCTTTCTGTAGCTTGCTTTTACACTTGGCGTCTAGTTTAGGTTTTATGTCACGGAGTAGGCTTTTAAGGTGTTTTCTTACTATGGAGATCCAGACTAGCGACTGAGATGATCTATTTTAATAATGTTTATGTATCACCGGAACCTTAATATTCAGACAGAATGACCATTTGGTCATTATATAAACGTTTGGACCGTGAGCTAATCGATCGTATGCGTTACGAGAAGGTGGGCTTCTGAATAGAACGTTCTGCAGCAAGTGCATACATGACTGTAACATTTCATGCACATCATCAGCCGTCATATGACTGGAATATTGCTGAGTGCGGCTTTAAACAACAACAGAAAAATCAATATATTGATAACAGGGGACAGGGTGGCCAAGTCATCTTAGGCGCCAGAATGCACTGTGCTGAGTCCCCAGGTATGCCAGAAACGTGTGATCGTGGGCTCGAATCACGGTGATTATGTATCTAGGTTTGTCACCACCATCACCGTGTTCGTGAGTTCCACCACAGTGTTGAACGTCTCAGACTTGCATCACTGCAGGCTTTCCTACCACAGTGTCTCGCGGTGAAATACTATTCAAAACCGTATTAAACCAAACTGGCCAAAGGGATCTGAGCGCTAACTACTCTCGTAACTCGTTAAGTAGTCGTAGCTGAAAGTTCGCTGTGTGGCCCGAGGCCCTGCCTCCATGGCCATACCTCCATGATTTGATGTTGTACGTATACGGACGTGTAAGTTTTACTTTTCCTGTTAGTTGATCAGCTTATATTGAAATTATAATCGATCTGTGGTGCACGTACTTTTCCTGAAGACGAGAGTTTTCACACTGATATTTTTCACATGAAAAGGAATTCAACCATGGATGCGACAAGTGTGATAGTGCACCGTGATCATGTTTACGTGCACATGCGTGAGTCAGTATGGTCCTGTGTCACTTTTAGCAATATTCAAGCAATATGACAGAAACGGTCTTTGTGAGGGATCGAGCCATAGTTTTCGGCGTGACGAGCGAAAGCTTTAACCACTAGGCCCTCCAAACACCCATGCTAGAGATGATGGTGGTGCAATTAGGCAAGGGGAGTCAGCCGCTATTCAAACAGAAGGATCGATTTTCCAAACGGACATGTAAAGGCAAGCGCATCACGTCCATCCCCAAACACCCCACCCCACCCCATTCACCCAACCACATGGAATAGTTCTAAAAGCGGCTTAAAACCATAGACTCACATACTACGTTTTGAATTGCATCATTCAGAGGTCACCATTGTTGCTGACACCCTTGTGATTCGCCTTTTCATCAAATGTATAATCTTTTATGCATGTGTCGGTCCGATCCAGTGAGTGAGTATGGATTTACGCCGCATTTTGGCAATATTCCAGAAATATCATGGCGGGGGACACCAGAAAATGGGCTTCACACATTGTATCCATGTTGGGAATCGAACCCTGGTCTTCGGCGTGACGAGCGAACGCTTTAACCACTAGGCTACCCCAACGTCTCCGGTCAGATTCAGATTGTGGAGGGTGACATATTCATTCATAGCAATATTGGTACTATGGACAGTGTTATTTCATTTACATGTCAACGTATAACCTCACGTTTTGTAACCTAACATAGGCCCTGTAACATGTTGGCAGTTTTACAACCCATTAAGAATATACGATGGAAGGTCGTCGTTTATCACCTACAAATCAGCCTTTATAGCGGGCACCACAGCAATCATAGAAATGTCGGACTTGTAAATTGAAAGCATAATACATTATGATACATTGCAATTGTGCGATGGCCCATGGAACTAAGAGTGTGATGTGATGACTGTCAATATATTTTCGCTCGCTTTCCTTCTCCTAAATGCTCGTAACCATCTTGAGAAGTAAATGGGTGATAATCAGAGTTATTGCCCTCGTGTGAGAGAAACAAAGAAGGAGGCTTGCTGGCTTCATAATATGACGCGATCAATCTTTTCTGCAGTTCGCTTTGATCGTAATGACTTATTCAGAACCCATTTCATGGGAAATACGTGTGCAAACTGCCGTCATTATGGTAATACACACTATCCGTTTCATTCACTTCACGAGAAAGGGTCTAATTGATTTAGCCGACTTTGCGGCTAACCACAGAAGGACTATTCATAATTAAAGGAAACGAACCGCGAACTTCCGTCTATTATCCAACCCTTTCCTGAGCAAATATTATTATAGATATCTTTATTGCTAGAGATTGCCAGAAAATGGTTAAGACTAGAATAGACGGAGAAACGTGTAAGTGAAAAGTTTGATGCCGGATGCGGTGTGTTGTGATAGTAGATGCTCATGTCAAATACATTTATTGTAATATTACAGGATCAAGTGCCATCAAACATGGAACTAATGCATCTAAGTCTTTGAGGCCATCTTTCTGATAATTTCCAACTCGCCGCCGTCAATAAGATCTACTTTTATGTGTTGTTTGTTCTGATGTTGCAACGTCATGAAGGTACTTCACTACATGCTTCCTAGCTGAGACGTTTTTGATGTTGGAGCATCAAAGGTCCTTGCAGATGCTGTAATGATTTGACCCGTGTTAGTCAGCGTCAACTGGATCCATTAGCTATTTGGAAGGCGACATCGGGAGGCTACACGTACACCGTCCAAGCCTATCATACAGGATAGGGTACTAACAGAATTACGGACCTGTTTTTTATCACAAACGGCCGTAAGATTTCATTTGCTAATCTGTGCACTTGTAGGCTACTTGAGGCAGTGATATTAGATTAAAAGACACCGTCGACCAATAATAGAACCTTCACCCTTGCGGTGGACACTACCAGAGTGGACGGCTTCAACCAAAATCAAATTATTTGTCAAAATGCGCAACTCTTTCTGGCGATTGTACAGGCAGTAGTAGTTAATTGCGGCTTTCTCAGGCAGCGCGAGGCGGACAGAGGGATTGGTGGAACAGACAAGATAATGGCCCGTGCCTCGGCACTGCGTACAGCGGAATAGTTCTCCATCGACCGCGGCTGTGATGGTCGATCAATACTCCCATCACTAAATCCATCTCACCTGGACAGTGAAGGAAGATAGACTAGTCCATGTAGCCTTCCCCAATAAAAGTGAATTGGTCTATTGTCAGCATGTGTTGTGAGAGCAACGTTGATGGGTGGTTCTGTTAATGAACTCATTGAGGCCACTGAGTCATTATCGCGACGGCAGCGTGTAGGCTGTGAGAACGGATGTTGTACAGTGGAGGAAACTTTTGTTCCTTCGGTGAACAATGTGGATTTGTCTGGGAGATCAGGTGTCCCATTCAGGTGTGGACATGTAAGGTTATCTCTTCATGTTCTCGCGGACTCTTAACGGGAGGAGGAAGCCCCTGGAGGTGAGACTTGTACCGTCCCGGATCCACTTCACCAACTGTCTCGACCCCCAGGCTTTACATGACGAGGGGGTGATGGGGGAGTTTTGTCGGAAGGTGGTGGAGAGGGGGGAATACCCCCGGTTGCAGGTAGCGGAGAAGGATGGGCACTACTTTACCCTGAATAACACCCGACTCCACCTATTCCGTCGTCTTGAAGAGTTGGGACATTGTCGTAAAGTGAAGGTGGAGAGGATTCCACTTAAAGAGATTCCTGAGGGCATTCGACAGATGATGACTCCACCTCCATCAATTAAACGTAAGATTGATTATTATTATTATACTCACGTGGATCGAATAATGCTATTCAATTAGGGATAGAAAAGATTATTCACCTGAATGATGTAACTTTCTCAGTGCTATAAAAGTAGTAAAATGACCCACACGTTTAGGAAAATCGTCGGTAAGATAAATAAATAACAGAAATATTTTGTTTGCCTTTAAACAGCATCGTTCTATCAATTCACTCGGGACTCCCGGTTCCATGTAAATGAAAATACATGAAAATAAATGTGATTCTGTTTCATAATTTTAACGATACATGTGCAACACATTCATTCTATATTACATGTTACATTATTCTATGAAACATTTAATCTATCAAGTTGATCTGTTAATTGGTAACTAATAACTTGTGGTCAGCAATGCTATGAAAACTATAACTAATGGCCCAACACGTCTAGGATAAAACACGAGTATGGTGGGAACTTTCCTGATTATTGATAAATGTAGCTCGCTCATATCTCATGTCAAATACACCTGTGAAATCTCACTGACAAATAGAGTCTTAGGTAAAAAAAACCACATGATATACAGAGTACATGTTATGTCTTCATATGTGTCGAAGAAATCTCTCACTGACAACATGTCACCGAATGATTCCGAGTCATTCCAACTTGTCTCCCAACAGACGTGATACCACCGCAGACAGTAATTCACAGAAAGCCTAAACATCTGTTGCAGTTTGTCTACCACGTGGGGAATGAACACACGTGCCGTAACGTGGTAACACAAACAGCCGGCGTCGACATTAACTCAAACGTTTCTATGATTCTAAAAGCCCTTTTAATGTTTGCTCTTTCATATATTGACTATATTCAAGCCGAACGAAATGCCAAGCCATCTGATTACGTTAGTGTATGGCTTCTTGAGTTGATAATAGGATCTTTTCATAGATATATTTGCTTCAGCGAAAAACGTTTTATTTCACATTAAACGTAAAGAGATATGACAATGAGACAACTTTCAATTGACAGCAGACTTTAACATCGAAAGGCTATAAAAAAAACTAATAAAAATCATGTTTGTTGGATCTAAGCATGACATTAGAGATTTGAGTATGACTGCGTTCTGTTTTAACTAGCCTCATTGTGTAGACAGATAAAGAAACAAACACTTATATCCATCTAATCTCAGTTTCCTTAGATACAAAACAAAAATAAGTTCAATGTGAGCAGTCAAATGGTGGCTAGAATCAGCCTAATGATAATAACGCATACGTGATACAGTAACCAGTATCAACCTGAAGCCGATTTGATAAATGGTTTCGTCAACGAGAACTGTTAGGTCATGGCAAGATAATACGCTAGCAAATGTTAATATTGGAACATTATTACGGTGTGGCTACAACATACAACCGACATGGATTACAGTGCTAACAGATGTTAATACTCCTGGTTCTTACAGAGCTGTTGTCCCCGCATCTGCATCACCTGAAAAAGGACCAATTATTAAAAAGTAGCTATTACCTCAATGTTTTCTGTTTAGAATGAAATAACTTCCTTTCTTGATATTTTAATTATAAGAGAATTATGTAATCGCATTAATAATGTCATTTTGTTGCCATTTGTTAATTCAAAGTTTATATTGTTTTCACTGATGATTATTCTAACCTTTAGGTCATGTCGTTTTAATAAGTACGTCATGGAACGAAACCCTATTTATTATAATAATGCAGAGATGGTAATATGCTGATGGTAAGCTTGAAAGTGGCTTGAAACTAGCACCAAGTTAATAATGAATCTCATGAAATGAGTGAGTGAGTGAGTTGGGTTTAACGCGGCCGCTTTTAACATTATTCCAGTCATATCGCGGCGTGTCAGCTTAATGTGGGAGGAAAGCCCGAGGTGATGCAGGTTTCAGACGTTTACCACTTCGGTAAAACCCACGGGTATGTTGCTGACAAACCTAGAAACATAATCGGGGCGAACCGGGATTCGAACCCACAATCATAGGTTTCTGGCGTGCCCAAGGGACGCAACTCTGCACAGCTCATGACATGAGTTCGGCTTGGAGAACGTGAACGTTTCACTGTGTATTGTATTCCAGTTCGTGTTATGAATAGGCAAATATTTATGGTTACAAGTTTTAAATCTATGTATGTGATAAATTAGTCCCTTCACTGTACTTTGTCGACAGGTTTATAATCTAAATTTATGCATTATCAATGTATGACTTGATTTAGTAACGACATGGCTGAATTATTGCCGATGTGACTATAAATCTTCACTCACTCACTGTAGTTACTCGTAAGATATACCGCTTCCGAGATGCAGTGGATAGAGCGTCTGCCAGGAGAGCTGAAGACGTTAAAAGATAATTCTTATTGTTACCCTGCCTGACGCTTGGCATAACGAGGATACACATAGGACTGGTCGGCTGGACTAGTACAAGCACAGACACACACATACACACACACATGCAAAAGACATACGCACAGGCATGCATTACGCTATATAAGAGCAATACTCTTGAATGCTCCGATAAACCCCATTTCACCTCGCCACCTCTTGTCAGATACATTTCCCTCTGGTGATCGGTAACTCTCGTAATGTTATATCGTTTTTTGAAGCTGACGAAGAAGTTTGATAACTGAAGCCACACATTCTGCGTGAGGATCGAGTACATATAAAATGAATTGTTTGGCCTTCGTAATCTAATAACCATGTACTTTGATGTTAGTTTGTCGAAATTATTTACAAAACCAGTCTTCATTGTGGCGCCACGCTACTATTATTGAGAAATTATTTTTCTGATATATTGGTGATGCTTTGAAAGGTTATCGAGGAATCGCAATAACAGACTCTGTAACACAATTAGATTAATTCATATTGTAACGCTAATATATCTGTAGGGAACCCAGTTGACCTGTCAGACTTCGATCAATACTTCAGAACAAAACAAATCATTCACCAGTCCATTGTGTTTAATGCGAGGGAAGGCAAATTGCTAAAAACCCAAAAGACACAGAGCACAGCGTAAGATACATATATATTCTATACACTTCTCTGTAAACAATAGGGTCCCACTGAACGGAACCGTCACATATGAATTATATATGGGGTCTTTGAAAGGCATTTACAACTGATACACATAAGAGAGAGAACATATGGATGTCAACTTCTTTAGTACACCTGATGAAGGAGTAAGCATATAAACGTTTTGTTCTTCATTATAAAGAAGTTGACATCCATATATTCTCTTCCTTATGAAATATATATGTTGTCATGGGTGATGCATGTATTGATTCTCGAACGTTCTATTTAAGCATAAGGGTGTGTGTTTGATGTGTGTGTATATGTGTGTAACGTCATAGGTTTTGCGAGTATGTAGACATTGCTATGAATTCTTGAGAGTGCACATAACAACGCGTTGGTTCAGGATACACAAAACACTGAGCATACTTGCTCAAGAATGCACACAACGCTGAACGTATCAACAGAAGAGTCACTTGTTCGATTCTGGCTGAATCATAAGCATGTGTTTTCGAAGCACTGTCAAATAGTAATGATATCACAGCATAACAGAATAAAACAAACCTGATCAATATTAAAAACACATAAAAGTACAAATAGACTTGACCTTACCAATTACAACCAGGCTACAGACCAACAGTGACCAAAGCTGGACCACCTCAGTGGGGATAATGGGGATCAGTGCTTATACTTCCTGTGTGATTCTCCAGCAGGATGTTTGCCATCACTTCTGATAATCATTAAGTTATTTTCATTAATCATCATATTTATGTACACACAAAACCAATTACATTCACTCAAATGAGTGAGTGGGTTTGATTTTACGACGCGTTTAGCAGTATTTCAGCAATATCTAGGCGGGGGACATCAGAAATGGGCTTCACACATTGTACCCATGCGGGGAATTGAAACCTGGTCTTCAGCGTGAGTAGCGAACGCTTTAACCATAAGGCTACCCTTGGTAGCAATAATCATCTGAACATCTTTTCGAGTAACTGGCCGTAGTGCTAGATCGGAGTATAACTGGATATCCTTGTTGAAACGGAACTGCGTCCCAGTAGCACAGATGGCACCAATAAGCCAGTTTACGTCTAGACTCGACAAAGCCATCTCACGGACAAAAGAGTGTATAGTTGAAAATGATGACGCTCACGACATTGATTGAAGTCTTTATAATGTCTGTAATGTATATCCCATGATTAGATGACTTAATGGGCACCAAGAGACATCTTAGCTGGGACCTTTTATTAACTAGTTTTACGATTTCGCCTTCTCAACAGTTTACAGATTATATGAAGAACACTATTTAATTCCGAGTCTGTTAACACAGTTTAATAAAAGACTGAGAAGTAAAATAACTTGACTGAACGACCAAACTTCTTTCGAAATGATACCCTGACGACCATACCTTTAAAGTAACACTTTTTATAATGATTTTGCTTGTTATTTCTATCTTATTCTTCATAAATAACACCAAACCAACCTAACTAAATGAAACATCTAAAACCAGAATTGTTTTCTTTTAAAACCAGAAACAGAACAAACACATTGAGAATCTCACCATCGTGTCTGCAAGTATATAGTAGGTAAAAGTTAAAACTCAGAGGCTTTCCGGGAAGATTTAAGTTTTATCTACGAGTGTTGATATATTTTCCACCAAAAGACACGAGGGACGGTGAGATTGTATTTATAATCTTAAATCATTATTTCAACCTTTTAAGTTTGTACCCATTACTAACCAAAGTCTAGAACGTAAAAAGTACAGCGAACCAGCTTCCAAGGCAGAGAGGTTGCAGTTGTTATTTGATTGTGACGTCATGTTAACGGATGCACCCACAATGGTCTCACACAGGCTATATTTTCTGTGGAAGCTTGTTTGGGATGATAAAACACAGAATCCACTACACTAATATGTTAGCTGCTAACCATGATATACATTGCATTTCTACATTTCGATTAACCAAACAACCTCCAGCCCAATATGTAATAAGGTTTTTTTTTAAATGAAATGAGTATAAAAATAGGTTAAGAAGTTATCAGAAAATATTCAAATTCAATTATTTTAGAAGATGAAAACCTATACTTAATCTAACAGTGATGTTTTTGTTATCTGTTGTCATCCTTAGAACTTGAAGCATCATTCCGAAAACGACAGCATGACTTTAAACGTTTAACAAAACTTCTCAGCCATAACTTAACAAATAATAGTCATGTTTCAAGGAGACCGAACCTATTAATCTCTTAACGATGTAAATGCAGTCTGTTGTAGTTGCTGATTCAATAATTGATTGATGATTTTTCCCCCTTTTAATGACAACTCTTAAAAATATTGATGGAAAATGGATTCGTTCAAGCTAAAATCTGTTGTGTATAGTGTTACGAGTAAACCCCTTGACATAGCTAATATCGATATATATTACAATGTCATTAATTTGATCATTTGATGTAAATGTAATACGCATAAGTGAATGTATCCCTTGACATGTATACTGATCTTGCAGTCTGACGTAACGAAGTAAACACGATCTGACCTGAGGTGGCTGCGATAGCCATTGTACAATATTCCTGTTGTAATGTCAGATGGTGCTAACTGCAACATTTGAAGGTCATTTCTTAATGCAGATATTCCAGAGGCCGTTTCACATCGTTTCATATGACATCCTTCATTGTTTCTTTAGGATATATATTACTTTATAAACATTGTTACCAAAGTACCCAAGGGAAACACAAGAGACAGGGAAAAGTGAGTAGAGAGAACATCATAACATGGAATAAGTTTTAGATTTAACGGATTCGATACTATCATGTACTTCTAGTCTCACGATATTTTGTCATACTTTGTCGTTCTTTTCATTTTGCACGAAGCTGTAAGAGTCATATATCTAGTGACTGCAATTTAACCTTGACTATACACGTAGAAAGGCACACGCTACCTGTTATGCGTTTGATTAATGCTTACGTGATAATGATACCATGTATGACCTTTGAAATGTGTGTCCAGATGACTAGTGGTAATCTTATTTCACCAGCCGTCATTGTTTGTAGCTAGTCTTATTTGAACAAGACAAAAAGTGTTTGCCATCTTTTGCATTTTCTTTAAGTTATATTTATTTCTAATGAGTCAAAAATTGAAGCACTGTGAACGGGTAAAGAATTACAGACCCCAAATGCTACCAGGCAATGAGGTCGACTATCATTTAAGTTTCTTCAGTGAATTCAGCCTAGCATGAATTTCGAAGGCTGATACATATCAGTGCAGTGTGCCGTGGAGGTTTAAAACTGGCGAATTGCTCACTTGAAGAGATGTAGCCTATTACAAGAGTCAATGCCCGAGGGTAAACCTATTCGTATAACAGTATATGTGACAGGAACATTCACCAAACAGACCATAACCTTTTCTCACATATTATTAAGTTACTGATAGTTCCAGTGAAGACAAACAGAAAAACATGACCTTTTCTATCAGTAGCATCCGTCTGTGTGAAGATTAAGGTCACTGTACATCTTGCTGTTTGGATCGTGTGAGTGAGATTGGTTAGATATTGCGTAGAAGAGTATTTCAGTTATATCACGACATGTCGGCATTCACGTGGGACGAAAGAAAGAGATGCAGGTCCTAATATACGAAACTGGGCATGGGAAGAATAACGGACGTGATGTGTATAGAGATGTCCGCAACATGCGTCAGACTGCTGCAACTTTATGTTAAGAAGAGAGTATTCTCCACGATCTGGTTTTCATTTTGGGCCGAAGTCTTGACGCTGTATTCAGTGACTTGCCTGAAACTATAGCTAAGAAATGTTCTCTATGAATTATAACTATTAATTGCTCAAATGAATAATACAATTCGTGTACAGACGAAGTGGGTTTTCAAGACTGTTTGTGACGGGTGCCACTGGTTGGGCAGAATATGCTCACCTTTTGCGAGCACCTGATATCATCACTATTTGATAGTGATTCATAAACACCTGATCATGTCATATTCGGAATCGTTCAACCAACTCTTCTTTTGGCAGATAATTCTTTTGAATATGGAAAGGGTGTTGGCGTTTTTATTCAAGCAAATATTCTGGTGCTGTCAGTTGAACCGAGACAAGTCTCCCTTAAGAGACCATCATTCACACCATTCTTTCCAGGTGGTTCTGGCTTGCGGAGAATAAAAATCACCTTCACGTGATAGCGATCTCCATATCACAACATCACACGTCGGGCTGACATGTAATAGTCATGTTGACATTTGCACGTAGAAGGAAGTTTTATTATTTCCCGGTCGACTCGAATGTGCACATGATGCGCCACAACCTGGCACAGCTGTCAGAATTGCGAAGCGTTTTATGAATATTTATAATGATAGTTCCGTCATAGACCAGTCGTGCTTGTGACCACAAAACAGATACAGACTTGTTCTCATTGTCCGGCATACTGCCGGATTCATTTACTAACAGCAACGTTATAGCATGTTAGCGACATAAACGTTTAACCGTTTCGCTTTACAGCTACTCGTGACTGCAGAAGAAATATGAGTGTATGCTGCAGCTGGTTCAGACACGGTGTTAAACTCTCTGTTTTGTCCTTGTAAAGTACTAGATTTGTGGTGTTCTGTGTAGATTATGGCGAATACCAGTGCCTCATTCATTATTCAGAGTCATTAATATTTGTCGGGAATACTTCAGTTTTGTTTACTTTCCCTGCATTCTTATAAGTATCTCAGTGACGTCAATCACATCGGGTTAAAAACGTTGTTGATCGAAAATGGAGGTTTGTTAGGTGCTATTTTGGTTATTTGTTTCTCCCGTGTTACAAGGTGAGGTGAAATGGGGTTTAACCTCGCTCTCAAGATTATTGTACTTATATAGCTACGTGCATGTACGTGTGCGTTCGTTCGTGCGTGCGTGCGTGCGCGTTTATTCTCGTTTCATAGTGCTGACCCTCTATGATACATCGTAGTTTAACATGGATACACCACTCAGATGAATATACGGACTCCGAGCAGATCAGTCCTTGTTTTACCCCTAATGCCAAGCTCCAGGCAGGGTAACAAAAATGATCTTTTAACGTCTTTTGGTAGGATGCGGTCATGACCTTCCCCTCTACTGACAGACGCTTATCCACTACACCACGAAGAATGCCCTTGTGCTTGTCTCAAATTGTGTCTCAAATTGTGTTTTACAAAGGCTGCGCCATTTAAATAATGCATCTGGTAAGCTTTACACAAGCCTTCGGGGACCTAGGCTACGTTTTGTTTAGCGATTGAGACTTTATGTTCTTTATTTTAAAGGACTTTCACATTAGATAATTCTAGAACATGTTGACAGTATCAAATTCATCACGTTGGACATCAATTTTGTATGCACGATATATTGGGAATATTGGCTACACTCCGGTGTGACCGCCCATATTGATTTAAGGAGCAGGTGTGCGACGCCATTACTGCAACAAATGATGTCATATTTCGCAGATGTTCAAAGAAAAGTACTCGTGATCCGTACGCACAACCGTTTGTTTGCCTGTGCATGTGAAGGTATAATTACCTGAAAGAAATTACGTGTATCCTTGACAACGTATACATCACATTAATCACACCCATGTTAAAGTAATGAAAACATCTTTGAAGTAAACTCTTAAGGTGGCCTACCGTCTGCGTACACTAAGTCATCATTGTGTTTATTGAACGACGAAATGAAGTCAAATTACCCGTTGCATGAAATTAAAGGTATTGTGCTTTGTATAATGGCCTGTTTATTTCCTTCAGGTTAATTATAGGTAATGTTTGATCAGGTAGAAAGTAACCTTCTAATGACCCTGCTACGAAAGATGGTAAGTGGTGTTACAGGGTATAGTTAATGGTCAACTGGCTTAGTTATTAGTCAAACCAATGGCGCAGTTCGTTAATGGACAGGGTTCTTCCCAGTACTATTGGATTCCTCCGAGCAGGAACATGCCCCCTTTAGTTGACTACAGGAAGGAACGGGGAAGCCTAGTAACTTCAAAGAATTAGCTTCGTTTTCTCTCGTATATACACTCTTCAAAAAAAGAAACGCACAGATAGTATGTAGTTCATTGAACGTGACTACACAAAGAATCTGGTATATAAATCAGATATATGTTATTGTTATATGTCTGATATTCGACAAACGATGCGTCAAAACACAGCATTTGTCGATTTGCAATGTCTTAAACGGCATTGTTTTCACACTTGTTCAAAAATGTCATGGACGAAAACAGTAAAGCAAAATGCACGTGCAAGATATGGAATTTGTAACTCATGGTAGTGGCTATAAAAAGGCAAGCATAAGCCAATAATTTGTCATTCAATTGTCAACATGTTTCGAAAACGTCGAGACGCAGCGCTGCCGATCGGAACATAGCCTTAGAACGTATCCAAAGAGGAAAATCGCAGTCTTCTGTTGCACGCCACTTGAACGTCTACCACAGCACCATTTGCAGCCCTTGTGACCGATACACACAGTTCAATTCCACTGCAGACCGTCCGAGAAACGGCCGACCAAGAGTTACCATCCCTGCAGGATCGCTACATTCGACTGTTCCACTCACGTCATCGCAATGCCACAGTTACAAAGACTGCAGGACGCATCCCTGGTTTGAGGAGGATATCGGACCAGACTGTCAGGAAACATCTTCGCGAGGCTGGAATCCGACCCAGAAGACCAGTTTTCGTCCCTGTTTTGCACCAGATCCATCGACATCGGCGCTTGCGTTGGTGCCAGCCTTGACATTTGAGAAACTGGAGACTAGTGTGGTTTTGCGATGAATCACGATTTCGTCTTCACTGGTACGATAACGTGTTGATCGTTGAGCAATGAGCAACTGGCCAATGCGTAACAAGCAGAATGACTCAGAATTCCGCAGGACAGAATTCGTACATTTATCCAGTCACTGCCGAGGGGATGCAGAACCGTGATTGCTGCCCGGACCGGTCACACGAGATACTGAGATCAGCGCAACCTTGTGGCCTTATGTGACATGACAATGAACAATTTTCAAGGCCTTTGTACAACGACTACATGTGCTAACTGTGGTGATGTTAATGTTGCTCTTAATCAAATTATTGTGTTGAAGCAAACAATTTAAGACTCAAACTAATTTTGATAATTTGACAAAGTATTATTGAGATACCGAGTCTGAGTGAGTGACAATGGTTTTACGCCGCCTTTAAATCACGGTGGGCGACAAGGGAAATGTGCTTAACCCAAGCGGGTAAAAAACCTGAACCGCCGGCTTTTCAGTGAAAGCATAAGTACGGGTGTGGGTGTCACAAATCCAAATCGGACGGAATCTCTGAATATTTCTTCTAAGGGAGGCAATTCAACGTGGCATGATATACTCTGAGTATCATGTATCCTGTGGTTGTTCTTTACAAACACTTCATTCCGCTAAATATATCATGTAAATCTCTGAAGACGTAATTTCTCAAGCTTACACGTAAATATAAACGACACATCTCAATGCTGTGAAACAGCTGTTTGAAGAAAACAATTTTTATGCTGCCATCTCTTTCAAAACCCTTCAACTTTATTTTCCTCAAAGACACATAATCCCATGGACGTTAAATATTGGTCTTAAATGTATTTGTTTGAGGACAAGATGGAAGAACTCCACTTGAGTCGACGTCATTATATCTCAACGTGGACCTTTGAAATCCCCGGAAGTGACAAGGGGTTCGTGTGTGTTCACAGGAGGACCAATTAGAGCGCCATATTCTCATAAACCCATTATTTGAAACATCTCTTCAAAGGTAACGGTTTTCTGAGATTGACAGAAATATTAGATCGTTCACACATGTGTGTAACCTATAAAACATCCGCTAATCGCCGGTTTTTATTCGCGTTGACGTGTTTCATGATGTTTTACATTTGTCGTTGTCTTTATGGTGATCAACGTTTGAAGTTGCGGAATTACCGCGGCGGAAGGATATGAGCATCTGCACCCACGTAGTGATTAGTTTAGTCTATGATCTAACAAACAAATTCATAGATACTCCTGTTGGGATTTATCCCGTTGTTCTGCATGATCGGACCTTTTGAAACAGAGAGAGCTTCCTTATTATAAGCCTTGGCTAGTTTTCAAATTTCTTGATTAAAAGGACACGTTCGTGAAGACCCCGAGAAGCCTATATCCCCACAAGGCAGCTGTGTTCTGGGGATTTGTTGCTCTAATAAGCAGACTGATACGGCTTCGCTTTAACACGATGTAGTGAATTAACGGCAATAACCTGAATACTAAGTAAATCAGGAATCGTCTGAAAGACCTAAAGTATCACCTTCTGCGACTCTTGTGATGCGTTGATGTTCCCCTCGACATCAAGTGAAGAATGTTTGTAGCAGGTCTTTAGAGTGAATTGACAGCCAGACCGAGCATTAATCCCTACAGATACCGAGTGATATCGGAGATGCACAGTATCAACATTACGTGACGTTGTGATGGATTACTTCAGTACAGATCATGTAGCGTCTATAGAGACGTTGTGAGCATTGAGTATGGAGGCATTGGCTTATTTAAGACAACCACTGCAGACATTTGTATGGTGCTAGTGGCATATATTGAATGTTTGCTAACGTCAACATAGGAGATTTATCATGATTCTGTAGATTAATTTGTTCAGGAAGATTTACTGTATTTACCATTATTCAATTTGGTGAAGAACCACTTGTAGAAGTGTGACTTCAAAGACTGCTTGTATCGACGTGTGCCGAGTGCCAAGACACCTTCTGATTGTAAGACCTCCTACAAAGCCAGAAATGCTAAAAAGGAAAGATAATCATTCAAGTGCTTATTAGGTAAATCTGAGACGATGTCGGCCTGTTTGCCCAGGGAGAAGGTGCCTCCGGTAAAGACCATAAATCAGAAGCAGACAGCCAATGATTAAAGATATTGGATAAAGCCGGCAGGCTCTGTAATAACATGACGACGTAAAACATGTAAACTATATCAAAGAAACTGTCTGGTGGTGTAAAGAATCCTGGACAGACCAGAACATATACCTCTTCCCTTACGAACGTGTAAGCTTAAGTAGAATGCCCGAACTATAAACACCCCATGGTTATGAAATCTAATATTCATCGCAGACGGATCTTAGTCTGTTCCATCCGCTGCGGTAAACCCAATTTAGACGTACAAGTAAATCCGATTGTAGTCTTTTCATTCTTAAGTCTTGAGAATATGTGAATGCTCTGATACACAATGTTCCAGTCTCTTTCCCCTAACTGCTTATCTATTAAATTAACATCTGACGGTTAGTGCGTTTCTAAAACAGTGGACGGCGTTCTTTTACGACGGATCCGTATGATTTCAATCTGGTTTCGGCTCTGTGTCATAAAATTAAACTACTCTTGACATTGATGAAAGGCGATATGTACGAGGAGTTCGTTGGTCGTTCTGTTTACAGAAGACATGTCTGGATCAAATGTTCGGATCTGAAGAATTGGTTTTGTTTGCAAGGTTTGCAGTTATCTAATCGCATCTCACGAAATCCTAGAGGAGTACCACTTCTTCGGAGGAGCACTATATATGGAAAATCTAATAATTCTGAGAACGTAATGAAGTTGGTTGTTTTGCAGATGGTGACCTTGAGACATCGTTCTTTCAGTTATACTAGGCAACTTTTAAACAGAACAGTTGCAACTATGCACTGTTTCATGTCGAGTGTACTTACATCTTCAGTCAAATCACGTACATGTTCATGTTGCAGTCGGTCACTAACCTGTCTTTATCATATAATGTATTTGTGAAGTGATCAAGGGATGCGGTCATTGTATGAACATTGTACTTCGTGTTCCAAGTAATTATCTAAACACTTTGGTAATCTTTACAATCATTGACGTCTGTGTATTTGTTAGGGATAGGATGCTGTCATAAATTACAAATCTACCTTATTCATTGTGTATGACGTGAATGGTCATATAGTAGTAGTATATACCATAAAAAGGAAAATAAGTTCTGGGAACCCGCAATGATCTTACACGGACAATTTATGCCATATATTAATCTGTTTTGATCCATGCATTCTGTCAAAATGGCAGTTATTTGACCATGATAAATATACAATCGTCGATTCCATTATGATGAACATGTATGGTTCATGCAGAACTCACCATCGAACTCCGGTATTCAATGTCCCAGGAGTTCGGTATTTAATGTCCTCCAATGGGCTATTCGATGAAGTTCACATTAGGTATGATTTGTACATGACCACGCTTAAAATAGGCGTGGTTTGTCTAAAAAGGAATATCACTCTTGAATCAGGTTATTTGAACATAAATATGTTCACAAAAGTTAATAGACCTTCTTGAAACTTGCAGTAGCCTTAATTTCAAACAGGCAATTCATTCAAATGTCTAGACCAGCACTGGAATTGAGGACCAAATCAGGGACCCTTGTGAAGGAACTTTCATCTTATAGTCATCCAGCACCATAATTCTCGTTGATTTGTTTTCCACAGTCACCATAGATCTCAATACTGAACAAACACTCGAGACTGGGAAGACAGAAGGTGGATCAGTTTATGTCCCTCGTGTGATCACCATCGTGATTCGTGCAGATAATATTTCAACTTGAAGGTTTCCCCTGGAGGTGTAGGACGAGAGGTTGCCTGGAGGTTAAGGTGATAAGGGCCCATTTAACGTTACGACTGTCGTAAGTCCAATTTAAAAAGCCTGTTGCACTACTTTAAGCTAAAGGGCACTGTTGTGCATGGTTTCGTCCCTGAGCATTCAGAACCGCGGGTATAGATATCCGTATACATGACACTGGTGTTGAAAGGACTACCAAAGAATCGTTGAACATATTACAATCTTTACACGATTTCAGAAGCCAGACTAGCCTCGGGCAAACTGGCAGCCACAGCAAATGTGATTCCAGTAATTTTAAAACTGTTTGTGTCTGAGCTGAAGTATGCGTATGAGCTGAGTATATCCATCTAGCAGCTGGTGATTACCCTATTTAAACAAAGACAACGCGTCAGTTTGTCAAAAAGCAACGTTAAGTCCTTGACCGTAAATTGCACCAATCGTGGATCGTAGTCCTCCTTTAAGACCTTCTCTGTATCTACTGACACTGGTTCCGAATTCCTAACATTCTTCACCCATTGAAATTTAATAAGGAAATTATATAGATACCCATGGTAGAGATCGTTCTAGTCAGTAACTCGGAACTACTTAGATATATCTTACTTTTCAGCGTTTTGTTAATCCGATTTCGATGATATTGAAGTCTACAAGAAGGAAGTTCCAACCAAATCAATATACGTATACATGCTTGTATGCACGAGAGTCTGATTTGGAACGCACGTTAAGACACCTCAGCTTGTCAGTTCACAAGTAACCGGAATCAAATCACACGCCCGGATTTGTGTGTATAAAGCAGAACACTTCATTTTCTACCAGCTGATTGATCTCCTGAAAATATTCGCACTGAATAGCCGGTGGGAAACATAGGATACAAAATATTCAAACGAGAACACAAATTAGGGTTGTAAGTTAAAACAGCCAGATGTGCCATCAGTCCGTTTCAATTATACTCTTCAGCTCATAGTATAATCCGATCAAAGTCATTTAATGTAATTTGCTCCAGTTTGTATACAGCATAGTCTTTGACCAACGTTCCATATCTAAAGGGGACAAATGGTCAGGTTTACTGTACGATTCACTGGATCGTGGTAGACCAGAACGAACGATCCGCTGTCTTGATCATGAACTTGGCCATCTTTGGGTTTTGCGCTTTTGAAATATATTTCTTTATCATGTCACAGGTCACATTACTAAATATATTATTTCCAACATTCAGAATGCCTTGCCCTGTTTCATATGAGTGACACAATGACCAGAGAAGCGTTCTGTAGATGTATCAGGAGCCAGTCCTGAGTTAGTAATCCCATCTTCGCACTGACCATGCGCCTTTATCTGCCAGCAAAGTACCAGGCCAAAACAAATGTGTTTATTCCAATACCTGCGTAATTCTTGGCTTTCTACCACATTAAGTTGACACATATTGTTTCGTCAAAACAGCACTAAATAAGTTCACTGTGAGCACACAATATGCCAGTTTCATTCTTTTTACAACATCTACGTGAAACCAATCGCGAAATCATTGTACAGAAATTAAAAAGATATAAGGTTAATGTCTCTGGTTCTTCAACCTTTCGTTTGAAAGGATGGATGTGTTGAAAATGGTATTATTACAACATATACATGGTAGTAATTACGAACATGCGAACAAAATAAATAAGAGAGTAGGTTATTTGTCAGTGGTGATTCAAATTGTCGCTTTCGGATTTAAAGAGGACATCGCATTAATCATTATCCGTGTGAAACAGGATGTCTACATTTTAAAGTGGCATTTACAGTTATAAAATATGTATAACACACTGTAAAAAGATATGCCCCAGAGAATACGCCCAGCAAACAGGCGACAATGTTGCCAATATCGGTAAATCGGCTTAACTGTTTCCATGTCGGAGACTATTTATTATCTGAATACCAACCTGTGTACAATCCTTTACCCTACCCTCTTGAGAATGTTAGCCTATATCACGACATGATTTAAATATAACTTCACACTTGTCGTGCATATCACTAACCCTTATGGACATCATTGCCATTGTGACAGGACCGATTGCTGTTTGTTCCTTTGTTTGTTTTTTGCTTAACGCCGCACCGATTGCAATCAGATTCATCATTTAATTGTATAAAGTTCATTGATGAGTAACTCAAACGAACGTATCCCTGATGTTCGAATCCCAGATGTCTCCTGATTATGATTTTGTCCTGTTCCTGGGTTTAGCCAAAGCGGTAAACGTCTAAAATCTGCATCACTTCCTCTCGCATGAAGTTGACACACCGTCCTATCACTGAAATATTGTTCAAGACGGAGTTAAATCAAACTCACCCACTTATTCATTCATTGCTAAAGTAGATATCTCAAATCCGTCTAAAAACTTTTCAAGAAAGACACTCTTGAAATATGACGCGTCAAAGTAACGCGAAAAGGTCTATGGAATACATCTTTAATAATAAATTAAACACCAGAAACGCGCGCACACGCACGCGCGCACGCACACACACGTGCGCACATTAGCACTACAAAACGTGAAGATTTCGAGTGACAACAACTGAACATAACATACATGTTATAGTCAATGTGCATACTGACTGAAATTTTCACGACATTTTGATGTGTAATTTCATCACCCGTTGACTAAAATGATGGGATTAAAAGAAAACGAAAGTCAACGTATATATACTTTTTGGCTTCTAATACTAGCATAATAGTCTGTTATGATGTGTTTGAGTCCTTTTGATCTTATTTATAAATTTTAATCAAAATGTTACATAAATGGAAATATTTTTCAGTGAATTTGTAAAATAACCGAACCATTTAGACATTTCTAAATTGTCTAAGTGAATACCGTGTTGCACATTGACTGTAACATACATGTACACTCATGGCGTACTCTTGATTGAATGATACGCATGCACTTTGATCTTTGAACTCACGCATCTTTGCTATAGGAGCACACATATAAATATTAAACGCCAGAAAATAATCAGTGTGGATTATCTGCTGAAACAGATTCATCTGGACGCAGATCGCAAAATAGTGGTGAAAACTTTAGGAAAATCAATGATGACATGAAGTGTTCGCGAAAAGGGTATGCATGTCCTGTTACCTACGCTTACAACGATTCTTCAGTACGACGACGGCTTGTGAACCATAGAGTCCTTTTCTCATTATGACCAACAAATAAAGTAGTGAGTGAAGGTCATGTGATCCGTGAAGATCCGGGTACGAACTGGTCGTCAGTAACCAATGCTTGTCTTAAAATGCGACTAACGGGATCGAGTGGTCAGGCTCGCTGACTTGGTTGATGCATGTAATCATTACCCAATTGTGTAGATCGATGCTGCTGGTCCAGACTCGATCATTTAAACGCCGTTTTATACAAACACAATTGGCTATGCTTAGGCTATTAACAAACGGGGATCAGACACTCATAATGCTAATAATAATAATAAAAGGAAAAGTAATTTTCCGCGTCGACTTATCCTTAAAATGCAGGCCAACTGAAATTGGTGATCAAAAGGCCAATTTCAATGTGTGCCCAGTTGTGTTTGCTGGTATTCTCGGTAACAGATATAACAACAGAATTATTCCTGTACGACCTGTGTTTAAAATAAAAATATTTAAAAGTTTTACACACTCAGTTCAGAGAAAAATGTTGCCCGAGAAACATTTTTGTGTGCAGCCAAACTCTTGGTCCAGCAAAATTACTCGGAGGTATGTCAAGATAAGATCATTCCTTCTCTAGGAAAGGTTTATTGAATTTATGTGGATCAGGGAGACACTTGAAAAATGTGTGTCCTCCAGATTGGAACATGAACTATTTGGCCGATACCTAGCATGTGTCAGCGTTCGATTGTGTGTGGGCACGATGGCTCCGTTTCTGGTCCAAAGTCGATCGAAACGGACCATTGGCTGTCCTTTCAGCCTCACCCGAGCAGCAAATTAACCTAGACGCTGTTAGTCAATTAATGAGGGATAAAGTTCGTCAAATTGTGTTTCGTGAGGTTTGTGCTTCTATCCTGTCATTTCCCCCACTCCTAGGACGCAGAAATCAACTGTTATTGGCTGTTTCGTCTGCTAAATCTAAAAGTCGTCAACTGAGAGACCGGTCAGAAAATTACATGTGGCAAATGTCTCCTTCCTGTGAGCCATTTGGGCAATGGCACATTTAGTGTAATTTTGACAATCAATGTGAATCTGTAGAGAACCGGTACTGATCGATAAGAACCGAGTAGTTGTAGATGACAGAGTCTACCAAGGTGTAATGCTGGTTAAGGAAACTTGTCGTGTAGAGGCTCCGGGCTCAAACCTCTCAGACCTGACGGACGAAATGTCAACATTTGAAGAGATTGAATGAAGACCCGCCTCAGGTCTCACTTGATCGATTGGAGGGGCAAACTGACGTCGCGGAAATGTCGCATCTAACAAGCATAATGACTGTTTCACTTCTCAATATTACTGACGTCAACGCAACGAAATCTTATTGTGCCGACAGAGGAAAACTTAAACTCTATTTATATTTAGAAGATGATTCCGTGAGAGCTTGAAGGATAACACGTGGGGATCCATGCAGTCGGAATTAATATGGTTCTTCCGCTTGAGAACTGGATATATTTTGGCACGATAGTTTGCACATAAAAGTATTTCAAGCCCATCAACTTTTGAAAATAAGGTCAAGATTTCAAGATACCAGATGACGGAACAAGCTTCTCTGGTAATGAAGACAACAATGTTGTCAACCCGCTCTGCTTTCAGGGTCTTCCGAAGAACTATAGGCGTTGCAAAGAAAACTCCAAATTATTTTTTTGCAATCGGACTACGTTTCGTTTCGAACTAATAACGATATCTAAACCCAAGTGTTTAGGTTAGGGAGTTCAAGGTGATAGTGACTACGGGTAAACACAGATAATGCTTTGTTCATCGTGGCCACACCACCTTAAGACAAATCTCTACCGTCAACATCTTGCTTCAGCTCCTATGGTTGGTTGTTGCCAGTAGCCTTAGGGGGCCATTCGATATTCGAAAAAGGGGGAATAACATTGGCAAACATCGTTAGGGGGAACTATTGCGGTAGGATGTTCCGCAAAGACCAATACGTCCCTGGATACCGACATTTAAGAGCGGTAGGGTAGAGTGGTGTATTGATCGTATCAATTATCAACTCACAGTTGACGAAACTAAAGTACACACTCTTACATTATCAGCAAGGTTGGGTAGTGTACTCTATTGATAATATGCGCAACTAATATGTGTTGGAATGTTGGAACATGGCCTTTACAAGCACACATTCAGATCTTCATTGATGACAGGTACATGCACCTATAATAGGTGGGTCATTCTCACCACGATTTATTTTATAATTAAAGCATATGTAAATCGTAAGTGTAGGAAATCAGTTAACCCTCACCTTTGCTGGGATATGTTACCTTGAATACATATATTTATTATGCATAAATGTCAATATTCCAGCTATATGACGGTGGTCTGTAAATAATCCAGTCTGGACCAGACAATCCATTGATTGACGTAACGAGCATCGGCAATCGTAATTAGGATACGATGACATGCATCAACCAAGTCAACGAGCCTGAACTCCTGATCCCGTTAGTTGCCTCTCACCTGAGACCACTCCTAACCCCTACCTTCACGGCGGACGAACACAAGTAAACAAGTTCCTTTTCTGCGCTCTTACCCTCAATCTGTTCCTGTATATTTCACATCAGGGAGTGATGAAAGAACCGCAGGCGAATTTGACACATTCGTTTGCCCGTAATGAAAAGGTCTATAAGTGCGATGGCACATGAACTGATTGTATTCCACAATGAGTCGTTACTGAGGGATAACACATAGCTGTCGTTAGACACCGACGAATCTTGATTTCCCATCAGGATCAGCAATAGAGGCCTACTGTACCAAACGCGGAACCATTTTACTCAGAGTGAATGCTGGTAACTGCTAGAAAAAAATAAATCTGGAAGGATGACTGTGGATGCTCCGTTGTGTATTCTAAGCTAGTTTATATGTCTTGTATGCACATATGCACACAGAAATAACGTATTCTGATAGCCATTTTACAAATTCGTCAACTGTGGTGGTACACGATGTTAAGTTTTGTAATACCACGCAATTTCAATGTAAAAAATGTTCTGATACTGACACTGCCATACGCTCGAGTAACTGAAAATATTCCCAGAGAACAAGATTGATGTATTGAAGTAATAGTTACTGTTCAAACTATTTGTTTATGAACATATTTATGTCAGGGTATTACGATAAATAATTACTACAGTCATTTGAACTGACCTTTTAATGAGCTAATTGGTGTTCTCCAGTCCAACAGTAAGGACCCGAATTGTACCTCCATTGTAACCAAATCCAGTTAATGTTAGCTGATGTGTTGGCACAGGTGCGAGTGGTCGGACTGTTATATGTTGGATCATGCATTATTTTTCTTTTACGAATGTATTTGACAGCATATGGTTTCAAACATAACTGATGTTGTTAAAAAGGTTCCTCAAGTAAGATTACAGGAAATATGTGGGTTTGTTTGCAAGAAACACTATAAGATGAAAGTATATGTATACTCTCTTTGATATGACTGTGAACATAATTTCTTTATGTTTTCGTACACAAAAAGACTGGCCATCAACAACCTTCGTAAATACCACTAGTTTCATCACAGAGAAACCTTTCATAGGAATCGGTTTTATTGAGAGGAAATGTTGGCCTGCTGCGCCTCACAAACAGGCTTTGAAGAGTCTGCCTCGAAATGAAGGGGGTTTAGCTAGCTTATTCCTTTCAATTATCCCAAGCCGAGCCATAATCTTTGGGACTGAAATGTACAGAGAAAGAAATATGGCCTTCGTTGGTTACACGAACACTTAATTACAGTCTATAGTCTGGTGAGTCAAGGGTGGAAACTCAGTGTCAAAATAGGTGCATGCAGCAGTATGCATGGTGAATGTGATAATGTTGACTCAAAAGTGATATATGTAATGCTGTATTTAATAACATCAACTTAATGATGTCGTATGTATGACTGATGAAATATGAAAAATGAATAAATTCAATATTGTTGTATGATGTGTGTGTGTGTGGGGGGGGGGCGAGATGAGGTGAAATGGGGTTTACTGTTGCGTCCAAGATCATTGTGATGGTATACAAACGTGCACGTGTGTGTGTGTGTTGCTGCTTATACTATTCCGGACTATTGCCGATTTTATGATGCTCGCCCACTGAGATGCAAAGCCGTAGTTTAACTTGAGCCGACCAATCCTTGTTTAGGCCCCTTAATGGCACAATGGTTGGTTGGTTGGTTTGTTGTTCAACGCCGCACTCAGCAATATTCCAGCTATATGACGGCGGTCTGTAATTAATCGAGTCTGGACCAGACAATCCAGTGATTGATATCATGAGCATCAATCCACTCATTTGGGATCGATGACATGCATCAACCAAGTCAGCGAGCCTGACCACCCAATCCCGTTACTCGCCTTTTAAGACAAGCATAGTCACCTTTTACGGCAAACATGGGTTGCTGAAGATCTATTCTACCCCGGAATCTTCACTGGTCTAATGGCACTATGAACTATATAATGTAGTATACACGATGCATGCGATAACATCGACTCCAACCTGATAATCTGGTCTTTTGTAGCTCAGTTTTATTACTATCTTTTTAAAAAAATTTCAGATAACCAACGAAAGGGTTATCAGCCAGTTGGTCAAGTTCAAGAACCAATCAAAACTCAATCGGATGATGACAGTAGTGATGACGTCACTGAGACAGAGGAATCAGAGGACTCGGACACAGACAGTGGTGAGTTGAGTGAATGACATAGTCAGCATTTCATCACGGCGTGTCAGCTTGATGTGGGAGGAAATCCCAAAGTGATGCGCGTATCAGACGTTCACCACTTTGGATAAAAAGTGGTTAGTTGAATGGATGCAGGCAGGGTACTGGATGTATAGTTGTAGCTTATTGCTCAATGTACATTGCAAACAGGCCCATCACAAGTATGAAGTGAATACATATAACATATGTAACAGATCCTGTAAATGTGAGAATTTGTGTAAACGGGAAGCCTTTTTCCTTTGAGACGCTGAATGTAACACGGTATTATTTTCTATCATATGTTGGCAGATTTAAGCGATGAAGACGATGAGGAAACTTCCGAGGAAGTGTCGGAAAATCAATCACAAGAAGAGGATGAAAGTTTGTTGTGACAGGGGTTGTCCTTTCTCTCCGACAGTGGACAAATATTGACCTTTTGTAGGGCAGATGGATAGAACAAGCGCCATGATTCTATAGTAAACGACACAGTCAAGAATTACCGGCGACTTGTGCTCAACTGAAAGCAATGTAAATATGTTAATACTTCTTGACATCGGTTTTTTTCTGAGATTGTATTTGTACTTTTTTGACGACAGGGACTGAATATATTTCCTTTGGTCTCATACCATATTCTTTAATACAGGGACACATACAGGTTCGTGTGGGAGTGAATCAGAAATGTTTTCAATAAACAGGTGAATGCAATATCGATCCATTGTCACGTCACATAAATACACGAGCAGGTTATTCAGCAATCAACGTCAGGAAGAATGGAGACATCAAACAGACATCCAGTGCTTATTCATTCACGATAAATGTATGAAATTGATTCAGAAAAAAACTCACACTTACCTTTTATATGTGAGATGTACACGATTGATATGTAAGTGAGTTTAACGCCGCTTTGAACAATGTTGACGTTAACGTTATGTCACGGCGTGCCATCTTACTGAGAGGAAAGACTATAGAAGCAGGAATTAATTTACCACTTTGGTGAAACACCCGAGCGTGGTAACTTTGTCGTAGAACCAAGGATCACAATTTCAGCGAATCTTGGAGTCAAACTTTCAGACGATCATTTATGGTATTGTATTTACATAAATCTTGTTATATTGTAGAGGTGAGTGAAGTATGGTTTTAAGTATCTCTGGCACCGACACATTAATTTACATATTGCAAACTGTATTGATATTTTGTGAGAAATAAACACTGTTTCAATTGTTAGTGATGTATGCCTAATTTGTCATTTAAATAAAGAATTCGGCAAATATTCATATTATCAAGTATTTGATGACAATGACCACTTACAAGATTTTGTAATCCTGCGAGACGTTATTATATCAATTACAAGTAAAACTATGTTATACATTATACCTAGAGTTTCACAATGATTTATCTGAATAATATACACCAGGAAGGTCAAATTTAACTGAATTACAGATGCAGTCAAACGTTAGAGGCGGTGGGTAGTTTAGTGGTTAAAGCGTTCGCTCGTCATGCCGAAGGCTTCGTTTCACCACATGGGTACGAAATTTGAACCCCGTTTCTGATGTTAGCCATCTTGATCTTACTGGGATATTGGTAAAAGCGGCGTAAAACCATCAAGAACTTTAATGAGCTTTGCTTCCGAAATGCTGATACGAATTCACCACTAAGATGCGATTAATATAATAAAGACATATCATACCTTGACGCAAATGGTTGTTGCATATATGTTTAATAAACTCTTTTGTGGCTCAGTCTTACGATTATTTTTCACTCAGTAGTTCCTTTTGAAAAAAAAAATCATTTCATCCTAGTTTTATAAAGACTTTTTTAAAGACAAAACGGTTGCTGGAGATATGTGAAAGTTAATGCCACGGTGCCTAATGGCAATAATAACGTCAAGCAGAGGGACATATACGACAGGGACATAAAGAAGTTTGAAAGGTCCTTTCATCATGTGAATCCACCAGCATTGGGATATCGACCAACAAAATTTCGTTTAAAACATTTTACACGGGAAAAGGTTCTACTGCATGTGAGCTTGATTGCAAAGTGGAGAAGCAATTGACGCTGGTATTACCAAACTTTAATCAGCCACGAGTGGCCTCAGCGCCACTAATCTGCTCGGCTGTTTTCCCTGATGGAATTAGAACAGTGCTTGATAGGGCTTCACTGCCTGACAAGATTTCCTCAATTTTTGGCTGTTTTGTTCCGTGATATGCCCCCGGTTCTAATACAGGTCCAATGTCAGTGACAACAATCCGAATGATGATATATGATTGAAATGAAGTTCCTCGGGGGCACTCGGATGTCGCTCAATTTCCATCACCAGCTCATCTGAGTCCTGCCTCCAACAGACGTGCAGATCAAAGACCAGGTTAAATAAGATCTACGAGGCATGGCTCACATAAAAGAGACAGTTTTCAAAGAAATAATCAAAAGTTTGTTACTTTTAGAGATCAGTTGAATCGGGGAACCTGTGCATCACAGACGTAATTTGAAGAAAGGTTTTAAAAAATATTCGGGAATGCATTAAATCCGTCTTCACTTCGAATAGAAAATGGTCCAACCCCTGAATAGCTACATTATATGGCTAAAATAAATCTATGTATCACCAAATAAATGTTGTATTCATCTACATAAATCTAATGGAATAGAGATGAATATTCTCATGTGACAAATATCTCACAGGGAATGAAACGAATCTGATCTGGAGTAGACATGAGCATCAACATTATGGGGAAATTATTGCTGTGTTTGCATGATATAAAATCGGCTCAACACCTAAAAGCAATTAGCAGTAATTGGGGGTTACTAGAGGGGAGGACTTATGTCTAAAGTTGTCGGAATCACTACAGTAGATGAAGCACCCTATGAGTCTCCCATGGCCAGACAGCAGCATAGCCCAAAATTTATTGCTACGATAGTGAAAGTCTAGTTTCACCAATATTGCCACTTTAGCCATGTTCCTAGCCTCTGTAAAAGCTATTTTGGAGGGCAATGAAGATATCGATGCCATAAATCGTTGAACCAACTGACAGATACAACTATGAAGAGGGCACCTATCAAAATCCAATATCTATGAGGATTGAATGTCACAATTTTCATCTATATGGAAATCTGGAACTGGTTATACTGGAGTGTTGAGTACTTGACGTTTATGACAGTCAGTCAATCAAATCCCCATCAGAAAACCACATTTTGACCACCAAGGGCGTGTCAAGAACGAGGATGAATAAGGCTCTCGTGAGAAACATGGAAGGGACCTTGATTAGAAATTGATTAGTTCAAGAGAGATGAGCTAATGATTATGGCAAACTGATAACTGATACTGATTCAGTAGAATGAATGGAAATAGACTAATTAGCCCGTATAAAAGACCATCTGTGGTCTGTGGTAACCGCCAGGACAATGTCGGCATGGATCGGATGTTAGCCAACAGTGTCTTGTAGACAGGGGTCAGTGGGAAGCTGGGCTGGGAGAAGGAGGTCTCTCACTCTGAAACAGAAGCATCCGTCTCCACAAGCACTTAACTGTTATTATCATTGATCATACGAGAGTCCGTACACTGTTATCGTTCTGATAGTTACATAATGGAACAGACTTGAGTAATTGTACTTCGGTGACATGTTGTATGAAGACTGTAGTCAAAGATTTACATGTATCAGTGATTCAAGTTCTTAGTAAATATGTGCAATGTATGTAAATATTCTTACATACTTGAGACAAATTCGGCCTTTCACTTCGACTGTGTGGCCGAGTTTCCGCGGGTTTCATGTATTTGATTGTTGTCGTGAAATTGTACCTGACACGTCTGCAATATATGAATCTGAAGTTGGACATGAGTGCTTCTGATAGGTCATATCACCAGTGAGTCCCTAATTAACTTCTTTGACAGATAATGTGCCAACGTCGTTTTATGAATTTCTTCCACGCGTGGTGTTCCGAGAACACAATGCGGTGTTAGCTCGTGTCCACGAGCACAAGAATAAAATACTAGTAGGTATTTGTTTTAGAGAAACGTGATCACATTTTTCACGTTGTAAGTCGTTGACATATAGGCGGATATTTAGGTACCTCGATTAAACAAACACTTATTGGCATGACATTGTCGAAGAATACACAAGAAACAATTTGTAAAACTCTTATCATGTATCATGTTTAGGGGCGCCTGCACTTCTGCTGTTTCGTATATGTCTGAGAAAACGAAAACATATGACATACATATACATATAAGTTTTCTATTCCATCAATTTATTAATGAAAACGAACAATTTTGCAATTAATGAAGTCGAATCATCATAAGAAACGTTTGAGAAGCGCAATTGCTTTCGGGCGACTTGAAACCGCTCACACGAACTACTGTCATGAACGAGTTCCGCACACGTTAAAACTCACAATAGCTGCTTTCTTCGTACCTATCACTTATGCCTTTCTTGCACTTTACAGTTGTATGAATCGTACAAGTACAAGGAGCCACACACACACTCAAACACACACACGTGCATGTACGTCGCTATATAAGCGCAAAAATCTTGGACGCGACTTTAAACTCCTTTTCACCTCACCTCATCTTTTGACCGTGTGGTCGAGAAGTAGAGCGTCTGCCCGAAGAGCGGAAGGTTGGGGATTCCATCCCCGGTTTGGGTCATACAAGGAGACGTCAAAAGATGGGTCCTGCTGTTACCCTATCTGGCGTACGGCATTAAGGGGCTAAAACAAGAATTGGTCGGCTCATGGTAAAGTGCGGCATGGTATCTCAGTGGGATAGCACTATCGGCATAAGTCCTACACCACACCACACCACACCACACCACACACACGTGCATGTACATCGCTAAAAAAGTACAATGATCTTGAAACTCATTTTAACCCACCTCACATGTATTTTAAGATACGAGCATGTACAGCCACGATTTCTGTCTCAGTGTCACAGCTGAGCACTGATCGTTGTCCACCGATTACCTTTCGGTTCCCCTGGTACAAGAAATCTTGGGGCTAAGGATGCATCATGTCTGACTAGGAACCTAGCAACCCATTGGCTATTTACAGTGCTGTACCCTGACATCTGAATGAACCCAGGTGGCGTTGTATTTATACTTGGAGATGGACCACAGTTGCTTGAAAGGAAGCCTGACAGATGGGACAGAACGTCTAAGATAGATCAGACCTCGCCCACACCAGAACTGTTCACCAACGCTAATGTTCTACAAACTAATTGCAGCATGTGAGACGCAATACAGGCAACCACATCAACCGGTCGACCATTGCACGCTCAACCTATAAATACATCAGTAGAGGGTATTTCATTAACATGGTCCCAAAAAACATTCTATCAAGATCTATAAATCAAATAATGAACACAAGCATGGTAACAAGCCTGTCGTTTTCAAAGGAGGTGATTAATATAGCCGAAGTTCTAGTTTTGGAAAAAAAAATATTCGAAGACGCTGGACTTAACAGACTCTCCTTACCAAACCAAAACCACGTCCATAAAAATCCTTTTTGTATGTTTGACACGTGAAATTGATTGCTAATGCCTGTGGAAGTAAACTTGTTTATGTACTTCATTATCGACTGTTCCGGTGAAGGCCACATTTGATTGGTCGATTAGTGTATTTGAGGTAGAATCGAAAGCTCTGATTGATTGAATATAGGTATTGTCAGGTATTGTAGGTATCTGTAGCATTTAATTGCTTTGTGTCTTTTGTTACTGTATGTTAAGAGAGAATATATTCAGTAGATATTTCAAGAATGGATGTATTATTTATTTGTATTTTTCATCTCAGATGCTGCATTAATAGGGACATAATGTTCAATATGTCCCCCTGATAGATGTAAGTTTACCTCACGCATTATTAATGCATATGGAATTACAGTAAATTACGTTCATAACGAACACGCTTATATCGAACTGACGGCTATAACGAACTTATTCTTTTGTCCCGACCATTTGCTGTACATATGCAGTGTATGCTTATGACGAACTACAGTTATAACGAACTAAAATGAGGGGTCCGTTTGAGTTCGTTATAACCGTAGTTTACTTTATACAGTCAACATCAGTATGAAGACATATGACTGCATTGTTGCGATGGAAGATGACATCATTCACTGTACATGAGGAAAGGATGCTTCATTCCTAAAGAATTCTTTTGTAGACATTTCGTTCTGGTATCGACATCTACAAAATGCCTTACGTTTTATAGCAAAACCACAAAACAATGAGTTTGTGAACAAGCTACAGTACGGGAGTGTATGTTTCAATAGAAAATAGAACACATTGATCATTGGAAGGCATATGTCATCATCTAGGTTTGAACACATATCAGCATAATGTTTGTTTTGGTACCAAAAATCTTACAAAAATGTCACGACATCTGTCAATATTCCCTTATGAAATAAATAAGAACTACAGGCCATATATTTCCAAACGAAGCAGCCAATTCGTCCATAGCTTCCGTTGCTTCTTGGCGTCATACGATATGACCCAGTCTCTGCGTCCATCTGGGGAACATACAGTGTCCTACTACAGCTTTTCATCAGCTATCGGTTGTATCTCAGACATTTATCAAAATAAGCTCTATGTCAAATGTAAATATTTCCAAAAGATATATAGTAGTTCGGAATACAATTATGAAAGTAAAGAAGGAGTGGTGCGTAGCTTTCCAGGTGTACATATGAAAGAGACCATGACTTTGACGCACGACTGGTGTTACTACACACCCGCTGCCACCGTTATACACCCAGTTTCTTGGATTGTACGTCTGTCTACCCTACGATGATCGTATTCGTGGATCTGACATACGTTAAACCAGGTGTTATGCCACCGTCAAAGTCAAGGACGTATTCTATCAAGTACTTTGAGGACGACGACCTCATGTCTTGAGACATATATTGCTTCTGCGAGACAGGACGTACTTTGTGCATGTTGTCAGTGCTCAAAACGTTGCTGAAAAGAAACGATTACCAACATTAATTTTGAAGTATGCATCGTTGATATTCGCTTTCGTCCCATCTACGTGTTTGATGTATTTGCTAAGTGTGATTGTGGTTCAGCCTGTATGTAATTGAAAATACTGTGATCAGTACATCAACTCTGTCTCAGTACGTCGTTAAGATGTTGATTAAGGAGGTTTCTTATTGTTTACTAAGGACATATGTACTGATCTATAAAGCTTTTACAGCGTTTGTGTATACATGGACGTCAACACTTCAACCAAGTATAATTACGATGAGTTGACATGGCCGACCACGTTCATAAGAGACTGTGGGTTGTAACTATTGGGTATCACGCACCTATGGTCAATTATTGGCCTGCTGGCTGGATGACCACTACATGGTAATTGTTGTAGTATTTGCATGTGTATGAACGATAATATCCCTTGCCAGTATCGCAAGCCGTTTTAATTAACAGCCCATTTGTTTTCTTGAATCGTTATTCCCACACCAGATAACGTACATGGAAACCAAAGGTCAATCTTGGCACGAAGAGTACTTTTATGGAAATGAGAAAGCCTTCGGGACATCCACACTAGATTCTATATCACAAGTTTAATCCGTTATGAGTCTACATACAATGAAAGGACATTACATTGATTCCATAACTTGTTCATCGGACACTTTGCGTATCAGGACCTTTTCATTGGAAACTCTACCGTCCAGATCAAACTTTGCAAATCAGGACTATTTCACTGGAAACGGTACTGTCCAGATGAAACATTGAAAATCAGGACTATTTCATAGGAAACGGTACCGTCCAGTTCAAACTGTGCAAAACGTGACTACGTATCATTTCAGTGTTGGATGCCCCGTGGCCCAGAGTATAATCTTACACACATTGCCAGTGATGTAATGTGTAGAAATTTAAACAAAAGTACATGAATCATGAATCCTTTGAGTTAGTGAGTGGGGTTTAACGCCGCTTTTAACAGTATTGCGTGATGGAGGAAAGCCCGAAGTGATGCAGTTCTTAGACGTTAACCACTTCAGTGAAACCCACGAGCAAGGGTATGGTGGTGACAAACCTAGAAACATAATCGGGGCGAACTGGGATTCGAACCCACAATCACAGGTTTCTGGCGTGCCCAAGGGGCGCAACTCTGCACAGCGAATTGTGCAACCCGTGCCCCCTACTATCTATAAGATGAATGTACATCAATTGTGGAATTTCCGTTTATATCAAATACATCAGACAATATATTTCTTTCTATGAAAATGGCTAAACCTGTCAACCAGCGTCCGCTCGTCACTCCATTCACCACGAACTTACAATGTGAGAAGCCAATTTCGGGTTTCCCCGCCGTGATATTGCTGGAATATTGCTAAAGGCGGCGTTATTACTCACGTATATCGCTATGGGGCAGTGTCACACCCTTTATATATCTTATATACGCTATTCCCCTGGGTTTTTTTTAAACCTTTCATTTCGCTTGAGATGTAAAATACATGGTATGAGGCATACAGCGGTTTCTAAAGTTTTACGTTGAAGTTCATGGGAGGAAATTTATGTATAACTCACGTGTTAAACCAGTGCTTGGAAAGTCCCTGTCTATCTATTACGATGTCGTATGTCAGTCTTCTGGGTGTCCACCGTCTGCGACATAATAAGCTCTCTTAACGAGACACGACATTTAAATCTGACGAAGTGCCCTCAGCATATTGAGAGAGCGAGTTTTTCACCCTTAAATCTCAACAGACGTTGCATGATAACCTATCTGCTGTCAAATCCTGCGTCACGAGGTTTGACAAAAACAGATAGAATAGAGGCTACAATCAGAAACTTTATGAGATTGAATAATCTGAATTGCAGGAGACGTATCGCTTTTTTCACAGAGAAGAGTCAGGATGGAATCCTCTCGGGCATACAATGAGATTGAAGTTGTAAAACACCTTTCAACTAGCTTTTTACGATGCTTGGGGAAGGTATATACCAGGAAAAAGTTTCGAAAGGTTATTGTTACGAGAGAGAATGTGATTATACTCGACCTTAATCGGAACTTAACCTCAGATTAAATACGTTTACCCTTAAATTAAAGATGAAAGAGATTGAATAAGAATCTAAATATTGCAGATCAAAGGCGTCTAGCTCTTATATCCCGACAACAAAACCGAGAAAACTCGTTAAAATTTTCTTGATGACCAAGAAGACTCGTTTCTAAGTGCAGGCAATTTTGTCCTTTCTGTGGGCCATTATTTTAACTACAAGAAACCGTAAGTGAAAACGCCAGTGTAGTTATGTTAGTATATTGGTAAATGCAGAACCCTAGAAACAGCTTTAGAACATCTGTAGATACGAATTCTTCCATGTGTCATGCCTCAGGGTTTGCACCAGATGTGCTGTTAATCTGATGGTGTATGTGAGGTTTATAGAACAAGAAGTTACGTTTTCGTATTCAGGCATGTGCAAATTTACACCTCCTCAAAAGTATCGCGACACGAAAGTTTTTTGATGATCAGAAATGAGATGGGTAAGGAGAATCTAGAAAGCTGAACAAAAACTAATAAAAGAGTTACTAACTGACAAAAAAGATGTTGCTTAAATGAGTAATACGAAAAATGAGCATTTGCAATGAAACATACTATATTCGCCAGCGATAAGAAGGGCTTTAAATGGGGATAAATGCGAGGGCTGATCTTACAAGTTCTAAGCCTGACAAATTTTCAAATTTGGGCCTAAACAAAGTGAACTAGTCAGTATAGTCCATCGTTTCCGTAGCTAATTGCAAGTTTATTTGGTCTGTTGAGGCCGTTTGTGTATTAGTGACAGCCAGTTGAACGTTACACGGGTCCAAATGGACACAGAAATAGAAAAGAACGAGTACCGAACAGTCATGAAGATTTTGACTTCAGAGGAAAGTACTCCCTAAGAAATTCATGACTGCATGTCTTAAGTGTATGGTGATAAGCGCAGTGGCTATTCCACTGTAGACGTTGGGCAGCTATGTTTAAGGCTTGGAGAACAAGCCTTGATGGTGACCCTAGATCTGGACGTCCCTCAACTTCCATCAATGAAGATTCAGTCAAGGAGATAGAAAAACGTATACGTTCAGATAGGCGTATCATCATGGCTGAACTTGAGGAAGACACAGGTCTAAGCTATAGAACCATTGAAACTATTATTCATGAATATTTACAGATGAATAAGATATCTGTTCGTTGGGTGCCAAAGTTTCCAAATTCCGATCTTAAGGAAATTGGAACTGACACTACCAGAGCTAATTATGGAGGATTTCGCCAAATTCAAAAACAGATTAGTAACGGGCGATAAAACATTTGTTTACCACTATGATCCCGAGTCAAAACGTCTATCCATGGAATATGAAAGTTATGGCCATTGTATTCTGGGATGCAAAGGTGGTTGATTACTCAAAAAGTCAAAAGACGATTACCGGTGCCTACATTTGCTTCATCGCCTGAGAGATTCTATCAAAGAAAAGCGGCGATGAAAGCTGACTGCTGGAGTACTATTTTTTCATGACAATGCCTCTTCTCACACCTCTCGACTTACTATGCTGTGCGACAATGTGGGTTCGAAGAGCTTCTTCATCCTCCATACTCGCCAGAACTGGCACTAAGTGATTTCCACCTGTTTCCTAAACTGAAAGAACACCTTAGCCGAACGCGCCATGCAATGTCCTCCAACACACGTAGAATCAGTATAAGGATGGCAACTGTCTAAGTAAGGTTGTACTCATGTCCATGTTAAATTATCAACTTCATAAGACAATATCTGGTGTAGCCACCCCGTACACAGATCACACACACAAGACGTCTTCTCATACTCAAAATGAGACGCATGATCCTCAACTTTGGGATGTGTTGCCATTCCTGATGCAATGTCTGGGTCAATTCTTCGAGCTTCCTCGATTCTGTACTGGTGGGTCACTGGTTCTAACCCTACGTTCCAACGTCCCAACGATTCACATAGATGCTCGATTCGATTCAGGCTTGGGCTTCGAGACGACCAAAGCAGACTCCCAATGGCGTTGTTCTGGAGATGGTCAGTCACATCTCGGTGGGATCGGGCATTGTCGTACATGAAAACAGGTGGTGAGGCAAGTGCAAGGTTATCAAAATGAGTCCAATATAGTATCGTGGTACCTTTGTAAATTTAATGTCCCCTGTGAGACGAAGGTTAACAGGTGTCAGCAAAAACGTGAGCGTGACTATCCTGCCCAACCAGTGGCACCCTCACAAACACATGCAAAGGCAAGTGAATTGTTCACCTGAGACACAAAAACACGCATCATTTGGTACAAGTCAAAATAGGGGATCGTGCTTCCTGACATCATGTTGGTGACTGATCATGATGTGTTTAAATTAGAAATGTCCTCCACATGTCGTCTTCATAGAAAGAGAGCTACTTTCCAAAAGTGTAATTACCTGCAGACATATTCTGACTATTCTCTATTCTGTAACATGACATGTTACCGGTTGTACAGAACTTTGTGAACCCTAACCCTAATATCCGGAATCATGATCCTTCAATCAAATTGTCTGTACAGACATAGTCTGGTGCAGCGCTACTGAACTAGCAAGATTCCTCTTAAGTTGGTCCTTTTTCCTCCTGTGTCCTGAACAGTAAGAACAGAAGCATCCAGGCAGCATGTTGACATCAGATTGCCTCCCTCGGCCTCCGTGCCAACATGCTGAAACTGGCTCGAACATCCAACCTCCAATCTGCAGAATGGACTCACAGCCCGTAAAATTACACTAGGGCACATTATGGCTTAATGGAAGACAGTTTCCTTAAGACACAGTAGACGATGGTTGTGAGTATGAAATATCAGCGTCTTGACGTCGTTGGGTCTACTATGTATACATCATAGCCATGTTACAGAGGATAGTACCTCATGGAAACTGGTAGTCCTAGCGCAATACCTTATTTATCTCTTTGAGTGATGATAATGATTCAAGGTGTACTCTTACGAATTGTGAACGATTTTCCTGAAAGAGGACCACCTCCGTGGTCTAGTGGATAGCGTGTATGCCCAGAGAACGAGAAGGTCAATGATTCGATCCACGAACGGGTCATACCAAGAGACGTTAAAAGGTGGTCGTTATTAAGGGGATAAAACAAGGACTGGTCGGCTTGGAAAGACAGACAGACATACAGTTTTATTCAATGATAGGCCACTGGCCAAAAAACAGGCAGTTTGTTGTTTGACATGCATGCGCATTTTCACACATGCGTTTGTACTTTTTGTACGTTTGTATGTATATGAATACTCGTATTGACGAAGCATTGAATATTGTAACTGATTTAAGATATTTCTGACTTTAACAACTTTGTTTGATATAAAAATAAAGAAGTGTCATATATGACATCATAGTGTTCATTTACTTTGTTTATAAAAGTGTAGATAGTGCAGGGTTTCCGAAGATATTTTCCAATATATTTAAAACTAATATCTAATGTCTGAGTAGGACATAGAATGCATTTTAAAAAATAAACAAGATCTCGTGATTTGCTAAACTCAAAAACCTTGTATAAATTATGTATTTGTAGATCTGTATTTGAATTTCAATGCCATTTTAAAATTACTACACCTACATATGGAAATTACTATTCTGTAATGATGAGCAACATCACAACATAATTATCTTTCAAGAATCCTTAACTGAAAAGTTCCATGATTAAGATTATCAGCTTACCTTTGCTTAAATTATGATTGAAAGAAGATAAAGTATATTCATACAATTGATGCTCAAGTAGAACGACCAACACAATCGGGTTATCTCAACACCAGATATCATTGACGTGAAAGTCTGTTTTGTGGCAAGTGCACAACACCGCACGAATACTTAATATCACGTGTCATATATTCATACTTAAGAGGGCATCTGTAACACTCTCCAATGATCATGCAATTGTTTATTCACTTTAAGGTTGTGTTTACAAATGTTAAACTGAACAGCCTGTATTACCTTACACTGAGAAATGCTCCAAATGTCTAACCCCTAGCAAAGGATTACCACTATCATTGACTTAAAAAATATTACCAATATGAAAACCAATTTACTACGATAGAGTTGTTCTATTTACTTATGATGACAAACATGTTTGAGCTTTACTTAATGAAAGGTTAGATGTAAAATGAAGTCCCAAATATCTTTAGCATGACACCGTTTCAATAGGAATGTCTCAACTAAAAGAAGACCAGCTGCACTAAACAGCAAGGTGTCAGAAGACGGATGAAAACCACGCCCAAGTGCATATTTTATTATACTCAACAACAAAAGTTCCTGTGACACCAATAGTTTGGTGTATTCTTAAAACAAGTAAAGTTTGGTTTTCAATAGTGTAGTACATGTATGGAATCAAGTCACAAAAACGCAACTGCTACAGAAAAGCATGCATTCCATGCAAAAGTTGACTTTTATGCAAGCCCAATTTATGTCACTACCCAAGAATGGGTATAAAAACATGTGCGTTAACGGGATGCCATATGCATTGTATAGCATCGTGCTGACAACAACCACTAAAAAACAACAAAATTACGCAATTATTCAACATTACGAAATGCCACGCCTGTCCGAAAATGAGCGTCTGCGAGCCATTGGTAGGCTTGAAGCAAGATCCAGTCAACGTGATGTTGAAAGACAATTTAACGTCCACAGAAACACCATTTGGTGTTTATGGCAACGTTGGCAACAGACGAATGCAGTCAGAGACCATCCTCGGAGTGGCAGGCCACGCGTAACCAATAATGGACAAGACAACTGGATTCGAACAACACACCTACGAAATCGATTCCAGCCAGCAACAGTGACTGCAAGGAGCATCCCTAGCCTTCGACGAATATCTTCACAAACCGTACGTCGTCGCGTCAGATGTGCAGAGATTGTCGCCAGAAGACCCGCCAGACGTCCCATTTTGACAGGATACCACCGTCAAGGATGTTTACAGTGGTGCAGACAGCGTCTACGCTGGACGTCCATGCAGTGGGGACAAGTTCTATTCACAGACGAGTCTCGTTTTCAACTCAGCCACAGCGATTGATGGATTCGAATGTACCGACGTCGAGGTGAACGTTACGTCAATCATTGTGTCATAGAAGAAGATCGGTTCGGGGGCGGCAGCGTTATGGTATGCGGTGGGATTACAGCAAGACAGAGGACTCGTTTGATAGTGGTAGAGGTAAATCTCAATGGACAGCGCTATCGCGACGAGATCATCGGCTCTGTTGTTCTACCGTTTTTGCGTCGTCATGGCCCAGGCATTACCTTTCAACATGACAACGCCCGGACATGTTCAGGATTCTCTCCACCAAACAACGTGAATGTCATCCCTGGCCGGCTCGCTTCCCTGATCTCTCACCAATCGAGCACATGTGGGATGAGATGGATCGGCGCCTTCGACGTCAACCACGTGTTCAACAGACACTTCAGGAGCTTCGAAACATACTCCAGAAGATATGGACAGATATCCGACAGGACTTTGTGCGACACCTGGTCCATTCTATGAGACGAAGTTGTGTTGCATGCAACGCAACCAGAGGTAGACACACACGCTATTGATTTGTAAATTGACATTTTGGCATGTTCATGTCTTTTATGAAATCACGCATTTACTGAAGTCAGTGTGGCAAATTAAACCATTTGAACACTTACAGGAGTCTTTTATCTGTTGCAAACCGAAATTGTTTCAGATTTGGTAAAAAACATAACTTTGCATTAAATCTTATTCAATGTCACAGGAACTTTTGTTGTTCAGTATATAAGAACAAGTTACCACAACACAAATTGAACACCTTGTTCTGAAACACGTGCTCGTGACAAAGACAAAAGTTCAATTCTAGAAACCAAAATGCTGGAGAAACAATTCTAGATTGTTTCAGTCATTTGAGAATGATCTAATAAGATACAGAACAGTTTGCGGCATTGTGAATACAGTGTCAGGATTTGTTACTTTGAGGAATGAAACAACATCAGCCCAAACAATTCAAGTGTGCCACATGAATAAACCATAAGAAGTCAAAACCAAAGAACTATATGCTCATGATGTGCATGCTCTTCAAGAATGAATTTGAAAAACGGAGATAAAGACCAAGAAACCCAAATGGTAATGGTAAGCTTTGGTAAGCAGGGTACATCATCCTATGTAAAGCAGTGTACAGCATGCTATGGTAAGCAGTGTACAGCATGCTATGGTAAGCAGTGTACAGCATGCTATGGTAAGCACCGTACAGCATGCTATGGTAAGCACCGTACAGCATGCTATGGTAAGCAGTGTACAGCATGCTATGGTAAGCATGTACAGGATGCTATGGTAAGCAGCGTACAGCATGCTGTGGTAAGCAGAGTACAGCATGCTATGGTAAGCAGCGTACAGAAAGCTATGGTAAGCAGCGTACAGCATGCTATGGTAAGCAGTGTACATCATGATATGGTAAGCAGTGTACAACACGCTATGGTAAGCAGTGTACAACACGCTATGGTAAGCAGTGTACAGCATGCTATGGTAAGCAGTGTACAGCATGCTGTGGTAAGCAGTGTACAGCATGCTATGGTAAGCAGTGTACAGCATGCTATGGTAAGCAGTGTATAGCATGCAAAGGAATTTTGTAGGTCAAACCCCCAGGATAGAAAAAGTAAATTTAGTACATTGAACCACAGTCAAATTATATGACTATGGTTATTGTGTAGACGAACACCGCATCATTGAGGCATATTGTACAGAGACTGTAAACAATCATAACAGTTAAGTTGAAATTAGACACCGGAGCAATGTGATATGTCAAGAAGAATTCAATAGATGAAAGGCTATGGTAGATATCTGATAGATATCCTAGGATGTGTCGTAGTAGAGAGTCAACACAGTGGCAGCTCACATCCAATAGAATTTCAAGTACTGGAAAAGACACTAAAGACACTGAAAGACACTGAAAGACACTGTTAGAAATTCATGATTGTCAACAATTGGGACATTCCACGAAGAGGTACATGCAGAAACTATCAATGAGCAACCCAATCAGAGTACTCAGATACCTTTGATGGGACACTGGTGGGTGTCAACCATGGTAGCTACACTGACAAAGACGACATCAAGACTTTAAGATCCATGAGATCTAAATCGAGCATTGAAGTGTCCTCATCATCTTATGAGAACAATAGAGAAACTAGTTGCCGAATGCCAAAATCTTCTTGACAGTTGGACGCTAACGCAGGATTCTAGCATGTTTGTCTGGATAATACGTATGTAAATATATTTTTTTCCGTGAGCATAATTATGTTTATGAATGAATCACTATCAAATACTGATGATACCATGTTTTCGCGAAAAGGTGAGCGTATCCTGTCCCTCGGGCGGCGCCCATCACAAACACATACAAAGGCAAGTCAATTCTGAAAAAAAACCATGGGAACATATGTTTCAAAATTGGTGATTGCATCAGACATAATTGTTGTCCCTGGTGCGTCACATTTGTAAAAAATATTTATGTGAAAGCTTTACTGAGTCCGTAGATGTTGAAAGCGTTTTGTCACTCTTAATCCTTATGCCAAAACCTAAATATGAAAGAGAAGAGGATGACTTCAACATTTCAATCGTCAAGTTTCCCTTTATATCAAGTAGTATTCCTGCTGCCCCAGCCATTGGTGTCTACATTTCAAACTTTTGAGATACAATCGAGCATAAACTTTCTACCAAGATTTCACCAGCTTTCTTGGCATGGGATCAAGTCCACAGAAGTATAATTAACTTCCTTTATTAGAGAGAGTACACCTTTTCGGTGTACCTCTGGAATTCAGTGGGAGGTTTTTCAGGGGAAATCTGTGCCTAAATGTCAGATGAACCCTCTGCATCATCGTCCAAATTGGGAACGTGGGAGCTGTACGTTTGTGATAAGATACTCTGAGAAATCCTCTGCTATCTGAAGATTACCTTCAGAAGATGGAAACCTAGTTTTTCCCATAATTGAGAAAAGTAGCCGATAGAGAGCTTTTGAATCAGTCATGTTGTCTTTGATCTTGTTGTTAAGGAAGATGCGCCAAGTGAGCCGTACAGCCAAAGTGAGTTCATTCCTGGAAGAGACATAGATGTGATGGTGAATCCCTTACTCAGTTTTCCTAATTATACAATACATTTATGAATTTAATAAGCATTTGTGAACTTGTGGGTGCATCCCTGACGGATACAATGTTACAGTTGTAAAAAGCAAAATATCACTTTTGGTTCTACCACAGGATGTTAAATTTGAATACACTGAGGAAATAACATTGTAATACTTGCCAGATATCTGGTTGGCTTGGAGTCAGTGTACTGTGTCTGAGTGGGGTATCCATGTTAAACAGTATACTGACTCCGAGCCGACCAGTCCTTGTTTTAGCCCCTTAATGCCGAGCGCCAGACAGGGTAACAACAAGTACCATCTTTTAACGTCTTTTGGTATGACGCGGGCGGGGATCGAACCCCGGACCTTCCGCTCTCCGGGCGGACGCTCTACCACTAGACTACGGAGGCGGTCTTTATTATCTTAAAGGGCCACTGAATGTCAGTGATGACACCTGGTGTTCGCGAAAAGGGTAAGCATTTCCTGCCTTGTTGTATGTAGATATTTAAAAAAGATACATGTAAGTTCCAAAAATAAGAAACTATAGAAGAAGTGGTGCTTAACGTTTTTGCTGGTATTAAAACTAAATCCCAAAAGATGGTGTCTTGTACTAGCAGCACATCTCACCATGTCCTCAAGGACAGTCACCATACGGGTGGCCCTGGGAACCTTTCCACCAAATTAAGGACGCATTCTCTCGAGTAATTTGAGTGAGTGAGTGAGTTTGGCTTAACGCCGCTTTTAACAGTATTCCAGTTATATCGCGGCGTGTCAGCTTAATGTGGGAGGAAAGCCCGAAGTGATGCAGGTCTCAGACGTTTACCACTTCGGTGAAACCCAAGAGCACGGGTATGGTGCTGACAAACCTAGAAAGATAATCGGGGCGAACCGGGATTCCAACCCACAATCATAGGTTTCTGGCGTGCCCAAGCAACGCAACTCACACAGCGAATCGCGGCTCCTTAGACGTGCCCCCTCGGGTAATTTGAGGATGACGACCTCATGTCTTGGTACATGTATGTCATGTATTGCCTTCGGTAGTAAGGACGGACCTAGTCTGAACTGTATGTGTATAATTTTAATGCACGAAACCAGCATCTGAAGTATGTATTTGACATTCTCTTCCGTTCACCACTCACATGTTTGAGGTATTTATTTAATACAATGCAAGTAGGGTGATCATGTAGTATGATCATACTAAGTTGCAGTCTGCATGTTATTGAACATATTGTCATCATTACACCAGTGCGTAGTTAAGATGTAGCTTAATGAGGTTTTTTAATTGTTTGTTGAAGACCAAAGGATATTACATCTTGCATATGATTTGTCCATCGGACACCTTGCTTGTCCCGACTTTTTCAAGGGAAACGTTACAGTCGGATCAACGAGGTTTCACGGTATTTTGTTGTAGACATCATTTATACTAACTGTTCACGGTAGTATGTCGTTATAAGGGTGTGGTGGGGTATCTTAGATGTTAAGACGTCAGCTCGTCACTCAATGGTTTCGTCACCCCACAAAGGTGCAATGTGTGAAGCCCATGTCAGGTTTCCGCCTCTTTCATATTGCTGGAATGTTGCTGAATGTGGCGTAAAATAATGCTCACTCAGTTATGTCTTTATGTGTCCCACCCGTTATATATTTTGTCTCCCCCTGTAATGCGAAACGCTCATGCACTAAACCTTCCATTTCGCTTGGTATGTGAAATACATGGCAAGACGCACACAGCGGTTTCAAAAGTTTTACGCTGAGGTTCATACGAAGACGTTTATGTATAACTTCCTTTATCGCGTGTTAAACCAGTGCTTGGAGAGTCACTGCCTATCTATTACGATATCGTATATCAGTATTCTGGGCGTCCGCCGTCCGAGACATAATAGGCTCTCTTAACGAGACACGACATTTAAATCTGACGAAGTGCCCTCAGCATATTGGGAGAGCGAGTTTTTCACCCTTAAATCTCAACAGACGTTGCATGCTAATTCATCAGCCGTCAAGCCCTGTGTCTCGAGGTTTGACAAAAACAGATAGAATAGAGGCTACAATTAGAAATTTTATGAGACAGAAAAATCTGAATTGCAGGAGACGTATCGCTTTTATTCACAGAGAAGTGCTGAGAGGGAATCCTCTCGGGAATATAATGAGATTGAAGTTGTAAAACACCTTTCAACTAGCTATTCCCGATGCTTGGGGAAAGTATATACCCGTAAAAAGTTTCAAAAGGTTATTGCAGCGAGGGAGCATGTGATTATACCCGACCCTAATCGGACCATAAACTCAGATTAAATACGTTTAACCTTAAATTAAAGTTGGAAATTTTAATGAAATCGAACCAGATTGAATAAGAATCCAATTTATGCCGACCAAAGACGTTAAACTCTGATTCGCTGTCAGCAAAACCCAGTAAACTCGTTAAAACTTTCTTGGTGACCAAGGAAGACTCGTTTCCAAGTGCAAACAATTCTGTTCTTTCTGTGGGTCATTATTCTAACTACAATAAACCTTTAGTGAAAACACCGATGTAATTGTGTCAGTATCTTGTTAAATGAAGAACTGTGGAAACGTGGCATTGAAGCCTATTGAGACAGTTTTTACGAATTCTTTCATGTGTCATGTGCCGGGGTTTGCGCCAGATGTGCTGTTTGTCTGAGGGTGTGTATAAGGTGCGTAGAACCAGAAGTTCAATTTCGTATTCCGGCATGTGAAAATTTTCCTTTAAAATAATCGGAATCTCACGCGCTGTGTATACATTTTCTTACAAATAGTGTGTAATATTTCTTTAAATATATGCAGATACTTATAAGTATATAACTGTTTCAGGCGCTCGATACAGTCAAAATATACTGAACAACAAAAGTTCCTGTGACATTGAATAAGATTTAATGTAAATTTATGTTTTTTACCAAATCTGAAAAAATTACGTTTTGCAACAGATAAAAGACTCCTGTAAGTGTTGAAATGGTTTAAGTTGCCATACTGACTTCAGAAAATGCATGATTTCATAAAAGACATGCACATGCCAAAATGTCAATTAACGAATCAATAGCGTGTGTGTCCACCTCTGGTTGCAATGCAAGCAACACATCTGTGTCTCATGGAATGGACCAGGCGTCGCACAAAGTCCTGTGTGATATCTGTCAATATCTGCTGGAGCATGTGTCGAAGTTCCTGGAGTGTCTGTTGAACACGTGGTTGACGTCCAAAGCGCCTATCCATTTCATCCCACATGTGCACGATTGGTCAGAGATCAGGGTAGCGAGCCTGCCAGGGGATGACATTCACTTTGTTTTGTTGAAGAGGATCCTGAACAAGTCGAGCAAAATGAGGCGGGCGTTGTCATGTTGAAAGGTAATGCCTGGTCCATGACGACGCAAAAACGGTAGAACAACAGAGCCGATGATCTCGTCGCGGTAGCGAGATTTACCTGTACTACAATCAAACGGGTCTTCTGTCTTGCTGTAATCCCAACCCATACCATAACGTTGCCGCCCCCGATCCGATCTTCTTCCATGACACAATCATTGACATAACGTTCACCTTGACGTCGGTACACTCGAATCCGTCCATCGCTGTGGCTGAGTTGAAAACGAGACTCGTCTGTGATTAGAACTTGTCCCCACTGCATTGCCGTCCTCCGTAGACGCTGTCTGCACCACTGTAGACGTGCTTGACGGTGGTTTCCTGTCAAAATGGGACGTCTGGCGGGTCTTCTGGCGACAATCCCTGCACATCTGACGCGAAGACGTACGGTTTGTAAAGATATTCGTCGAAGGCTAGGGATGCTTCTTGCAGTCACTGTTGCTGGCTGGAATCGATTTCGTAGGTGTGTCTTTCGAATCCAGTTGTCTTGTCCATTATTGGTTACGCATGGCCTGCCACGCCGAGGATGGTCTCTGACTGCATTCGTCTGTTGCCAACGTTGCCATAAACACCAAATGGTTTTTCTGTGGACGTTAAATTGTCTTGCAACATCACGTTGACTTGATCTTGCTTCAAGCATACAATGGCTCGCAGACGCTCATTTTCGGACAGGCGTGGCATTTCGTAATGTTGAATAATTGCGTAATTTTGTTGTTTTTCTGAGTATTTGTTGTCAGCACGATGCTAAACAATGCATATGGCATCCCGTTAATGCACATGTTTTTATGCCCATTCTTGAGTAGTGACATAAACGGGGCTTGCATAAAAGTCAACTTTTGCATGGAATGCATGCTTTTCTGTAGCAGTTGCGTTTTTGTGACTTGATTCCATACATGTACTACACTTTTGAAAACCAAACTTTACTTGTTTTAAAAATACACTAATATATTGGTGTCACAGGAACTTTTGTTGTTGAGTATATATCCGTATATATGTACTGGTGGCCAATTTTTTAACATTCCCAGTACGACATTAATTTATCACAGGACATAATTGTGAACATTTATTCTTTAAATGGAATCAGGATTAAAAGAATTAAGCCGTCAGAAGGTTTTCATTCAACCAAACTAATAAATAAGATAAAAAGAGGCCACAAAACCATTTCCATAAGCTTAATAACAATAAAAGCCACACAGTCCTTTCTATTTCTTCAACACACATAATGTTTCTCTGCCAAAAACAGAGTCGATTGTACGATTCCGACTGACATGAGCATGATTGTGTTCATGAATCATTATTAAAAAAAGTGACGATACAAAGTGAGCGTGTCACAAACACATGCAAATGCAAGTCAATTGTTCTGCAAAAATACACACGGTAACATATAGTACAAATGGTCTGCAATGAGATTTCCTGAAAGTTTTGATAAGGCCATGAACGTTGTAACCCCAATCAAAGATCATTTGAGGAAGAATCGCTCGACACTCTTTAAAATCTTCGTAGAAAGAAAGCATTCTCTACATTCACAAAGAGCCATTACCTGCGGAAATATTGTGACAGCAACTTTGAAGTGCAAGGCATAATTCCGTAACATGATCTGTCACTGGTTGTACAGTTCTTTGTGAACCCTAACGCATATCCAATTGTCCGTACAGAGACACATTCTGGTGCTGCGCTGCTGAACTAGCCAGCTTTACCTTTCCAATCCCAGAGAAGTAGGCCCTTATTCCTTCAGCAACAAATTAGGTAAGCCATTCCCTTTAGAAGTGTTCTGGCAAAGGGCTGGGAGTCCAACTGATACTGTGGCGTGTTGACTGGTCGTGCAATACTCTGTTAACCCTTTAAGGCACGTCAATTCTTCAAGCGTCGTGAATCCAACTGTCCTTTCGGACACACATTCTGGCGTAGCCCGAAGAAGTTCTTATTCCTCCAGCAACATAAACATCATTACAACAACTTCCGGGTAACATGTTCACAGCAGATTGTCTCCCTCGCTCTCGGTGTCGTCCTCCGAGGACAGCATGCTGAAGATGTCTCAAACATCGGCGCTCGAGTCTGCAAAATAGTATCACAGCCTGTCAAATTACACCATGGCACATTATGGCATAATTTGAGACAGTTCCCTTAAGATACAGTAGACGATGGCTGTGAGTATGAAATATAAGCGTTTTGATGTCGTTGGGTTTACTTGTTATCTATGATGTGTAGCCATGGTACGGTAAGTGAGTGTGTGAGTTTCGGCACATCGGCAGTATTTCATCCATATCGTGACGAGGAGTACATTAATAATACATATATTTAAACTAAACAAAAACCTGTCAACGATGAAAAGTAAAATGACTAGATGTATCACAGATTATAATTAAAACTAGTAGATAACCATAAAAATATAACACCATACATGACAATACAAGATAAAAATGACCTATATATCGCCAGCCACTGAAGAGAGATCACCATGCAAGGGTCCATGGGGACTTACAGTACTTTTGCTACGTGCATGGACCCCAGCCGGAAGCCATGGTACAGAGGATATTGGCTCATGGAAACTCGTTGTCCTAGCACAATACCTCGTTTATCTTTAGGGTGATTGTAATGAATAAAAGTGTTATTTTCCAATCTTCGAATGCTTTTCCTGAAACCAAGGGGTTTCTATGTACGATATATGGTACATTCTGTGGCGTCTGTTCTTGGTGGCCTATGCCGTTATTGCAATAATCCTTCTCGCAGCGGAGTAAAACCGTATATATTCACCCATTCTTCCCCTTTGAGATTAGATAAAATAAGATGCGGGTTTCAGTAACTAACCTATGTATCCTATCCCATAGATTGTATCTGCAATGGAACCGCCTCCTTGTCCTCGTGGATAGAGTATCCGCCTGGAGCGCGGCCGCGTCATACCAAAAGTCGTTAAAAAGTGGTACATATTGCTATCGTATAAGGCGTACACACACGCGTGCATGATCATCGCAATGTAAGTACAATAATCGTGAAGGCGACGTTAAACCCCATTTCAATTCACCTGTCCAACTTACCTTTTGGTGTAAGTAAGCGAGAAGTTAGATGTGGGTAGGTAAGAGTGCCAGGTAATGTGTATATGTGTGCTGATAAGCCTCTTCCATATATAAAATACTCATTTACCGCAGATCTGAACACTGGATGAGTCATGACATTGGACATGCCTCCAACATACAGACATTACGCGAAAGCAATTCAAAGATCGAAGTCAAGAGAGCTCAATATTTCGATATTATGTCCCTAATCTGCGTCAAGTAATGCTTGGCACCTCATCCCTTCGTACAAATCACGTGTTAGGGAGAACTCTCTGGTGTGCGGTGATTCACCTCGGTCCTTAGCCGATCTGTAAGATTAAATTCTGGCGTGTTAAAGGGCTACAGAAGAATCCTTTAAAAAAGTAAGAGTTTGTGTCTTGCCTGAATAATACCCCTGACAGGTTGTCTGGCTCTGAAACAAGCTTCGTGAAGACGGTTCCTCTCTGTCTGGTCAGATATCCTTCTTAATCCTAAACTTTTGTAAAACTGGGTCGGCCTGACCGTACTCGGCGACGTGACATACGTTTTCCATGATGTTGGTACAAAAATGTACCGCAATCTGAAGATGATGGTTTTGGACACATTGGATACACTGTCAACATCACTGGCCGAGTGTGATTCCCCTGCTTCCAATCGTTCGAAGACGTTGTTTTGTCAGTTAGTCGTGGAATCGCAGTAATGTAAGGCTTTTTGTTGTATTAGATAGATGGTTCGATCTCCTAGCAACGTCATCCCTAAAGACCCTATGACAGCTTGAATGTGAAGTTACCCTGTCTGGCGCTTGGCATTGAGGACATAAAACAAGGACTGGTCGGCATGGTATCTCAGTGGGCTAGCGCTTTTAAACACACGCACGCACGCAAGTACGCACGCACACACACACGCACATTTGGGTTATTATCCCCAGCCACGAAGTCGAAGTGGGATATAGGAATGTTGTCCGTCCGTCCGTCACGTTTCGTTTCCTGGAACAGTACTAAAAAACCACGAGAGATATCTTAACCAAACTTGGCACATGGATAGGTCTAGTGGTGAACTGGTGCCTTTTGACAGTATGGGATTTTTGAAAGTTTTATTTATTGAGTTTCCATGCCAACAACATTGACTTCGACTGAAAATGGCGGTAGTGCTCCTTGCCGGAGTAGATCTTGAAAACCGTACGATTTTTTATACCTTGAACACAACCGGGCGTGTCATATTGGCGGGGGAATATGAGTATTTCCTGCTTGTTTATTTGGTTTTCGTTTTAATTATTCCAACACTGGCATTCTTAATTTGGCATCAAATGATATATTCATGCTACACATATAGTGTAATTGCGTTTTTCCGATGTCCTTCTGTTTGTTTAAAATATAAATCAAAATCACATTATCAATTTATATTTCAGCAAAGACATTCAGCAAGTCTTCAATATACTATTTATGTTATTCGTGATAAAATATCAGTAGTATTCAATACAATTTGTCCTGAAGTGCATTCGATGGGATCGTGACGGAGAAGCGTTCTGTTAATTTTCTCCCTGAAAGACTATTTGATTTCTTCTTTAAAGCACTTTATGAATAACGTCGACGTTTCGATGGCTGGAATCATCTGCAGTTAATACCGTATCAGATGGTTAACGACACTGGCATTGCACAAAGTTGGATGTTTATAACTTTAAGTAGATTAAATACCTAGTGTGGTATCTTCCTCTTGCTAAATGACTTAAATGAAAGATATTGATTATAGATAAAGATAAAGATGAAGAAGGATGAAGGAGCATGAAGGAGCATGACGACTTAGAGTGTCTGCGTGTGCCTGTGACATCTGTGCTTTGAAAAGATATCGACATTACGACATTATGGTTAAGAAATGTCGGTCAGTGACGTCCTTATATTTTTTATGTTTTAATTATTTCCCATTTCAGTTTTCAATGGTTAGTGTAGCATGTTCTAGTGCGCATAAAATAATACTCAATGGTTCTCATGATTTCAAGTACAAGTTAGTTTTTCAGTTTTATTGCAGAGTTTTCAATTCACAGTATTATATTCCCATGTCAATTTCAGTTTTGTTGCTCATATGACTGAACTAAAAATATATAATATAAATCTCCTTTACACATGGATTATGAACGATGAACATTGGCATTTGACAGGAGAATGGAAACATAAATAGAATGTATAGGATTTTGCCTGATTGCAACTTGACATAGTGAGTGAGTGAGTTGGGTTTATTGCCGCTTTTAACAGTATTACAGTTACATCACGGCGTGTCAGCTTAATGTGGGAGGAAAGCCCGAAGTGATGCAGGTCTAAGACGTTTACCCCTTCGGTGAAACCAACCAGCACGGGTATGGTGCTGACAAACCTAGAAACATAATCTGGGCGAACCGGGATTTGAACCCACAATCATAGGTTTCTGGCGTGCCCAAGGGACGCAACTCTGCACAGCGAATCGCGGCTCCTTAGACGACTGGGCCACCCGTGCCCCCTCAACTTGACATAAAGAAAGGAGTATTGTTGCAGTATTGTTCTTATGATTCATTTTTATTCTAAATAGCAGGATATATGAATATAAGTAAATTGGTTAGTTGCCCTAAATGTAGAATGTATCTCCATGAAAAATATTATGATTACATTTAATCATTGCTGAAATGTCCAAGTCTCGAACATTTGCCATGTATAACCTTTATTAAATTATTTGAAATGACAAATAGTCTTGTAGTGAGTGAGCTTGTAATATTCCAGTTATGTCACGACGTGTCCCTCATTTGGGAGAAAGATCGGGTATAGTGCTCACAAAACAAGGTCGATACTGGGATTCGAACCCATGATCACCTAACTAAGGGACGCACTCCGGCGTCTTGGGAATCGTGGCACCATATACTTGGCCAACAGATAATATAACAGACAATGTTAATTTAAGTGTCTGCTCGACTCAAACTCTTAATCCAATCTTGAATCTACTGCTATTATATTTCAAACTACATTTCGGGTACCGCCATATTTACCCACCCCAACTGACGCCCAATTGGTCCATTAATAATCTTATTAGTTAGTGATGAATGTTTAACGCCTTGGTCTGCAACATTCCCGCAATATCTTGACGAAAATCTACAGTAATGTATTCCATGTACTAACCTTAAGGATCCATTAAAGAAAATAGTAATATATTTGGTTCGTAAATTTCTTTACTAGTTACTAATTGGACCAATGTTATTGACACGTTAATCCAACGTGTTCAATGAAATCCTGGCTATTATCAAGAGCTAGACAAGTGCAATTCAAGGTGTAATGCTTAAGGATGAAGAAGCATATAATGCTCCAACTATATTCACTATATACCCGTGAAGATTCCGGGGTAGAATAGGTCTACAGCAACCCATGCTTGCCGTAAAAGGTGACTATGCTTGTCGTAAAAGTCGACTAACGGGATCGGGTGGTCAGGCTCGCTGACTTGGTTGATGTATGTCATCGATCCCAATTGCGTAGATCGATGCTCATGATATTAATCACTGGATTGTCTGGTCCAGACTCGATTATTTACAGACCACCGTCTTATAGCTGGAATATTGCTGAGTGTGGCGTTAAATAACAAACAAACCAACCAACCAACTTCGGCCTGATCAATTTGGAGACTGGTCAAAACAGAACCATGACGTAATAGTGTTTGATATGATGCCACTTGCTTGTCTGGTAACCATTGAAGCAGTTACCATGTTTAATACAGAGAATGAAACTAAACATGATTCTCAAAATGTTTCAAACACTTTCCCAAATCTGGACATATTTGAGTGAAGAAATTGTAAAGATGACAATGACACATGCTACTTCAATGGGAGGGAGTAGGATTAAGTTCACACATACATTAACTCATATAGACCGCCTCCGTGGTCTATTGGTAGAGCGTCCGCCCGGAGAGCGGAAGGTCCGAGGTTCGATCCGCGGCCGCGTCATACCAAAAGACGTTAAAAGATGGTACTTGTTGTCTGGCGCTCGGCATTAAGGGGCTAAAACAAGGACTGGTCGGCTCGGAGTCAGTATACTGTGTCTGAGTAGGGTATTCATGTTAAACTGCGGCATGATATCTCAGTGAGCTAGCACTATAAATCGGCATCAGTCCGGACTAGTACAAGCAGCCACACAAACACACACACGTACATGCACGTCGCTATATAAGTGCAATATGGACGCGACGTTAAACCCCATTTCACCTCACTCATATGATGAGAATAATGGAAGGGGATAGTTCACGAGTCATCAGCATGTCATCAGCAAGGGATTGTGCAGACGCTTCATGCTGCTTGTGGTACCTGGTGATACCTAAACACCTAAAATTTTGTTTGTGGTTGAATACCGCACTCAGCAATATTCCAGCTATATGACGGCGGTCTGTAAATATTCGAGTCTGGACCCGACAATCCAGTGATTGACATCACGAACAACGATCTACGCAATTAGGATACGGTGACATGGACCAACCAAGTCGGCGAGCGCTGATCATGACCACCCAATACCGTTAGTCTCCTCTTACGACAAGCATGCGTTGCCAGAGACCAATTTTAATCCCGATCTTCACGGGCTTACCTAAAGGATTTACAATGAGTTTGATATCCATATGGTTCGAGATAAGCGCATTAAAAAGCGCATGTGTAATAATTTCAAGCGCTGTCAACAAAGCCGATTGATTGAAATAGACCTTGACCTATTACCAAGAATGGCCTTTTCAATCATAACATGTTCCTGATAATTCTTTAAATTTTACTATGGTCAAACGTTATGAGATTCTACTTTGAAATAAGAAAACAATCAATAAAGAGGACACAACGAAATGAGACAGATATGTTTTTATGCGTACTCACCGTCTTGGTCGGCGTTAAGATGGGATATTCTGCTCGCTCAAACACTGATGTTCACAAGTGTCGTTTGTCATACAGTTATCCTTGCCTAAGATTTTGCTCTGCATCAACACACCTAATATTTATGTGATTTATTCCAGTCAATCGCTTACCAATGACTAGATATGACTTTAGACGAAACTGTAGATCACGGAAGTATACAAACACGCCACACCAAATGTGACGTATGGATGTATGAATCCCCAAAATAGCAACATGTATTTGCCCTCTGTCGGCATTATATGTTGTCTGTTTGATAAATCATGCATTACTTCGTAATCTGTTCTCTGATTTTATTCAATGTTTGTTCCATTACAGGGACCAGTTCCTAATCTCACGACGAATTTGGTGTGGTGATACTTTACGTAGTCTGACAGCTTTCTGAGTAAACAGTTGTGAACACGTTGAATGCATTATTAATTTAATATACATTGTTATTTATTTCAAATGATAGATACCATCATCTTGCAAACTCCCGCTTACTTGCTTGGTTTTTAAAGCAACGTCCCGCTTGCTTGCTTGCTTGGTTCTTAAAAGTAAGCGCATTACATTGACACGATCAAAGGTGTAACTTTAACTTGATGTAACAGGCGTACTAAGTCGCAGTCACATTGATCTGCATATATCGATTCACCATGTGACCAAGTAGGCACTCATTATCGCTAATGGATATATAGTTTCTCTCATGTTCATCAGTGCTATCTTATCAAATTGAATGGATATTAATGAGGGTGCTATACTCGCTTGTGTGTCATACTGATTTTTAGAAGTTCGTGTAAAAATGTTTGTATTTTCCTAGCTTCCACTCGGGACTCTCGTGCCGTAAAATCAGGTATGACACACGCGAGTATAATAATCTCTTTAGTTCATATGAACTAATACTTACTGTTATTCCTATTTTCAACTCAGCTCCATGAGGAGCACGATGAAGTCGATACTCAGTACACATGCGTGTATTTGGTTCTTATTATTCGAAGCCAGATCTGGTTCATTTAAATGAATGCATCGATAGCGTCGGGTTGGTGTACTAAGATCATATTTGCTTGGTATTATTTCATCACACGCTGCCTCATAAACTTCATAAAGATTTCCTCTGCAGTGCCATTGGGTAATATGAGAAGAGTTACTCATGGTGGCTCAACTGGTAATCGTCAACGGGAACATCGCCCATTACCATGGACTGACAGGGATGGGTTATGAACCTCTACAGGGGTTGTAAGAGGCGGGGGAACCTCCAAGTTTGGAGTGCCTTTGCCCTTCTCCCCATTTTCATTTTTAGTTAAGGTGGATTCGCTACTGTTTGAGTGTCATGTGTTTAATGACGTTTCATTCCGTGTAGGTGGCAATACCTGATTCTTCTTTTGGGAGGAAGAGGTCGAGAGTAATTTTACTGGCTCTCTATGATGTATCTGAGTGTCTTCATCGTGGATAACCTACTGATCTTTGGCCCAATAAAGAGCAGTCTGGCAGAACATAGATAGTGTATCAACTGTGGAAACCGGAGGTGGTGACAAAATGACAGCTGAAACGTTTTGGTGGAAGGATGGGACAAACTATTTTGCTTCTACATAAAAAATGTTGTATGTTTAAGGTTTTTAATATTTTGGATACGTGTTATAAAAAAACCTATGTGATACTTGTTATAAAAAAAAAATGAAACATACGCTGACAGCTGTAGTTAGAACACTTGATTTTTGTATCAACTGTGGAAACCGGAGGTGGTGACAAAATGACAGCTGAATACGTTTTGGTGGAAGGAGTATGAACTACAGATGGGACAAACTATTTTGCTTCTACATAAAAAATGTTGTATGTTTAAGGTTTTTAATATTTTGGACACGTGTTAAAAAACATGAAACATACGCTGACAGCTGTAGTTAGAACACTTGATTTTTGTGCACTTTGAGCTGTCATGATCTCCACCACAACGGAAACATGCCGCGTTGTTACGGTTGTCTTGGCATCGTGTCTAGCTGTCTGGCATTTGAAACAACGGAATGTATTAAATCTTGGGTCATAGACCTCCACTCCGATGTTGAAGTAACTAGTTTTAATTGATTTAGAAAAAAAACCTGAAATGGAGAAAGTGAAAAGAGAGACGTGGGTTTTGCCGCTTAACAGAAGTGACTCCTTGACTTTTCAATTCAGCTGTGATTTCTTCTTCACTGCTCATTTCAGCCAGACAACGAGCGCGGTCCCGTTTGATGCCTCGGGAAGAATTAAACGTCTTGTGTACAGAGACAACAACCAGGCTGTTGACTGATTGCTGTAAAGACAATAGATTAACTGCTTGCTACCTCCGGGCACATTCCTCCAGTATTGGACCACCTCGAAAGCGTTTGACGTTGTTCACGTCTCCATAGGCACTTTGAATGGCTTGGATATCGCACATGGATTCAATAATAATTAATTGTCATCTGCATGAGCAATGGCAATAATTCTTGGATCTGTGACAGTATGATACTGTGAGTAACACTTCCTTATCAGATGGCAAAGCATGTAGATGTTTAGTGTCCTGAGATGAACCAGAAGAATTGTTTGAAGAAGCTGTTGAATCAGCACCCTACCCACTCCTCCCCAACCCCCACCCCCACCCCCACCCCAACCCCAACCGAAACCCCCACCCCAACCCCAACCCCAACCCCCAACCCCAACCCCCAACCATCTGGTGTCAACACGGACTGTTCCACCAGGGACGCAGCCTGCAACACCAGGACAAGGCAACTCTTATCACTTACTCTTGGTTCGTATCACCAGATTTGTCCATGAGCCAGCGCTTTCTGGCATCGGGCTCCAGGTAAAAACAATAATACAATCATTTTTTGTGACCACAAAAATCATGTTTAAAACAGTTTGATATTGCATGATATGTTCCATGGTGATGGCATGGCGTGCCCAGCCATTTGATAGAATCGGGCAATCAACATGACGTGATCGGGACACGTGCACTTCGACGTCAAATGCCATCCGCTACGTTAGCCGAACCATGCCACGCCGCACAAACAAATGTTTGACAAATCGCCAGGGACATAACCCACTATTGATCAAGTCATCTCCAACATTCACATCTTAATACACACTTCTGTCGTCTTTCTGGGCTCTTGCACTCTTACAATGCACCGCTAACATGTTCTTTTGATTGCCATGTTACGCCTTATCCTTTTTTTTACATCCATCCATTGTCATTGATATATTTTTTGTATGTCTGTATTCATCTGGGTTTTTGTTACTTTTACATCTCCTACTTTTGTTGGGAGAGCATACCGTATTCGACGTAATAAGCGCACAGGGCGCTCTCAAATTAGAAATAGGGGGGTCTTAATAGAATATTACTTTGGTGAAAATAACAGAGTTGAAAGATAAATTTCGTGGTTTATGCTGATAGCCTGAAATGTTTATATACGACAGATACATTTTTCCAAAATTTAATTGTTCGTAATTAAGGATGCATATAACACACGAGTGCGTATTATACGCGAATAAATAAGTCTTGTGTACATTGATTTATCGGAAGGGATGCTAATTATATTAGCAAATATCGCCGTGGGCGCTTATTAGAGCGGAGCGCTTATTACGTCGAATACGGTATATATCTGAGCGGATGCTATTTACATGGAGTGAAGTAGTAATCACAAAAGCATTGTTTACTGTTACCGAATGCCACGCACGTATAATATTCCTTTTTTCTTCTGTTTTTGCCAGGGTTTATTATCACATGTAGACGCCACGATTTCATACATATCCCTTGCATGCCTGCGTGGCTAGAGGATACAGGGTTTTGTCTGTTAGATAGTAAAAAACACGGTTTTCATATATAAGTGGAAAGCGAAATAGAAGATATGAAGGATAATGGAGGAGTAGGAAAGGGATAGTACCAGATGAGAAAGTGTTCAGTCAAATCAAACATGTTGTTACTGAACGATAGGGTTGTCGTCTAAACTGATCTTCACCACATACACTGAACCGCAAAAGAAACGTCACCCCAAGTAACACTGCATGATAAGTTGTCATTTAAATATTTGGGTAATGTTTGTCAAATTTTCTAAAATTTAACATTACCTTGTCTGGAAGAAATAAAATTTGATGATAAAAAAACAAAGCAGATGACAATAAAAGCGATGGCCCAAACGCATCACGTCCATGGTAACCCGATGCACGTGAGTTCCGTGCAAATTCAAATGCATATGCGTTCCCCCATTTCTTGCCCTATAAAATCCACCCAGATCGGATAACATTCATTCGTTATTGAATTGCTACCGCATGCCAAGATTGACAAGAAATCAGCGACACCAAGCCCTTGGACGATCGCAAGCTGGACAAACCGCCCGGCATGCATTTCAAGTCCACGTAAGAGCCATAGACATGCTCCAACAACGGTTCCAGACCACCAACTCTACAGATGACCGACCACGTAGTGGAAGACTAAATGTCACCACCCGACGTCAGCATCGTCAGATTGTGCGACAGCATCTTCAAGATCGCTTTGTTACTGCTGCGGAAACTGCACAACAGACCATAGGTACACACCAGCGACACATTATTGCGTACATCGTGCGTCGACGATTGACGAGCAGACACCTCCACTGTCACAGACCCTACCGAGGGCCCATTCTGACACCACGTCATCGCCGGGACCGTCTTCAGTGGGCAACACAGCACCAGCAGTGGAGAAGAGTCCTCTTCTCAGACGAGAGCCGTTACTGTATCTCAACAGCAGATGGCAGAGAGAGTCTGGCGACGCCGTGGGGAACGTTATCCAGATTTTTGTGTTGTTGAGAGAGACTCGTGGGGTGGTCCAAGCATCAAGGTGTGGTGTGGAATTGGTCTTCCAGAACATCGGTCCAGGGAGAGGCAATAGTGTCACAGCAGCTCAGTACATTGATCAAGTCTTGAGACCACACGCCATACCTCATTTGGCATGTCGCCGCAACCACGATTTTCAGCATGATAACGCCCGAGCCCACACTGCGAGAGCAACAAGAGACTTCCTCCAGCAGAATGGCGTCGGAACCATTCAGTGGTCTGCCCTCAGTCCCGATTTAAATCCAATTGAGCACCTGTGGGACGAGATTCAAAGACGGCAGAATGACGTCCGACCAAGGCCGACAACTGCAGCTGAACTGCGCCAGGTGTTCCTCAGAGTGTGGGCTCAAGTGCCTATGGCCTTCATCAACCGCCTCATCCATTCCATGTATCGGTGTTGCACGGCAGTCATCAATGCACATGGCGGACACACGAGATACTGACTTGTGATGGCATTTTCTCAGAGACTAGTGTTGTGTTTCCCTTTAAGAACATTTGACACTTTAATTTCAACCTTAATGATCAGTTTTGCCAAGTTTCATCTTTTAAATATATCTCAAAGTATGTCTACAGTGTTTGGACAAATAAGGTTTCTCATATATTATTTATCCATGGCATTTAGAAGTACACATAAGGAAGAGAATTTATGGATGTGGATATATATACTGTATGTTCGCAGAAAGTAGATGTCATCACGCCTGCCCATTTTGTGTAAAAATTAATTTGTAGTAATAATTCTGTGAATTAGTTCATATTGAAAGTTCCGCGTTTTATTGTCAATTGTAGCCTGTAGCATATTCCTGAAACCGATTGGCTGGTCTCTGATTGACAGACCTTGAAACAAGAATATCCAAAAAACGCCAAGCAAGTCCAGATTTCTTCAGTTTAATAAAATAAGGAGATTTTCTGGGCTCATCTTTATTGAGAGACAGTTTCATAAATCTTCATTTCAGAAACTGAATGTCACATCAGCAAACTGTTATGGGCTTCAGTTCCGCGTAATTTGCGGACAATCACTGGGATTTTACGACGCCTCTTTAACCAGTGTTTATAACCGAAATATCCGGATACAATGACGTTCTTACTGATCCAAGAAACCGGCGGTAATGTATTGACACCTGATGCTTATCAGCTTTGAGCCTAAACATTGTTATTAAAATCAGGGATTGGGGGTGCGAGGGTGAGGCGATGTTTGAGGTGGAACGTACTCTTCTAAGGCAGTGCCGATTACTGTGTGGAGATGGGTTCCTTCGTCCTGTCGGACACTTATAATCGTAGGTTCGAATCCCAGTTTCGCCCTGATTATGTTTATCAGCGCTATATCCGTTCAGATCGTTTAAACCAATTCACTCACCCACTATTACATGGGCCAACGATGGTGTTTAAATTAATCATCAACAAATGACGCATTTTATGTGCCTCCTTTATAATGCGAGCAAAGTCTGTATGGGTGAGTGAGTGAGTGAGTGAGTTGTGTTTAGCACCGTTTTTAAAAGTATTCCAGTCATATCATATGTCAGCTTAATATGGGAGGAACGTGATGCAGGTCTAAGACGTTTACTACTTCGGTGAAACCAACGAGCATGGGTATTGTGCTGACAAACCTAGAAACATATTTGGGGCGAACTGGGATTCGAACCCACAATTATAGGTTTCTGGCACGTCATACGGAACTCAACTCAGCCTTAGACGATTAGGCCAGCATGTGTCGATGAAATACCCACTTTGCCACAGAGAAGATATAACTTGGGATATAACTATATCAAAGACCAGCTTAACAGCCATGTCAAATTCTTAGTCGCTATTTCTTCCAGCCAATGCCCATTAGCTTGTAAACACCTCTACTGAACACAGTGTCCGCCACAACCGGAAGACCTTGCATCGATGTATACCACTCTAGTGACAACACTTGGAATTAGTCAGCATTAGATCCGAAATGCAAAGTCGATAATTTGTAGATAAACCCCAAGAAATCTCAAGGTAATCTGTGTGAGGCAGGAAACTGTAAGACTTCCAGCAGCAGGAAGCACGGCCTGCCGACCATTCAGAGGACAGATATTGAACATCGACGCACACGAATACGATGGGCTAATGCAGTGCGACGGTGGCAGCGTCGGGATTGGCAACGCGTGGTCTTTACGGACGAAAGCAGGTTCTGTTTGTCTAGAATTGATGACAGCAGCGTGTTTACCGTCGCTGGGGTGAAAGGGTTGCTGCGTTCAAGAAGTCGTTATTACTGTAGAGGTGGCGTTATGGTGAGGGTGGAATTTGTGGAGGCCAGACAACGCCCCTCGTCGTCATCAATGGAAACCTCAATGCGCGGAGATGACATCCCCCGTCAAGTAGTGCTGCCCCACCTCCAGCAACAACTGCTCGTATCGTAGTGGACTTCCTTGCCAACATCAACGTCAACGTCTTACCGTGTCCGGCATGTTCTCCTGACTGATCTCCCATAGAACACCTCTGGGACATCTAGGACAAGCGAGTAAGAGTCCGACCACACCCTCCCGCCAACAAGCAAGAGTTGATACAAGCTCTACAAGATGAATAGAGCTGCTTACCTCGTGACCTCATCAGACGTTTGGCGTTTTTTCGTCGGAAGCAGAGTCCTTGCATTTATGGTGAGGCCACATTCGGTATTTAAGAGACATATTTTGTGTCCGTGACCACTTTCCGTGTGGATAACTAAATTTTGTTTGTCTGGTGTACAATATTTAAACACAAAATTTCAAGTTTGAGTTGTACAGTACTTTGTGGAATTGTAGGTTTATTAAACAAACTTTTGTTTTGTGTATAAATTACAGTCACTTCAATCTGGTGCAAATTTTCTTTTGCCGTTCACTTTAAATATATACACTGCCACAAAACATTATATCATTGTCCATGGCCTCAAAATTTCCTTTTCTTCTAATCCACAGATCATGGATAGAACAACAGATCATCTGTAGTCAATTGTGTATATGTATAAGGCAATATTGTCTTTTGGTCAGAGAGGGTGTGGTTGTTGTTTGTGATATAAACCAAGGATTGTCAATCCTTTATTTGTAGCAATACAGATCTCAGGTAAGCAAATTTTTTTTGTTATTTGTCTCTCCTAAACAAACATGTCTGGAAATGATCTGTGAAGTAAAAAGACTGGAGGACAGCTTTCACATACATATGAGGCAGCACTTTGAACATAATTATGTATTGTTACTATTATAGTTGTCTGAAGCAAAAAATTGATTGACATGCTGGTATTATGTGACTATGATTTAGAGTGACCTCCCTTGGCTGTGCATTGTGGAATCGTCTTGCCGCCTGCTGAGGTTACAGTCACAGGCCCCTGAAGCAGGATAGTGGCCATTGAGTGCGGAGATTTGTCTTTACTTCCGTGACCCACAGCCGCGACTGAGCCAATATTTCGAAAATATCACCCGATATAGGTAATAAATTGCACAAAATGGTTTGTGGCATGCAGGTCGTATGTGGAGGGGATGGGGGAGGTATTGTGAACATGACATGCATACATTTAAATTTAATTTAAACGATACAGCCGATTTCAGCTTCGGCCAAGATGGCGAGTGACGTACCTTGTCTATTTATATATATGGGTCGAGTGTTTCAGTAATATCACTATCCTGCTTCAGGGGCCTGTAGTGACAGTTGCTGAAGGAAGGTATTTATTCCAGACGCTTTGAGGCAGCATTTTCTGTAAGGCTGGTTGTACTTACTTAAGAGCGTAACTGAGGGCGATTCAACCTCTTCTTGCTTCCTGATTTCCGTCTTATCTACTTGCCTAGTGCGGGCGGGATTCTATCAAAAGTCACCGACGTTTCTGCCTACTCCCAAAACTGTTTTCTGGATTCAAAAACGGTTCATTCACTTTGTAATAGGCTGTGCACGTGTGGAACGTGAACTCTTAATCTTCATCTTCATATATAGTTTTGTAATCGGCCCTCGTGATACGCCTGTCATCCACAGAATCGCCGTCCGATCACTTGGCAATTGTAATATATTTATATCTATATTTATTCTCAATACGACGAATTTCAGATTGTAAAATCTCTTTAACGTTGCTGGTCTTTCCGTGCTAAACACCACATTCGGTCTGACGTGACACCTCTTATGTCTGGCAAGTGGGTTTCACCAACATGGTAAACGTCTGAGACCTCCATCACTTCGGGCTTTCCTCCCATTTTGTGCTGACACACTGTGACATAAATTGAATACTGTTCAAAGCATCGTAAAACCTCACTCACTCACTCACTCACAGTCCACTCACTCACTTACTCACTCACTCATTCACGTTAAACTTAAGCTTGTTTCCTTCTCGAAGCCAGCTATAATATTTCCCGGGCATCATTTTGAAGTCATTTGTTGGTTTTACAAAATTCTTCCATAAAAACAGCTAAACGTTCATGAACGTCAAGGTGGGGGTCACGTCTTTCGTTCGTCACGGTCTGACTCTAAGATTCCATGTCACAAAGGTGTACGTAATTTCGAATATGGTAGAGTTTTTACCAGCAACGATAATTCGCGCCGTTGGGCCCTTCTGGAGGCCCAAGATGAAGACTTCTGTGAGGCAGGGATAACAATGATGGATCATCGCTAGATCAAGTCTATTCAAGGTAAAGAAATTTTAATGAGAATTCTAGGTAATTTACTAAGAGATCGCAGGCGCCGACAAGACGTTATAGCAGCGATAAAGTACACTTTCTGAGTTACTTCAAAAGGTATCCTCCCAGAACTATCAAAAAACACAGAACGCCTTACAGGGTGGTGGGACAGCTTGAAAGTTGATTTGCATCACTTTTGCCTTCTCAGATGAATCTAAAAAATGTTTAGTTGGCGGTGCTGGATCGACTTGTTGAGGCTGTCCAGGTTGTTATTTCTTCTGGGCCCAACAGTGGAATGATATTTCAGTTGAAAGCGGGGCTCATCTTCCACCCATGTAGAGACGATGTAATCGTTCATCTCGGTGAATATCTGGAGTAGTTCATGGCATGTAACCAGGCATCTTGGACTTCCAGGATGGGAATTAGGAGAAGTATGGCAACTCTTTGGATCCATCGAGGGACGTCAGGAGTCTCTTTGTACAGGACATGTCGACGCATCTCCACCTTTACCATCTTCTCTTTGCAGGCGACAACTAGGTCGTCCTCGTGTCGCCCTCCATATGGCCTGGGAGAAGTGGAAGGGACATACTCGACATTTGTGTCATTAGTAGAAATGTGGTTGTGCTCGACGCGTTTCTGACTTAGTCCCTGACTGTGGTACACTACAGGACATGTCGACGCATCTCCACCTTTACCATATTCAACTCCCCTAATGCCTGCCATTTTGCATTAAGATGATATTGAATAGTCACATCTATGACTACTATACATACTATGTGTACTATATGTATGCTAACTGACAGACAAAAGATAAACCTGAAAGAAGCCATGGGAATTAGGAGAAGTATGGCAACTCTTTGGATCCATCGAGGGACGTCAGGAGTCTCTTTGTACAGGACATGTCGACGCATCTCCACCTTTACCATCTTCTCTTTGCAGGCGACAACTAGGTCGTCCTCGTGTCGCCCTCCATATTGCCTGGGAGAAGTGGAAGGGACATACCCGACATTTGTGTCATTAGTAGAAATGTGGTTGTGCTCGACGCGTTTCTGACTTAGTCCCTGACTGTGGTACACTACAGGACATGTCGACGCATCTCCACCTTTACCATATTCAACTCCCCTAATGCCTGCCATTTTGCAATAAAGATGATATTGAATAGTCACATCTACTACTACTATACATACTATGTGTACTATATGTATGCTAGCTGACAGACAAAAGATAAACCTGAAAGAAGCCATAGGGGATAAGCCATCTACTTTAACTTCATCTGCTCTATAAACTGTGTGTGCAGTTATTGACAGAAAAACAAAAAAAACAGTGTTATCCCTATCCCCCGCCATGGGGCACATGAGAATTTTAGAATTTTTAGAAATTTTAAAATTAAAAACCATAAAAAGAGTCCTGTAAAGCCTCAAGAAGAAATAGGCAATGCGGCCGCTTTATGTCATCAGATATGGGAATATAAGTGAAATTAATACACACAAAAGACTTCTTCTCTGGAAAAAAATACTCCACCTTGATGAGTATGTCTTAGATAAGCTAACTTCAATAAATTCTGAGAAAACTTGTCCAAAATGCAGACACTATGCACTAAGTAATATAACATGGATCAACAGCCGTGACTCTGTAAAATAAATATTTACTGAACCAATTTTCGAACTCAGTCTTCATAAGTATCTCTCAGATAAGCATGCATACTTTCATACATGTAACGCCAGTGGTTTCTGGGAAAACTTGTCCCATTGCACACACTATGCACAAAGTTCAAAAGCCTGAAGCAAGGGCCATTACTGAAGTGAATGTACGACACCAATTTTCGAACTCATTTGTGATCGTGACCAGTGACATTCAGTGTGTAAAATTACATTTCTCTAACTTGAATAGTGTTTGAGAAAATTTGTCTACATTGAGAAGTGGACGGACGGACGAACTCGGTTTCTGTATCCCCCGCCCTACTTCGTGGCGGGGGATAAAAAGATAACCTGAGAGATGGGTTGATGAATAAGCCATCTTCTCTGACTTCATCTATTCTAGTTCTTGGTGTCAAAACATAACGACCCATTGATTTTTAAACATTTATCCTAAATCCAAGAAATTTAAACTTCAGTGTATCCAGATATTTGAATGATCCATTCGTTAATTAGGTGTGACCGGCACGCATTATGTAATGGAAATCAATTTCTGGTTTTCGTTCTGAGAGTTCAAAGTTATGGGACTTCTGCGTTTTGGGATTGAACACATCCTAATAAGCCGACGTCATGACGATGTTCAACTAACATCTCCGTGATCTAACGTGTCCTTGGTAACATCGTTCAGTCATTCCTGTCAGTCAAGATGGCGCAATTACATCAATTATCGACCGGTGAAAAGTTTCTTACAATGAGTTTGATAGCAACTTTTATTGTGCTGTCAATTGTGAGAAGGAACAACAGACAAGGGTGTATCAAACAAAATTTAATAGTGACAGTTTTATACTCTAACCTGTTACACGAAAGCAAGCATTGATGGATCTTTCCGCGTCTCCTTTCGAATCCGAAATCGAAAAGTAGACATTTTCAGCAGCCAATGTGGGTAACAGTCTTACAAAAGATGATGTCAACCAACTCCCACGCCGCGTGTCTGTGCCACAATTTATGGAGCTGTTAAAAACACCAGTGTAGAAACTATTTAGAACTAGAGATCGATATAAAACGCGTATATATGTTAATTGCATGTGCAGATACACTACTACTACTACTACTACTACTACTACTACATGAATATGTAGAGGGCGTCATGGTAAATGATAAATACAAAATTCTTTAGACCAACAAACCTGATCTTGTGCTTTTTGATAAATCCAAAGAAATCATATATATGATTATTTTTTTGTCCCTTTTGACACTAATGTGATTGACAAGATTGAGGAAAAACATGGCAGATGTGCAGACCACGCTTGTCACGCTTGCATCCCAAGTACCAAGTTGTCCGACTCCCAATTGTTCTTTGTGCCTTAGGTTTGGTATCTCCCAATGTGTTGACTGACATTGGGAGAGTACCCGGGTTTGTTACCAGGAATACAGCCATTCTGACAATCTGGGTAATGCAGAAGGCTGCAGTGTTGGAGAGTCTTCACATTCTCCGAAAAAGTCTGGGTAGGTTTGACTTGGCAGCGTTTCCTCGTAGAAGTCCCATTCGCTGTCTGGGCTGCGTGTCGAGGGGGCAAGGACCCTAAGCTGATGATGAGCCTAACCAGCCTGACTGTGCCAGGATCACGCAAACCCTCTCTGCTGCATTTTATTATTTAAATCTATAAATAATAATATTATTAACGTCAGCTGCTCACCTGTCCGATGTTAGATTTATACATAGGTATGGTTAATATACTAAATATGTGCACATACACAGACATATAATTTTATCATGTTATACATTTTCCGACAAAACTCGAGCACGCGTGTTGTCAGTGCGATGATTTTGATCCAGATTTCCCTTCGGTCGACTAGACCCGGGTATCATATCTACAGCCTCTGGGTTAGAAGGAGAGGCGTTGGAAGCCTAGGGGTTGCAAAACATTTAAAAATATCATATTTAATTGAAATCCACCCTTTAGTAAACAATAGTTTGGCTCCTGCTGACACCAGTAATATTAGGAGGAATTCCAAAACAGCAATGAACGTGCGGAAAGGAAATAATTGGCCATCAGTGTGGTTGTAGAAGGGATAGCGTATGACAGCAGGGAAGTGGAACAGCTTTACTCCACTACATACTCTCAGGATGAAGGCCACCACAAACCCTACAAAGGAGCCGTACGTATTGCAGCTGCTTACGAAGAGAACGCAGATGAACTGTGGGAAGAGAATCACGTACATCAGGTCAGAGCAAAGTGTGAAAAGTTCATACACACTCTTTACGACGATGGCTATGGTGGCAGCAAGTGCGCCAGCAACAATGACAGTCAGTCTCATCACAAGCACCATTTCCCGATCCGAGGCCTGTAACATATGTAGAGCAGATGAGTAAGGATGCGGTCGTAAAACAGAACAGGGCTTTGTTGACCTTGTCAAATGGACCTTGTCTAGTGGTAGAACGTCCGCCCGGAGAGCGGAAGGTCAGGGGTTCGATCCCCGACCGCGTCATACCAAAAGACGTTAAAAGATGGTACTTGTTGTTACCCTGACTGGCGCTCGGCATTAAGGGGCTAAAACAAGGAGTGGTCGGCTCGGAGTCAGTATACTGTGTCTGAGTGGGGTATTCATGTTAAACTGCGGCATGGTATCTCAGTGAGCTAGCACTATAAATCGGCATCAGTCCGGACTAGTACAAGCAGCCACACACACACACGTGCATGCACGTCGCTATATAAGTGCAATAATCTTGGACGCGACGTTAAAACCCAATTTCACCTCACCTCACATCGGCATCAGTCCGGACTAGTACAAGCAGCCACACAAACACAAACACGTACATGCATGTCGCTATATAAGTGCAATAATCTTGGACGCGACGTTAAACCCCATTTCACCTCACCTCACCTTGTTAAATGTGTCAGTAGAGACAGTTTAAACCTTGTTCGACACAATTCACTGTATTATATCATGGTGCTCACGTTTGTTCTGATGATGCTGCTGTAAATGTTCTTTGTGAAGACTGAAGCTGTGGAGAGTGTGCTAGAGTCTGTGGATGACATGACGGCTGCTGAGACTGCGCCCAGTCACACGATGGATACAGCAACGGGGCAGAGATACTGCAGCGCCATGGGCAGGATAAAGTGCATGTGTTCCTCGGGAATTGGAATTTCACCCGTGTAACCAGTCTGATTCCAATCTGAGTGGTAAACTATATAAGTGAGCCTTATGTGGAATTTAAAATATTCTGCTTGGTGACAACTGTAAAACATTAACATTTTGTACTCGAATATGCCCCCTATACATATATTGTTCGACTTTAGCAAATATTTAATGTATTCGCCCGAAGCAGATATTTGTGTTACCCGGGAATTTTATCTTGGATGGTGGTGAAAAGGGACAATCAAAATTCTGCTTATAGCAACAATAACATGCATGAAATACTCATATCACCCGCAAATATGACATGTCAGGTTGTGAGCAAGGCAAGACATATTGTACAGTTTTCACGATCTGTCCCGGAAACGAGCACAACTGCCATTTTCAGTCTCGTTGCCATGGAAACTCGAAAAATCCCAAACTATCTAAAGACACAAGTTCACCACTCGTGCCAAGTTTGGTTAGATATCTCTCATGGATTTCAGTTTTGCTCCGGAAACGAAATTTGACGGAAGGACGGACGGACAGGACCCATTTCTATATCCCCCTTCCACTTCGTGGCGGGGGATAATACACATAACAAATATCAAAACATGGTACCTGCAGCTGATCCTGCGAAGTCAATGATAGCAGGTGGTATGCTAAGAAGAAGACACATGATGCCTGCAACAACTGATGATGCCAAAGATTGTCTTGTTGTACGGCAGGCCAAAGTTCGTTGATACATCTCCTGCGCAAAACACGAAATCAACGTCAAAATATTAGATTATACTTCCACTCTTCTTCGCCTGGTCCTGTGTTACTCTGTTTTCTCACCTGAAACTTATTCCAACATTGTCCCAAAAGACATACGGCTTTACAAGGTCTTGCAGTGTGGAAACATGAGGTAAAGTCATTATCGGTCAATATTGTCCAATAGAATAGAACATTTACAGCCATAACACTTGTCACATTCCACATGCGACTAGTGTTTATGTAACAAGTCTTCTATTTAACAATTGAACTCTGCAAGGAGTTGGCATTCAAAGCCTTATTTCAAACGAAGGGAGATCTGAGTGGTGCAGGTATGTAAACAGCTTCACATTTGACCAATGGGAATCTGAACCTTAAATTTTATGAATGGAGCATGTATATATCTAGCCTTCTTGTACCAACAATAGCTGGCTTTGACTACTTTTGTGGAAACTTCATCAATGACCAAAGAGAAAGGTCAACTTTCACCATGACATGTGTTTTGAATGCGCTGACATTTTTTGTTTCGTTTGTCTCTTTAACTAAAGCCTTGTGTCAAAACCGAAACCCTGCAATGACTACACAGTGATGTCTCCCATACTGCGGTTCCAAATGACAGACTTGGTACCTTTACCACACAAAATGAGAGTTTAGGTGTTTCGATGTGCAGTTATCCACTTACAGAACCTTACTAATAAAAGACCACCATACTAATACGTATCCGTGTTTCTTCCGAGAATGGCGGAATGGAATTACAGAACTACTAAAATGCAAGTAAGATCATGCCTACCTCCACATTAAAAAACACACCACATTCTCAAACTCAGAGTTTACTGCACATTTATCGTCTTCTAGACCTTTGTCCTCTCCCAAAACAAACATGTCAAACACATGAGATATAACTTACAGTAGCGCTATCTGACAACTTTCCATCAGAATTTTACCTTGGAAATGAGCTAGGTAATAGTAAGCTGCCGTGTCCGCCATCTTGGAATCACAGTATGGATGCCGCCATTGTATAATCATTTTCTGGGACTCGGTTTTGACCGATGACCCAGGGTATCCGGACGCGACTGTGTAAGGTGCCTGCCCTTTACTAAGTCCCACCTGCCACGTTGTTCCCCCAAATATTAGAAGGCCATATTTGTCGAGAAAGTATCCTGACTGTTGCAGTGTTACTTCCCCTTACCACGTTCCCTGGATCCTTTGTAAGTCAGCAGCATGGTTGGTCGCAATGAAAGGGGCTGCAAGCACCTAAGGAAAGACAAAATGTTATGTCAACAGTTAGTTTCCCTGACCACTAATAGCTGATGTAACGTTAAGCAATATTCGCCAACATATTAGGCACACCATCATCGCTCTGACACAGTGGTACCTGTAAACTGAAACGTCTTCAGTTTTCATGATACTAAATCAAACCTAGTGCCTATTTCTGGTCTATAAGTTCTGTGATTCCTCATGAATTTGCCAATGTCAAAATGTTTTGCTACTTTTCAATGAGAGAGTGAGTTGCGTTAATGCCGCTTTAAAACAGCATTCCGGCTACATCACGGAGTGTCAGCTTACTAGGGAAGAAAGCCCGAAGTCTCATGCTTATCACTTTGGTGAAAACCACGAGCGCGGGTATGGTGCTGATAAACCTTGAAACATCATCGAGGCGAACCGGGACTCGAATCAACGATTATAGGTTTCTGGCGTGCTCAATAACCTTTTTCTTGAATGTCAGTCTTTTTTTGTTTAAACATGTTTTCGATCTAGTAAGCGAGTGTAGTTATTGCATAGTCGATAACTTGTGGCGATTACAAGTGTTAGTCACCATTGATCAGTTGGACGATCATTGAAAGGTGTTCATAAAGATGGGTCAAAGAGAAAATTGCTGTACACTGCCAGTCTGTACTATCAGTTTAGGCATGCTAGACACGGACGGATCGAGTCGATAGATTGGTTGTACATCTTTGGTTGTGGTCACTACGATGGGTCGTAGCGAGGATATTCGCAAACCGGCATGCAGTGAAACTCTCTGACATTTCCCAAAGTAGGCTAACACTCTGAGTTATATATCAAAGGGTCTGCATGATCAGAAACAAAACTTCTGTACTTATTCGTGCTAGGGAATTCCCATGGGTTTCCCTGGGAATGTGGAAGTAGCTCGTCATTTCAAGATTACAGTCCCGTAAAAAACGTGTGGACTTCAAAATGTCGTCTAAATTAAAATAATTTTAGCACAAAATATATAATACGTATATGCGTGTAAGAAACTTTGCACGAAACTCGTCACTCAGATAGTCATCCCAAACATATTTGTTATAAATTTGTGAGTGTGTATTTGAAAAACTTGACACAAGGAGTATAGGTTTCACGTTTCTCATCTGTAACCTTTTCTGTGCTATTAAATTGATGTACTGAATACATCTACATGAAGATCAACCTGCATCAGTATGTTGGTCTATATGTGGACATCAATGTATTACGCATAGGTCAGCATTAAGGATAGGTCAGCAATAACATTCTATTACCGAAATGGATGTAATGACTCAGTGGGTCTTACCAGTCCTACAGTTAAGCAGATCAGCTGTACAATGTCTGTGTAGGCGACAGACCATATGCCTCCCACAAAGGTGTAACATATGCTGATGATGGCAGAAACAATGATGGACAGCGTTTCATTCAGGCCAAGGATGAGAGCCACAGTGGAACCTGAAGCAAGAGAGGTCTATTGGGATCCTTATGAATCCAACTGTAGGCTGGGGAAACTGCCCACTGACGACAGTTGTTTAAAGCACATTGTGTTAGTGACGTTGCTGATCACACAAAATAATAATATAAATACATTTACAACATTATAATTGGGAAATTGTTATGAATGTAATAGCAAAGCAATGACGAAACACTTACCGAGTGCGGACAAAATCGCGGCTGTCCAGAAGAGATCTCCCATAAATTGCGGTATGCACATGAGAGCACCCATGAGCCTGCCGTATCGCTCTTGAAAGGGGTCAAACATTGTGATGCAGTTGTCGCGACGTAGACGAGGACAAAAGAGAATACCACCTACATCAAAGTTATCATACTAGATCATAGCTCCCAGGATTGGCATTCAGGTTATGGGAATTTCAAAAAAATTATACCACTCAAAACAGAGGCGAGAAGAAGACGATTCAGTATCAATAAATGGTTTCACAATGTGCGTATGGTTGGTTTTCACACAAATTGGGTTTCATTACCATCCGAATACAACGCATTTGTAGAAAACCAACACACACACACACACACACACACACACACACACACACACACACACACACACACACACACACACACACACACACAGTTGTTAATTCATTGCAGGTGGGGAGGGAGATGTTGAAGACTTTTTCTTTTATCATAGCTCACCGTTCCTCGTTATACTGACATATTGACACAGAGACAGTTTCATTTTCTGATGATGATTATTTAGGACAAATACAGAGTCATGGCCAAGATTTCTGGCTGTGTAGGGTGTTGGTGGACTGCCACTCTAGATCAACCCTTTGGTTGAAGGAATTTGTGGTAACTTTGAAAATGTCACTAGTTGTTTTCCAAATACTGAGATTGTTGTCTATGTGCACAAATCAGTGACATGCAGAGGCATTGTCCTTCATTGAGCCAATCTGATGTCAAAAGGTCGCAAGGAGTGACATCCTTGAAACGATTTACCAGAAAAAAGTGAGTGAGTGAGTTGGGTTTAGTGCCGCTTTTAACAGTATTCCAGTTATATCGCGGCGTGTCAGATTTATGTGTGTGTGTGTGTGTGGGGGGGGGGGGGGGAAAGCCCGAAGTGATGCAGGTCTCAGACGTTTACCACTTCGGTGAAACCCACGAGCACGGGTATGGTGCTGACAAACCTAGAAACATAATTGGTGCGAACCGGAATTCGAACCCACAATCTTAGGTTTCTGGCGACGTAACTCAGCACAGCACAGTGAATCACGGCACCTTAGACGACTGGGCCACCCGTGCCCTCTTACCAGAAAAGATCATGACAGAGTAGTAAATACAAACTAATACCTGTTACCTCTTTCTACCATGGTTTAATTTTGAATGCAAACAACCCCGAAACGCTTGTAATTAGGCAGAAGGCACTATAGAGAAATAATTATAAACTCCCAGTATATATTTACAACTCTTTGTGAAAAGGCGAGAGCGGAAGTTCCGGGGTTCGATCCCTGACCGCGTCATACCAAAAGACGTTAAATGATGGTACTTGTTGTTACCCTGTCTGGCGCTCGACATTAAGCAGCTAAAACAAGGACTGGTCGGCTCAGAGTCTGATTTGGGTATTGATATTAAACTGCGGCATGGTATCTCAGTGAGCTAGCACTATAAATCGGCATCAGTCCGGACTTATACAAGCAGTACACACACACACACACACACACACACACACACACACACACACACTCACACACACACACACACATGCATGCACGTCGCTTTATAAGTGCAATAATCTTGGACGCGACGTTAAAACCCACTTCACATCACCTTGTGAATAGGCTGATGAGTAAAATGACAAGAATTTACCAATGATGAGAGACAGTGAGTAGCCAATAGGGGCCTGCATCCAGGCAAATCCTCTTTTGGCAACAATTTCTGCAGTCCCATTGATGAAGCCGCCACCGACCCATGTGGCTAGAACAAGAAACATAAAAGAATAAAACTTAACCTACTGCATTATTTTTAAAACTCGATAATGTCTTAGAGCCACATCTCGGGAAATATGGCATCAGTCAGGCAATACAGGTTAATTCGCTTCTCAGATTCTCAGAAGGCACTAGTCCTTGATAGCAAAAACATTTTTCTGAAAAGTAATCAAATTGGGTTTGAACTTCCTGCACGAAAATGGGTTTTACGTTTTCAACATGTGCTTACACTTTACCACATTGTTGTCTATGGTGGTTAGGCTTTATTTAACTGAGCTTGTTGATTTGAAGAGATTACCACACTCCTAAAGTCCTAAATGTTTAATTTTTTTTATATTTAAGTTGGTTGAGATTGGACAGTTTGTGAACTAAATGTTATTTGGGGATGCTTTGCCTGTTCAGGAGAGAGTACAATAACTTTGACGTTGGGAAGTTCATGTGTCATCAGTACCATCAGATGGGCCTGATTGTCATTCAACAAGTGGCCTAGGATCATGGACTCAGTTATACTAAGATTTTCTCTTCATGCTCAAAACTTAAGCCTTTTTCGCGCATTTTAGCTATATTTCACAATTTATTTATGCTAAACTTGAGAACTTCCACGTTTAGGAAAGGCAAAGGCAAGTTGTCAATCGTTTGTGCGTGTATTTTAAATATATATTAAATATATATACTGAGTCAAATTAAAAACTTTACATTTTTAAAAGTAATCCCATATTTCACATACAACGGAAAAATGTATCAGAGAAAGTAATTTTTAATCATTAATGTCCAAAGAAGGATTTTGATTAACAATGGTAACCATAATTTGTTCCAAGCACCTACGGTATTCGGTAATAACATCAACAGTTTAATTCATAAGTCCCAAGCACGAGAATCTGATGGCACACAAGTTCAGTAGCGTGTATGGCCACCATGTGCGTTGACATCTGCCACACAACGCCTCCGCATGGACCTTGTGATGCTTGTGAACACATGATTGGGAAGAAGACGCCATTGTTGCTGCAAACTGGTGCCAAGATCTTGCAAATTCTGTGGTTGGTTCTGGAGAGAGAGCAGACTTCTGCCAAGAGCATCCCAGACGTGTTCGATGGGATTGAGGTCGGGAGACCTTGAGGGCCAGTCCATGACGTTGACTCCCGCATTCTGAAGGAAATTCCTTTTCAAAATTGCTGTGTGGGGTCTGGCATTGTCGTGTTGGACGATCAAACCGGGTCCATGTGCTGCCATAAAAGGCAGAAGTTCTGGTGCCAGTACCTGGTCGCGGTAAGCAGCACCGTTGAGGTTGCCACGGATGACAAGAAGCCTGGAACGTGCATTGCCGCAGAAAGCACCCCACACCACGATACTTCCGCCTCGAACCCTGTCAACTTCCTGTACACAACACTGTGCGTAACGTTCATGACGGCGCCTCCACACCCTCGCCCTACCATCAGCAAATTGAAGATTAAATCGGGATTCATCTTTGAAGACGACTTGATTCCAATTCCTCTGAGTCCATCGTAAGTGTCGCTGTGCCCACAATTGACGTTGACGTCTGTGTAATTGAGTCAGAATTGGACCGCAGTATGGCCTTCGTGCTTGAAGATGAGCAGTTCTCAGACGGTTTCGAACAGTTTGCGCACTCAGTCTACCCCTAAACAGTTCATTTCTGGTTGATGTAGCCGTCAAAAATCGGTTACGGAGGTGACGTAAGACAATCTGACGATCCTCTGCATGTGACGCGTTTGCTGTAGACGCGTCTGTAAATCATAAACAGTCTGTCGACTACAACCCATCGTCTTTGCGACTTCAGCTACGGACGTTCCCGTCTGCAACATGCCGATGGCACGTTCAAGTTGCACATTTGAAAGGCGTGGCATGACAAATTGACGTAAAGACTTTTGTTTTCTTGTGTTTTTCTTTTTTTGTTAAAGACTGCTAACAAGTATGGCTGAAAACACATGCGGTATTATGGCCACGTGACCAGTTGCACGTTTAAAACCACTTTTGCCACTATAGTGCTGTGCACATGATTTTGATCGATTCACCTGCACAAAAACGGGTGTTATCTGAAGACAATACGTGGCCATTACTGTTTAAATACACAATAAGGGCCCACAATGACAACTGGTCAATATGTTAACAGTTTAGGATTGTGAAGTTTTTAATTTGGTTCAGTATATATAAAGGGGTCTTAACCGAGCTTGTCCTACAAGAGGACCACCACCCAGAGAAAAGACCTCAAACTAGGATTGCATGGCTTCCCACAATCCTTGCAGTGTCAATGGTTTCTACCTGTTAGCGTGAAGAAAGATATGACAGCACCCATGTTTCGATCAGCCAATAAGATCCCAACGATTGTCGTGGATTTTTTCACCCTCCCAGCAACGACGCCTACGACGACGATGACGAGGTAGAAGATGATGACGGATATTATCCCGGCGATGTTGACTGTCATATTGACCTTGTGTTAAGACTAGAAACTAAGGAACAAGTCGATTACATGGTTAAATATTATGAATCAGCAGTGACTTTTTGCTATTACAGAACATACAGTCATATGATCTGTATTTTTAGCATGTAAACAAAAGAACGCAGTAAAGGTAGAAGGCTCGTTTTCCTTGATGTTGGGGGAAAGGCCCGTTTCGGCCATGCATTTCTCAGACATGTAGTACTTTCTTGAAATTCACTAGCACAGGTGTAACGCAGAGGCGCTAACCCACGAACATAGGTTTCTTGCGCCACTAAGAAACGGATTTATGTACATGATTGGGTCATCTGTGCTCCCCACCCACCCACCCTCGTTACATATGAAATTGGCCAATATTATGGACAAGTTTTTCCTGGAGTGACTCACTACAGGTGAACTCCAGAAATGATGAGATTACTTAACTGAAAGAACAATGAACTTTAAAAATATTGTAACATGTGAATCTCCATTCCTTGTTGTCACTACGCCTCGTGTGCACAACACACCTTATAGAAGACATCTGTGATTGTGGTTACCAATGGTTACATAATGACAAAACAAATGCTTGTGCCTCCTCTTCTTGTTGCGGTATTTGCGATGCCCATAAGATGACACCAGATTGAGCGCCGTTTTTAACAGTATTCCAGTTATATCGCGGCGTGTCAGCTTTATGTGGGAGGAAAGCCCGAAGTGATTCAGGTCTCAGACGTTTACCGCTTCGGTGAAACCCACGAGCACAGGTATGGCGCTGACAACCCTAGAAACATCGGGGCGAACCAACAATCATAGGTTTCTGGCGTGCCAAATGGTCGCAACTCTGCACAGCAAAGCGCGGTTCCTTAGACGACTGGGCCACCCGTGCCCCTGACACTAGATTGAAACTGTTTCAATACAAACAGCTGAATTTAATGTGTAACCACATAAAGATGCAAAGCCTATGGGAATGCTGAATGATGACATCCCCAATACCGGTTGAGTCTAGGTTTTTTTCTGCTCCCCTTCTGACTAATTGTTAGTTTGATACAGTAATTTGGATGCTGTAATTTGGATGGCTTTTAATGATTTTCCCATCTATGAGGTGTACATCATTACACTTTCCACCAAACCTCATTTGCACAATTCACCATTATTTATACGAACAATGTAATCTAACCTTGCAGGCGGGTGACGTCTTCCTAGCATCCGCACAACGATGTAAGCACACACCGCCTGCAGCTGGTTGCTGGTTGTGGAGGATCATTACATCCATTCGTGCCTGTTCATCTAAAGAATTATTGAGCTGATTTACTAATTAATACTGACACATAATAAGGGATACAGAAGAAAGCATGAATATTTGGTAGGACTGGATATCACGTCTTTTTCCTATGTGAATTCTTACTTTCTGGTGGACACGGCTGATATCTAAGGTATCATCATATGGGTATCATTTCGAAGATGCATTACATTTTCTATTCACATGCAGAAACTACGCAAATATTAGAAATAAAATGTATTTTTACAAGCGTGGATCTAACCTGAAAACGATCTTATACTGCAACTCTTCATTTACTGACGCAATCAAGAAGGAAATGTATTAATAATCTAAAAACTTTTGGATACAATATATGAAACTGAGATACTACATTCGTTTAGCCGCCGTATAGACGGAATATTGCTGAGTGCAGCGTTAAACAACAAACAAACAAACAAAACCTTTGTTCAGTTCGGTTACGATTACAGATGAACTTCATGTATTGTACATAAAGTGACGGCCAAAAGAAACTTCAGCACCAAAAATTGAAAAACACGAGTTCAAACTTAATAAAATGCATAACACATCGTTCAAACACACCAATGTTCTAAGCAGGAACTGATACACGTCCACGGCACGTTTTTTTTTACAAAATGCAAAACGTTACAAACACGTGCCACCTGGGTTGTCGCAATAAGGGTACATAAATTGTACACACATGACATAAGATCACCACAGAAATGCCACTATTGATACCCCACAGACAGTGGTCAGGCAACTCGGGGCTCAAGGAATTAGGGCCTACAGGCCATACCGAGGTGAGGTGAGGTGAAATGGGGTTTGACGTCGCGTCCAAGATTATTGCACTTATATAGCGACGTGCATGCACGTGTGTGTGTTTGTGTGGCTGCTTGTACTAGTCCGGACTGATGCCGATTTATAGTGGTAGCTCACTGAGGTACCATGCAGCGATTTAACATGAATACCACACTCAGACACAGTATACTGACTCCGAGCCGACCAGTCCTTGTTTTAGCCCCTTAATGCCGAGCGCCAGACAGGATAACAACAAGTACCATCTTTTAACGTCTTTTGGTATGACGCGGTCGGGGATTGAACCCCGGACCTTCCGCTCTCCGGGCAGACGCTCTACCACTAGACTACGGAGGCGGTCAGGCCATACCGAGAGCATGAATACGCAATGTCATTTAGAAAGTGGTCAAATGTGACAAATGTTATATTTGGGATAACACTTTCTTAGTTAAGTACTGATTCGAGAAAGACAGAGCCAGCGAGGCTTCCAGGGTGGGTTAGATTGCTAACTTTGTGTGTTCTGTTCTTTACTAAGAAAGTGTTATCCCAAATATTAACATTTGTCACATAGGCCTTGCAGAGGACAGTTATTGACAGCGCAAAATCGAGATGGGCCCGGACTGAACGTCGTTGACAGTGACGTGACTGGCAGAGGCTCGTCTTAACAGATGGAAGCTAGTTTACCGCCAAAAGGGAGAAACAACGGCGGCATGTTGCGTTAAGGAGGTCGTGCCGAAGTTGGTGCTATGGTGTGTGTGGCAATTTGTGGGCAGAGAGAGTACAACTGGTCATCGTCAACGGAAATATAACAGCTCCCCATCCAAGCCAACTGACAAGAACAGTTGGTTTGTTGTTAAACGCCGCACTCAGCACTATTCCATCTTTATGACGTCGGTCTGTGAAATAATCGAATCTGGATTGACATCATGAACATCGATCCAGACGCAATTGGGATAAGATGACATGCCTCAACCGAGCCTGCGAGCCTGTTCACCCGATCCAATTAGACGCCTCTTACGACAAGTATAGTCGCCTTTTCCTGCATGCATTTTTTGCAGAAGACCTATTCTAACCCGGATCTTCACGGGTCACTCCAAGACTTTTTCTGTGCGCCGGAGAGATTTTGCGTGAGTGTCTTGTAGCTGGGCGTGGTCATACACGCTATTAATGACGTATCATTGAACTTGAGCGAGTATAAATGTGTGTGGCCTTTGTCCCTTACGTTGAAAGCCTGTGTTTGCTACCCAGCTCAAATCGAGTAACTGTCATGCCAATATCGGGTGATTATGACAGTGTTGATTTCGTTGAGATTTGGATCGTTTGAATACCGTCTATTTCAAGTATCTACCATTTCCTGGTTTTTAACCTACGTTTACAGTGATTAAAATATGGTAAAGTTTATGTTGGCTGTCGGTTAATATATATTCAAAATGAACATGCTTATATGAAGCAGTCCAATGTTTAGCTCGTTTACCAATCCAGATTTCATTTATGAAATGAAAATATGTTTAAACCATACCTCACGTCAGAAACCTATGATTGTGGGTTCGAATCCCGGTTCTCCCCGATTATGTTTCTAGGTTTGTCAGCACCATACCCGTCCTCGTGGGTTTCACCGAAATGGTAAACGTCTGAGACCTGCATCACTTTGGGCTTTCCTCCCACATTAAGCTGACACGCTGTTATATAACTGGAATACTGTTAAAAGCGGCGTTAAACCAAACTCACTCCCTCACTCATTAAACCATATGTTGGCTCCGATTTGCAACAACGGTGATGGGGTCGTTCGCGAGTAATAACCCGCTCCAGAACACCAAAGGAATAAGATAGTACCATGGGCATATATCCGCGAAACACTGTGGCTGCATATGCTTCCCAAACCAGCATGTGTGTGTTTTCTTTCAATGAACTTTCAGAGCCATTGATAGGAAAAACAACAAAAAAACGAACTCCAAATTACTGGTTCACATTGCCTGAAAGAGAGATATTTTTAATGGTGGCAAAGATTATCCCTTTTCTTCAGCTGTAAATTTGAAACAATGCCGGGCAGAAATATTCGTGGAAGTATACGCCACGTCTGCCCTTCATTTCATGAGTGTTAAACTGTTCCTTTCAGATGTGCCATTAATACTGCTCAAAATCAATGCGCCTATGTTCACGTCACAGGTGGAAAAGATGGCGATTCCCGCCGTCGAGACGTTTTTTGGGGACAGATGATGACTTGAGCTGGGGCATTCCAGTGTATTGAAGATGGAGACATACTGAAACATGGTGTGTGAACAATTACGAAAATCGTTGAGAATTAATGTGAGGCCACGAATTTATCTATTTACTCTCCCGACCGCCTCCGTAGTCTAGTGGTGGAGCATCTGCCCGGAGAGCGGAAGGTCGGAGGTTTGACCCAAAAGGCGTCAAAAGATAGTACTTGTTCTTACCTTGCCTGGCACTAGGTATTAAGGGGCTAAAACAAGGACTGGTCGGTTCGGAGTCAGTACACTGTGTCTGAGTGGGGTATTCATGTTAAACTGTGGCATGGTATCGCAGTGGGCTAGCACTATAAAATCTCCATTAGTCCGGATTAGTACAACGTTAAACCCAATTTCACCTCACCTGTTTACCTTCGTATGAGAGTAAATAAAAGCGACTAAACACTTTCCATATTCATGCGGGCGAAAATCAATTGATCACCTGAATTTAACACGGGAACTCTCTCCACATATCTACCATAAAACGTTTTGAAAGCTTTACCGAGGCCTTGAATGTTGTTACTTTTGAGCAAGTGTTATATACAAGCCCTTTGACGATTTGATAGAAAGGGCATGCTCGATTATACCTCAAAAGTTGTGAGTTGCTGGAATATTGCTCAACATAAGTCTTGTTGAGAGTTATTTGTCACTTTGAATCACTATGCATAGATCTAATTATGTCGTTGTTGTTGGTTTGTTGTTTAACGCTGCACTCAGCAATATTCCAGCTATATGACGGCGGTCTGTAAAATAATTGAGTCTGGACCAGACAACCCAGTGATTGACATCGTGAGCATCGCTCCACGCAATCGGGATACGATGAATCTAAATATCAACCCCACATAGGTACAATGTGTGAAGCCCATTCAGAGTATCCACATTTTTTTAATTCCACTTCCCTCAAATACTTTTGGAATCAATAACATATGGAGTCTCCAAAACTCAAAGGACCTGCTTGAGTTTTTGCAATCTGAGAAAAGAACCCAGTCCTGTCTTACCCTCATACGCTGACAATTTATTTTTACTTTTAAACTTGTTAAAACTTTAATAACGACCAAGATGACTGTTCAAACTGCAAACAGTTCTACTTGCCGTGTTTTAACAACAAACAATAAATACAGAACTGTACAATCCCCCCGTGGTGCTAAATATTTGATGATTTGATATAGGTGCACAGGCAATAAGTTCCAGTTACGTATTGAATGCAATGGAAAACTTTAAGTCACTCACTCACTCAATCACGCCATTATTTACGGACAGCAGTTCAAGTAAGAATGAACATGGTAGGCCTTTAGTGTGTTGGTCCATCCAATTAAAGCCCATTAGTCCTACAATCCCGCAATTACTTTTGGGAACATATTCTAGGAATATTGCTACATACCATCCATTCGTAAACTTGGAAATGTGGATATTCGAATGACTTCGCTGACAATATAAGAGCCCTGATTATCGAAGTTTCACTGCAAATGTATTTGCTCATTTTTTATTTTTAACGCAAAAAGTTTAAATTTGGTTGCACTGGATGTTGTTTTTTGTTTTTTAAATACTGGTGCGTTAGGCCATTTAGAACTCAGATTAGAATATGTTCCACATTATCTATTGCTTGTCGTTAGAGGCGGCTAAATTAGATCGGTCATGTTCCCTTAGTTCGTTGAACTAAACACAAGAAACAAGCACGTCGGTGTAAAGGGCAATGACAAAAAGCCCCAATGACCAACCATCATAAACAGTTATAGACAGACATCTGGATAACACCAATTTATGATTCTCACGGGGCCGTGTTATGTAATAACAACAACGTCCGACATTCTTGTAACTCGTGACATATTTCCTACCGTTTATTCCGTAAATAAAACAGCCTATAATGATTCGAACGATAGAAAAGATGATACCGTGAAACCGCCTTCCATCAACCAAGAACAAATTAGGTAAGCCATTCCCTTTAGAAAAGTTCTGGCAAAGGGCTGGGAGTCCAACTGATACTGTGGCGTGTTGACTGGTCGTGCAATACTCTGTTAACCCTTTAAGGCACGTCAATTCTTCAAGCATCGTGAATCCAACTGTCCTTTCGGACACACATTCTGACGTAGCCCGAAGAAGTCCTAATTCCTCCAGCAACATAAACGTCATTACAACAACTTCCGGGTAACATGTTCACAGCAGATTGTCTCCCTCGCCCTCCGTATCGTCCCCCGAGGACAACATGCTAGAGCTGTCTCGAACATCGGCGCTCCAATCTGCAAAATAGAATAAGTTGCCCTTATGAGATAGTGGATGATGGCTGTAAGCGTTAAGGATGTAGCAAACTGCAGTACCATACCGAAATGTCAGAATGATGAGATCTGATGGGACAAAGTGATACAATCAATACCGCCTTGGAGTGAAATAAATATAAATCCCGTATACCCCGCCACGAGCAAGTCAGGCAGCACGGTAATTTCTGAGAGGCGGAATAAATCCCCCATACCACGTTTGGAAGCAAAAAGCAGCACGCTTTTTCCGAGTCAATGAATGTCACGTGGGATTTTAAACGCCAAGTAATGCCAAATATAAATATATTTTCTGCAAGTGTCACCTGCCTCTAGTTAATTAATCATAATAATATAATAATAATATTTAACCTCGCATGATTGCTGTCTGAGTGTTAACTTTTATTGCGTTTGAGAAATGGTTAATTTTTGGAACACGATAGGAAATGACAGACATAAAAGGTGCAATCAACTGTGAACGTTCATTTATATGTAAAATTAATTGTTTCTGCATATGTGGAAAGTATTATTTTTTTAATTTATAGCAATATATTATGCTATGTTCCGTTTTCCGACTTGTCGGGATTTGCCAATTACATCCATATTGGCACTTTGAGTAATGATTTGTGTTGAATGGTAGGGGTGTCACTTTTGGATCGTCCATTTAATATTTTGTCTTTGGCTGGAATTTGTGTCAGAAACAGAATACGTTTTCGGTCACTGCTTCAAAACACCAACTTTAACTTACACGGTAAAAGGAGGATTTGAACAATTTCCTATCTTTACACGACACATATATTTTCAAGATGTCCAGCGAACACTGTATTTTACGGAGTTTTAATAAAAACCTGAGGCCATTAATTCATTTTCTCTTAAACAAATTGTATTTCCAAAAGAATTCAAGGCTAAAATGACCGGAAGTTGTGTGTCATTGTACCCATCTGCGTTAATGGTTGCTTATGCTCACATCACATTGCTCACTACAGCGCCAAACATCATTCACTCTGAATATGAATAATAACTTATGTAATACCACTAAATATATACACCTGGGTTTGTGTTACAAGAGACATTGATTCATCAGTTTATATATAATGCGTTAACATATATTTATTTATCTGGAATACGTTTTCACGTGGCATTGACTCATATCTTTTGTTCCTGAGACGTATGATTATTGGCGGTGGTAACTCACGAGTCTTCGGGATCTCGATCAATTGAAAGTTCTGATGTGATATCAATTGATTTTACGGGCGTTTCATGCTGTGGATGATTAGCATCGACACTTGGAACTTGTACTAAAAGGAGAATAACATTGAAACGATGTACGTTGATCGGGAATACTGCCTTGAATTTGAGAGAACGATTTCTGTTTTACCCGATTCTATCACAAGACTGATGAATTAGTTTATTGATGCATATGCGTGAATTGACACGGGACCGTCTTATTTAAAGCAACTTTTTCGTTCATTTATTCGTTAATTCGTTCAATGAGCAAATAAAGAGAACAGTTAATCGTAGTTAATCTTCAGCTCGAGTGCGATTGAAGCGTTACATCAAGATGTGTTTGGGGCGTGGTTTGGTGTTTATTTAGTTTTCCAAATTTCAATTTGGTGTTTATTTGTGAACTTATTTACAAAACTGTCCAATATTAACAAGGTCAAAGTTTACGTGAAAAGGCTAGAACTGTTCCGACTGGTGGTCAAGTTTGATATAAGCTGGATTAGTCAGATTAGAGATCACAGTTATACATCTTCTTTGTGATTTATTACCAGATGATAAATTAAACAAAATATTATGGATCTAAACCAGTTTGTAGAAATGCTATACGTGTATAAAAAACTATTAAGTTTCATGATTTGCTGAATAGGTCCCTATTAAACGGACCAAAGGGTACGTGACATTGTCAAGCTGGACTGAGACTTGATGGGTCTGAGACTGAGACCTGAGATATTGATGGATCTGAATTCAACTTTAAACATTACATACAAGCAATAAAAGCAATTACATATTTTGAGGGAGCTGTTATTTCTTGAGGTTAGTATTATCAGCCAATTTAATAACCGAATAGAGTGTAGGATCCATTTGTGTCCTGGTACCCATCGGCACGTGTGTAAAATATGACTGGACCCCACCTTGACTTGGTTTGGCTGTTGCAATTTTACGACGCTTCTGCAGTCAGATGAGTATTTATCGAATGAATATTGAAGGCCACGACACTAACCACGAATGTGATGTCCAGGATGGTTTTCCAACGCAGGATATTAATACCAAGACCGGTAGGAAGTGTTACACTAATTTATTAATCGTCTCTGTACACCAATAATATTGGCTCTATTATTCCATTACCGTCTTGGCCATGCTTGTTGTTTTGACACAGACGTCCATCAATGGTACGACCCAGAATATGTGGAGGGCGTCACGGAAAGTGATAAATACAAAATTCTTTGGAATAAGCCCGTATACAGCCTCACACCTATCCAGGTCAACAAACCTGATCTTCTCATTTTTGATAAATCCAATGAAACATTTATATTATTGAATTGAATTTTCTATCCCTTTGGACATTTGTGTGTTTGGCAAGATTCAGGGAAAACATGGCAAATATGCGGTCCTCGTTTTCGAAATGTCTGACTCCCCATTGTTCTCGCTGCCTTAGGTTTGGTGCCTCCCAATCTGGTGACTGACATTGGGAGAGTACCAAGTATGCTGTCAGGAATACAGCCCTTCTAACAATCTGGGTAATGCAGAAGCCTGCAGTGTTGTGGAGTCTTCAAATTCACCGAAAAGTTCTGGGTAGGTTTGACTAGGCAGCGCTTTCTGAAAGATGTCCCATTCGCTGTCTGGGCTGCACGGAGAGGGGGTAAGGGCCATGAGCTGATGAGGAGCCTACCCAGCCAGGCTTGATCACCCAAACATTCTTTGCTGATTTTTCTTTTTTAATCTGTACATAAAAATAATAATACATGCATCGACTGTGACCCATCTTCCCGAGGCAAGAGAGTTAACTGACTTTAAAAGTCCAGTTTCCACCTTTGCCGAACTAGGCTGGAATTCCTGGGCTCGATCTTAGCGCCACAGTGGCTATTACGAGTTATGTCCTTTCTATGCCTCTCCTATTGACCAATCAGATTCAACCTCTCGTATCACTTGCATTTGCTTCAAACAAAATGGTGGCGCCCAGTCAAGACGATCTGATTGATAACCATATATATTGTGATAAAACGAGTCTTACATCGCGAAGTGCATCAAATCACGTGAGCACCTTGATTAAAAGCATGAAAAGATTTAGAAAATATCTGTTGACAACGAGTTAACGTTAGCGGTGCAAATGCTCTGCAAATCCTGCAGTCGACCGAAATCTGCATGACACTTTACAAGCCGGATTTCGATTTCGGTGCGCGATTTTGATTGGACTATGCATAGACTCGTTATTCCAGCCAAAATGTAACTCCATAATACCAGCCTAGTTCGGCAAGGGTGGAAACTGGACTTTTATAGTCAGTTATCTCCCTTGCCTCGGGAAGATGATTGTGACCAGACACTGCATAATAAGTCGCAAGGGGATCAACAACACGTGCACGTGATATGAAGTTGAGACCGCATCGAAGCAAGTCGTCAAAGCAGCAGCATGCACGTCTGATGACGAGTCAATGTATTGGATGGCAGTAGATGATGGTGATGAAGACTTCTGCGTTAGGTTTGGAGATCCACTTACAGAAGATCGAAGATATTGATATTTTCAAAGGGAGTGGATGGAGGGCGTCATTATAAGTTTGAAGGGGGGGGGGGGGGGGGGGGCGGTTCTCATCATCCTATTTGGGATAACCTGGCTTTGCATTGTATATATTCAAAAGAAGATTGTTTGTTATGGAAGCAACTAAAACTGATACTGCTCTAAAATATTTTTTAATTGAAAACAGAAGGCGTGAGGGTTCTTGTTACCCCCTCCATTTCATTATATGGTATGCTTATAGGATAAAGGCTCAGCTCTTAAATGTGACATGAAATGTGGTTTAGATTATTGCAATTGTATTAAGACGTGCATGTTAGTGTGTGTGTGTGTGTGTGTGTGTGTGTGCGTGTGCGTGTGCGTGTGCGTGTGCGTGTGCTTATACTAGTCCGGACTCATGCCGGCATTATAGTGCTAGTCCACTGATACCGCAGTTTAACAAAGATATCCTACTCAGGCACAGTAGACATGAACTCCGAGCCAAATAATCTTTGTTTTACCCCATTAATGCAGAGCGCCAGGCAGGGTAACGACAAGTACCATTTTTAAACGTCTCTTGGTATGACGCGTCCGGAAATAATGACAACTCTGAAGGAAACCGCCACAGCCAAATTATTTCAAGTCAGTGTTGATAAGAGGCGTGCTAGCTAGCATTCTGGTGGATTTTGTCTGAATACAATGATATCTTTGTTCGATGCAGTATATAGTGATGGTTAAACTTTGATTACGTCATAAGTAGGCTTCTTGCAAATTAAGTTCACAGCGAGACATAAATGGCTACTGTATGATAACCGATAAAGTGCCATGCCAAATTAACAATATTGGACGCAGTATTGGCTTTCCTTGTGTATGGCTTGAAAGCGCCCAGTTGCTGCGATTGCCTTTAGAGCGGTTAGTTTGTCTACCACTAATACCAGGCACAGAACAGATTCTCTTCACCGTGCGCTCTAATTATGTAATGTGGCCAACAACATTATCACAGTACTATCGATCGGTTTTCGGCCTTTTCCATGGATAAAAATAGAAAGCCTCCTTTTAAGGGTTCTGGGCACTAAACCGAAAACATGCATGTTCCACAGCACATTCCTTTTGAATTATAATGTAATGTAAGGCCATATAGGCGCAAAGAGATGAAAATCAACAGAATGACCAGCGACGATCAGATGTTTCCCATATTTTATGTTGTAAGCTACCTTGAGAAAGAACCCAGTACATGAAAATCCAACTGGGTATTACACATGCATCATTTTCAGTTAATTTCCAATAACATGGTTGTCAGAAGACGTGGATTGTTTTATGCATCTGTACACGTAAGACCTCTAAAGAATGTATATAATGACGATGTACTGTTGAAAGGCTAAATTGTTTTGGTCCATGCATGTAGCAAGGGTACTGTAAGTCCCCATGGTCCCCAGTGTGGTGATCTACCTTCGGTGGCTGGCGATTTATAGCCCGTTTTTATCATGTAATTGTAATGTATAGTTGTTGTTTTTTATGATTCCATACTAGTTTTATATCTTTTTCTGTGATAAATCTAGTGTTTTTAATGTCCTTCGTTGGCAGGTTTGTATTTTAAGTTTAATAGTATTTATTATATCAAACCCTTGATAGTCACGATATGGCTGAAATATTGCCGATGTGACTTACAATTTTAACTCACTCACTCACACTAAACTGTTTTGTTTATTGAAAAGAATATGGCTCTCTTTCTCTTCAGATAATTCCAGAGACACACGTATTTAATTCTCATCAGTTATCCTCCTCACCTGAAGGGATAGATTATGAACTTCGAGATATCCGGACATGCGAGAAACACGCACAGAACCGATATTATCTAAAACAAATTCCATCGGTAACATATTAAGAGTAAAATACTGTAGGGAATAGCCATATGCAGATATGGTGGTTCGACAAATCGCGTGGTCTATGTCATACGAACACCTAGTTCAGCTTGACCTGTGTATGTCAGCGGTAATGTCCGTCCAATGGTTATCTCAACGACCAGGAAGACAAATACTGCAATACTGCGAATTGGAAATGCATTGCGTTTGTTGACAGTCGCACAAAGTTGTGTTGTATTTACTCAGTCTTTCTCGCCAGAGCCAGTGCATGTGAAGTGTGGTATGTGTTGATGACGAAGATGTCATTTGATGCGTGGTGTGTGTTGATGATGTCGATACTGTTTGATGCATGTTTGAGTGTCGATGGAGATATACTGTCTGAGGCGTGTTGTGTGTTGATGATGCTACTGTTTGATGATGACGAAGATTCTTAAAAGTTACAAGGAAGTGGCTCACCAGGATGAAGTCGGATACTGGACATTTGTCAAATACAGTTCATTCGTTATCAAACCTTTTATCCAACTTGAGTCAGATGCATCTACATTATATGAATACAGAGAGAGAGAGAGAGAGAGAGAGAGAGAGAGAGAGAGAGAGAGAGAGAGAGAGAGAGAGAGAGAGAGAGAGAGAGAGAGAGTTGGGTTCAGCGCCAATTAGATAGGTAGTTAAGTTACCTCCCGGCATGTCAGTTTAATGTGGGTACAACCCTAGAGTACGGGTATGTAGTATATACTTCAATGTGAAGACTGAGTTTTCTGAAGTTGGGAAATGTGATATTGCAGTGAACATAACGCGTGATGTTTCATTGCAGTGAACATGACACCAGATATTTCACTTCAGTGAACATAACACTTTGACAGAACAACTGTCAAACAAGAGTTAACTTAAATTGTCTCCCTTTATCGCAAGTGTCCAGCCCGTACACAAACTGTTGACGTCCTTTTTACGTTAGTTCCACATCGACAAGGCAAAATAATGACAGATGGCCATTTATGGAGTTAATATCACTTCAGGCTGTTTGTTAATATTCTATCAAAAATTTTTCGTTATAAACTGTAAATTTCTCATTTGACTCGTCAATCGAGACTGGCATTTGACTCTCAAAGCGCCATTTTTGTTACTTGGCCAGCGTGTATTCTTTCGCTTCCAACAGCGGTCTTCTAGTTTTGAAGAATATTTTTTGGTTAAAGTTGATTTTGCATATAATCATATCTTAATATCTTTTTGTACTTTTATTTATATTGTTTAAGATTTTGCTAACGCGAAACTACATTTAAAGTCGCCCTGTGTGTAAGGTAGGGAGAATTTACATTTCAAGGTTTTACATTTTTAATGAAACCATTCATTTTCCGGTTGACTAATACACAAAAAGTATATAATAAATAGGATATTCCATGTGTCGAGTAAGCCACTAGTGATGTCATTTGATTGTGACGTCATGGTAACCAATGACGTCACAATGGTCTGAAAAGCATTGTGATGCAATTTCATTGCAGCGTTATCTACAGTGTAGATAGCGCTTGATCTCACCAAAGCGATATCTCATGTGGGAGCCAGTTTTGGATGATAAATCATGTTTCTCTCATCTTGAAACGGGGGAAAAAGGACTACTGATAATATCTTCTTTCCCCCGTCACTCGATGAGAGAAACATGATATTTCACTCGACACATGAACTATCCTCTATATATTGTGCTGACAAATTAAGGGTTATGATCAAAAGGCGAATTCGGGATTCGAACCTTGTACCACGCCATGACTGCTACCTTTGCACAATCGAGGGAAGAATATAACGTGAATGGCGGATCAAAATAATATGATAACAGCTCTTAATGATCATAGAAAGTATCGTGCACAAACAGTGTCATTATTTATAAATGTCGACTGCCAACATGTTTCGCCGTGGAAACAACAGAAAACTCATCCTGTCGGTAGGGGGATATGCTATGGTATCTGGTCTTACCACATTCGCTGTCTGTGACTTGGAAATCAGAATCGTCGGTGTCGTCGTCCGTGATGCCGGTGGCGCTGTTGACGCTTGTTAGCGACGTCCTTCTCTCCAAATGTAGAATGTTCAATAGTTTCAATGGACCTTTACCTACAACATAAAATTGCGTGGTTCATTGGGGTTAATAATGTTGACTGTCGGTTTTCACATAACAGCGTAAATTGTGGACTCTGTCAAGCCAGAAATCCGTCTTTTCTGACGTCTACAAATATACAGAGATTTATTACATTACCTACTAACACCGTTTAGTAAATCCCGAAATGTGTTTATCCTGACTGGGCGATCTCAAGAATCTATCAATATTTATTAATTTAATATTTAAAGCTGTAGAATATATAAAACAGAAAGAATATGATACATTCACGTCTAGTAATAATTACGCATGTGTATATGCTTATTTTTGTTCTCCTTTGTAAATAATAAAACATCAATGCAAAATAATAACAAGCCTTGATTATCCGCCGAAACAGATTTTTTTATGGCGTAAATGGCAGTAGCTGTGAAGTTATATGAATGGACCTCTGAAAATCAGTAATGACACCAGGTGTTCGCCTGTGGTTTGAAGAAAAACTGTTCTGTTGTGGTACAGTCCGTGTTATCGGGGTTTCACTGTACACAATGTTTAAACGGTGATAGAGATAGGAGTATGAGTAACACTAAGGATTGACGTTTATCTTTATTACACGTGACCCTGAATAAGGTTCAAACTATAAACACACATATACTAAGATAGATAAAACCTTCCTTCCTGGTGACATTTTCAAGAACTCACAATATAGTCACTGTTTATAACACGTGCGTTTGCGGCGTATAACTATTGATACATTATCATGTAATTAATATATACTTGGACACTTCCGGGTTCTGTCAGAAGCATAAGGTTACAATAAACTATCATGTAGTTTTTGTCGAAATGTTTGCACACTGATAAGATGTGCAAACACAAGGGTGTGTCATACATGCAGGCCTGAGATGTATCCATGTAATGCAGGTCAGCTACCAGAGAGGTCAACAGCTCTGAATGTGAACGGGGCCTCTTGTATTTTTAACTGATGGCTTTTAGGAAGGGACATAACTTTTGAAGGTATGTTACATTTATAATAATACAAATTATATATTACGGTTGTAACGATTATGTGAATCGTGTTTGTTGCCGAGCATTCGTCGATGCCCAACATGTAATCGGTAATTATATTTTACACCCTTTCTAAGGAAATCGATGAGACAAACATGACGTCAGTACACTTGAAGACAGCATATGCTTCCATGACAACTAAACCGTCTGGATAGTAAAATGCAGGGGGATTGAGGTGATGTCAGGTGAAATGGGGTTTAACGTCGCGTCCAAGATTATTGCACTGTGTGTGTGTGTGTTTGTGTGGCTGCTTGTACTAGTCCGGACTGATACCGATTTATAGTGCTAGCTCACTGAGATACCATGCTGCAGTTTAACATGAATACCCCACTCAGACACAGTATACTGACTCCGAGCCGACCAGTCCTTCTTTAAGCCCCTTAATGCCGAGCGCCAGACAGGGTGACAACAAGTACCATCTTTTAACGTCTTTTGATATGACGCGGCCGGGGATCGAACCCCGTACCTTCACCTTTCCGGGCGGACGCTCTACCACTAGACCACGGAGGCGGTCTGCAGGGGGGAATGAACACACGCGAAGCTGATATTTAGCAATCCAAGTAAATATACAGAAAATTCTATGTGCTGAATACTTATTGTTATCAAATATAGCCCTATGATTATACAAAATGAAAATTTCAAAATATGTTTTACTCTCATTTACATTTATACCTACATTTGTTTCATTATTTCATAAAACATCATCATTGATGTGTCTACACCACCTACTCAACGCCAAGTCTGAAAACTATGTAAACTGGTCCTACTTATGCCCAAAATTCCTATCACGCTCACTCCCCGAGAGCGTTGTCGAGCAAAATATGTTTCAGTTCTTGGCGCATCATTCATATCAGTGGGTTTACCACCCGTGAAGATCCGGGGTAGAATAGATCTTCAGCAACCCATGCCTGCCGTACAAGGTGACTATGCTTGTCGTAAGAGACGACTAACGGGATTGGTTGGTCAGGCACGCTGATTTCGTTGATGCATGTCATCGTATTCCAATTGCGTGGATCGATGCTCATGATGTCAATCACTGGATAGTCTTGTCCAGACTCGATTATGTACAGACCGCCGTCATACTGCTCGAATATCGCTAAGTGCGGTGTTAAACAACAAACAAATTAACAAACAGTTGTTTTACCCGCTTCTAACACCAAAAATGGGCTTCACACATTGTACCCATGTGGGAAATTCGAACTCAGGCTTCCTTCGTGAAGAGCGAACACTTTAACCACCAGGCTACCGCTGCACACATGATATCAATGTGGGGAATCGAACCCGGGGCTTTCTTCGCGAAGTGCGGACACTTAAACCACGAGGCTACCGCTTCACACGTTATATCCATGTGGGGAATCGAACCTGGGCTTTCTTCGCGAAGAGCGAACACTTAAACCACGAGGCTATCGCTTCACATGTTATGTCAATGTGGGGAATCGAACCTGGGCTTTCTTCGCGAAGAGCGAACACTTAAACCACGAGGCTACCGCTTCACACGTTATATCCATGTGGAGAATCGAACCTGGGCTTTCTTCGCGAAGAGCGAACACTTAAACCACGAGGCTACCGCTTCACACGTTATATCCATGTGGGGAATCGAATCTGGGCTTTCTTCGCGAAGAGCGAACACTTAAACCACGAGGATATCGCGCGGCCCCCTGCTTAATAGCACGCGGTTATGTTATCTTTTACTTAACATTACACCCTTCACAGCGATAACAGTTGTGCATATCATTGTAACGTTCATATAAACTACGTGCGTATCATTCGTTGTGTCACCCGCTGTGACTGGAGTTTGATAAGCTAGAATACGATAGCGACAACTTCTAGTCAATCAGCTGGTAATCACCACAGCGCACATGGGTTTACATGCATCGTTTCATTAATCAATAAATGTCAGGTTAGACAGTACTCATGTTGTTGTGTTTGCACAACGACGTAATCTATTGTACACAATAACTCAAGGGATCGAACATGCTGAATAACAATCAGGTGCGACCTATCGATCATGTCTGACCTGCCAATAATACGCGACCTGTCTATTATGTTTGTCCTGCCAAAAATGTGTGACCTGTCCATAATGTGCGACCTGACTACATGTCTGACCTGTAAATTATGTGTGACCACCTGGCCATACAGGTATAGATATAACTATAAGCACTGGACAGCATTCCACAAGGCGACCTTAGTTACAAATAGGGGTTATGGTCTTCGTGAACCAGTCTCCAGAACCAAGTGTAAAACATTAGCAGAATTGAGTGAGTGAGTGAGTGAGTGAGTATGGTTCTACGCCACTTTTAGCAATATTCCAACAATATCACGGCGGGAGAAATGGGCTTCACACATTGTACCCATGTGAGGAATCCAACCCGGGTTTTCGGCGTGACGAGCGAACGCTTTCACCACTTGGCTACCCCAACGTCCCATTCAGCAGAAATATACATGCAGGATCCACCTAATATCAAATCATATGGAATATTTACATGCTTAGACATTCGTTTAAAGATAAAGATTAAAATAATGATTTCACAGATAAAGATATAGATAAATGGAGGAATAACATTTAGACACATATGAACAAAAAGGTTTAAGTAATTTGCTTTACGTATCCGCCTTCCAAACATTTAAAACATATGAATCAAAATTAAAATTAATAGTTTCTTGTCATATTTCATTTTAATCCAAACAAAATTTGCAGAAATTATTTCTGTGAACCCTTCACAGTATGTCATTAGAGGATAGAGAAAATAATCCTCTGATTTGACTTTGAGAAGAGAACACTTTCATATTTTCTTATTCACCGAAAATTGTTTTGAGATAACGTTAAAAAACTGTTTTTCTTATTTAATTTGTTAAAACTACATCGACATTTTTAGGAAAGCTCATCAACCAACTGCTTAAAAACAGAGGTGTTAGAATACTTAAAAGATGTCAACGCACTTAGATGCGGGCGTCAACATGAACCATCATCAATCTACAGGAAAGCACGGATGTCAAGGCCGCCATAATAACAGTGAGCCATTGAGTAAGGTTTTACGCCAGCAATAATCACGGGGGAACACGCGATATGGGCTTCGCACATTGTACCCATGTGGGGAATCAAGCTGTGACCTTCGGTGTGACGAACGAATGCTTTAACAACGAAGCCACCCCGTCGCCTCTCGCATACTAATAAGGCACTGGTGCTGGCTGTTGGTTCTAGCTATCGCTTTCCATTACCTCGAACTCAGGTCCGATTCCTCACATGGATACGGCGTGTGTAGTCATGGTGTCTCCGTTGTTACATTGCTCTAATATTGTGTGGAAAATGCTAGCTCACCCACCCACCAAAACACCCCCTACTCTCTCACTCACTCACTCACTCACTCACTCACTCTTAAACTCACTCACTCACTCACTCACGCATTCACTCACCCACTCACTCACTCACTCACTCACCCACCAACCCACTCACTCACTCACCCCCCCCACCCACCCACCCACTCACTCAAGCACTCACTCACTCACTCATTGTCGACAAGAACATTATCATTTCACATGATGACGCATGTTATTCTGAATACATGTGGATACATATCGGTAAAATATGATTCATTGATTTTCTGTGGTTCGTAATAGGAAATTAAATCCATTAACATTCAATATCCAACCCATTTAACTAATTAGGTATTTAATTATTGCACAAGATGAACATAAACAAGATGCTTTGATTTAAAGATACCCATACTGATAGTACCTCTACGTGGTAATGTTTACCTAACATTGTCAATACATTACCATACAATCTCCCCCGCTGTCGAACAGGCTGCACCGGTACGACCATCACGTCCTGGAGCCCCGGGGACACGTTCTTGAGCGGCACCTGCTCCACCCTCACCCTGGCGCAGCGTCCCTCCCGCTGAAGACGTTTAAGAAGCCCCAGTCGACCGTTGTCTAGTGAGAAGTAGACACCACCCTTCTCCACCACCTGGAGACAGGCCTTCTCATCACACAGATCCATCGGCTGGACCTCTTGGGCGATGTCGGCGGTGTTGCGATTGACGTCGTCCTTGGTGCCAGCACATGGCATGTAGTGGATGTCGGCGGGTGACAGCAGCATCTCCCCAGCACTGTCCGAGTTACGGTGATGGATTCTTGCGTCTGGGTCAGCCTAAATCAGTAACATGTGTTGGGATGGTTTGTCGGGGAAGAACATGTACTCGGAGATCAATTATTACAAATAGGCATTTATGAAAGGACATGGACGATGAGTACAATGATAGCGTACACAAAGGATATGATTCATCGCCGTCGTGTTTACAAAAGGATATCCTTCAGACATTGCAAATATCATTACAAATACCATCAACGTAATTGCACTTTGTGATCAAGTTAAAATCTCGAGTTTGCCACAATCGATATATCGATAAAACAAAATGATTACGGCACCTGATTGACAACTTCTTCCGACATGATGGCCCAGTCAATTCAGCGTCCTCTGTGTCGGGTAGTACGGTTGTACGGTAGTACGGCTAGTTCAAGGCTAGGGGACGTGTTCATGGGACCTACACCGCTTGTCCACTGTTCCCATCTAGTCAGTAGCTAGCTGTTGCGCCCGGACCAGATGGGACTGCGGGATCTGATTGCCTTGAGCTTCTAGTTGCCGGAGGAATCGATCGGCAGCGATGTTGTATAGAACTGGGTCTGGTGAATCTCCAGGGTCTAACCTCATGTTATTGTTATGCAAGAAATGAATTGTGCATGCAGTACTGATGTGGTATTTTTTCAAGAAAATTCTTGTCGCAGACACCCTTAATTTCAACCAGACCCAGATCCGCTGAGAGAAAGCAGTGGCATTTAGAGGTTGTGCGGTACACTATCCCCAGACAAGACCAGGACTGCATTATAAACATGTGTGACTTGTCGAATCCACTCTATTGCGCTCCAGGGGATACATAGAATTGCTTATCAGGTCTAGGCTTGCAGACCTATATAGTTTACTCAATATAAACGCATTTTGCCGCTGTTATATTGAGTAAAGTAAGGACCGTTGCGTGTGCGAACACTGGCACTGAAATCGACGTATTACTCTTATGTGTCTTAACATGAATACCATTGTATGAACGCTTATTGTCTGTTCACTTATCATGAGACAGCCTCCGTGGTCTAGTGGTAGAGCGTCTGCCCGGAGAGCGGAAGGTCAGGGGTTCGATTAGCATTAAGGGGCTAAAACAAGGACTGGTCGGCTCGGAGTCAGTATACTGTGTCTGAGTGGGGTATTCATGTTAAAACTGCTGCATGGTACCTCAGTGAGCTAGCACTATAAATCGGCATCAGTCCGGACTAGTACAAGCAGCCACACAAACACACACGTACATGCACGTCGCTATATAAGTGCAATAACCTTGGACGCGACGTTAAACCCCATTTCACCTCACCTCACTTATTATGAATAGAAAACGGAATTATGGAATCCTCACAGCTATAATTAAAGCTTGTGGTATACTTGTTTTCATTTTTAATATCTGAGTCAACAAATATGTTTTCCTCTTCTTGACCTGACACATTAACGTAAACGATTTGATATTTAGTGTCGCTTTGGCAAAATATATTCAAACTCATCGCGATGATCAGAGTTATACAACTATGCATGTCTGACTAAACCATCACATGGTTCAAATGAATCAGGACTTATGCTGTTAAATAAAAGCTACTAAAATACTTCCATAATTACAACAAATATCTGCGAGAAGAGAGCTCGGCGAGCTTCATGTCCAAATTCAGGAGGGTTGTTCATATTGCTGACTGGCCAAGGTACAAAATCAGTGCGAATCTCTGAACGGTGGGGCCTTGCTTCGGTAAGGAAGCAGTCTCTGGTCCTGAGATAAACGTGTTCACTGCTCTGACGCTGTTGTCGGTATGACACGAAGAAATGAACATCTCAAACGTGGACGCAATATACATTCATTCATCTTTAAACAAACGCTGAAGTTGAAGTGAGTGAGTGAGTTTGGTTTTACACCGCTTTTAGCAATACATTAGCAATATCACGGCGGGGAACACCAGAAATGAGCTTCACACATTTTACCCATGTGGGGAATCGAACCCGGGTCCTCGGCGTGACGAGCAAAAGCTTCAGCCTCTACGCTACCTCACCGCCCCCTATAAGGTGCAATACTCTTTACAAAAGTTGTGAGCATAAGGATTCTGGTCATGCTTTGATTCGAACCCACCATAGCAGGCTTCTGGTACGCCTAAGGGACACAACTCAACAACACAACAAAATGCGGCGCCTGATTCGTCTACCTCTTCCTCGGGTTTACGGGGCGGTCGGTTAGCCTAGTGGTTAAAGCGTTCGCTCGTCACGCCGAAGACCCGGGTTCGATTCCCGACATGGGTAAAATGTGTGAAGCCCATTTCTGGTGTCCCCCGCCGTGATGTTGCTGGAATATTTCTAAAAGCGGCGTTAAACCATACTCACTCACTCACTCCTCGGGTTTACCTTGAACTTCCCGAAAACGTTAACAAAACACAACATCGCCAATTACAGATCTGATGCTAATCGTGATATAGTGGATAGAGCGTCTGCCCTGAGAGCGGAAGGTTGTGGGTTCGATCCCCGGTCGCGTCACACCGAAATACGTTAAACGATGGCACTTGTTGCTACCCTGCCTGGCGCTCGGCATTATAGGGTTAAAACAAGGATTGGTCGGCTCGGAGTCAGTATACTGTGTCTGAGAAGGATGTCCATGTTAAATTGCGACATGCTACAACAGTTGGATAGCACTATAAAATTACAGTATTATTTTAAACCCCGTTTCACATCACTAAACCCGCTGACGTGTAATATGATCTAAGCCTGGTTGTACCCATGTTATAAATACCCATCTACAGGTATGTCACATATCACACCCATCTACTTTCGATTAATATATAGCTTATCTTTGAACGGATCTATTACTATTATATCTTACCGCCTGCTTTATATTAACCACGAACATCAGATGAAATTTCATACAGTGTATACACTGGGATCAGTATTGGAAGACGTATTCGCCTTGTGTCGCATCTTGGAGACATCCTCTTGGCGGTGCATATGTTCACTAATTCGTGGGCTTTCGGGTAGCCTAGTGGTTAAAGCGTTCGCTCGTCATGCCGAAGACCCGGGTTCGATTCCCGCCGTGATATTGCGGGAATATTGCTAAAAGCGGCGTAAAACCATACTCACTCACACTAATCCGTGGTGTTGTGTACTCCATGAACATTTTACATGCCAGAGTGATAAAGACTGGGAGTGTACTTATTTCCTATCGCTTATTTAAGTGGTATGGTGATGTCGAGTGACATAAATCACGATGAGGAAAACCATTTATCTCCTATTTTAACAGTATTAATTCACGAGGTAGGATAAGGGTCCAGTTACATAATTTAAGACTGGAACTTTTAGTAATTGTTCTGAAAGTCATAATGTTTTTATATGAATAAGAATATATAGGCCATGTTCATTTGTGATTTTTGATCACATAGGTAAGGAAAACCTATGTCAAAATGACAGATTTGAGAGCACTGTATTCGGGTTTTCTTATATTTAAACTTTGGCAACTTTGTCTTCAAGCTGATTTGAATAGAAGATAAAAAAACATACTGGGTTACAGACTTGTTTATTCTTAGATTTTCATTTAAAGTTCGAAATAGTTGCCTTTTTTAGTCAATTTATTGACATGCATGTACATGCGCATTTCACAATGTCGGAGGTCTAAAATTTGCAACTGTAAAACGGAAAAAGGCTTGTTTTTTAGAAATGTGAACATGTCTGGTACCTTTCAAACAAATATATCAAACTTGTCTGCAACTTAAAATTTGACATTTGGAGATTTATAAATCATTGTATAGTGTGACGCGGTGCTAATTAGCGTCATTTCTCTTCCAATTTTCTAAGTCGCTATTATATGTGATTGTACAGTTTGAAAGAGAATTGTATTCTCTACCTTTATATGTATTTGCTTTTAATGTCACTTTTCAACTTTTTGTGTAATTCATGATTTTGGGTCACTGAACACATATTTTGCCCATGTGTATTCGCTGTTTATTGTCCCTTCCAATTTCATTTGAATATTTATTGTTGTATATTTTATATCAGTGTATATAACTTTTTTATGGCCTATACGCTCATAGTTCATATGTGTATATACTCATAATATAATTTTAGTTATATTACAAATAAAACCGTGTTCTAGGAAACACACTCTCATTAAAAAGACAGGGTTGTTTAGCTTTAGCCAACGTAAATAGGCTTACCTCCCATTGGTTAATTAATTAATTAAGTGGCCAATTAGTGATGGTCAATTAGGGGCTCTTTCTCGGGTCACGTGCACGCTGCTGGCTGCTCAATGCTGTCTTGCTGTCTTACTGCTGGACCGACCTAGGACTCTTTGACGGGATTTGGTGAGATCTTGAACTTTCACTGTAAATGTTTGGATGACTTTGTCATACTCACATTTGCTTATCTTACCCCTTATTATACCCTTTTTGTAAGTCCGTAGACTATTCTGCTTTCTCTTACATTTTATTATAATGTTATTTGTACTTGTTCATAGAACTATCTATTTGTATCTTACAGTACTTTGGGAAGATATTTTGAGTAAAATCCTTATTTACGCTTAAAGCGTTGTAGTTCTTTTAAATCCACCTACTATCCCTTAGATGTCATTATCCCGTCCTTTTGAGTCCCAGCTAATTGGTCCAATTAAGAGCTTCTGTGAATTGGTCACTGCTCCTTGTCTCAAGGTGTGAAGTACTGTCAGACGTAGACGTTAGCATATTCATTGTCTTGTCTAGCGTCCGGTGAGATTGATTAGCACAGCCTATTTAGTTGTGCGTTTGTCAATTAGCTCCATACTCAGGTGTTTATCTATCAGGTCCTACATACCTGTTGTTGTAACCCCTACTTGAGTTAGATTGCCTATATAAATAAACTGTGAGTTTTTGATTACAAGCCACTTGTTTGTATTATTTTTTTTCTATCCTGACCATTGCTATTCACTGCCTGACATGCGGGTCTAAGTCGATCCCCATGGCAGACTAGTGAGGCGATTTTGGTCACCGTGATAATAGTTACACCACCAAGGATTCTCGAAACGGACGAGCATGCCCTGGTCTATCAGCAACACGCGTGGTGAAATCCTAATGAAATCCCCCGTATTATCGAACACTTGTATATCCCTTTTTATATATGTTTCAGTCGGAATCGTTGAGAAAGCGGGGTTTCCGCGGTATGGTGGAGGACGTACTGTAACCATGGGTTTATTCGTTGATATGTATAGGACAAAACACACCTCGGTTGAAAATGTAAAACAGCAAGCGAAGGAAAAGCCCGAGCTTATGGTTTTATATTTTCAACCAAAACCGATTGTTTTATCCAAATTATAAACCGTCTCAATCCAGGCAATACCAGAAAAAATACGAAAACATCGACATATCTTATAGTGAAACAATGCAGCGAATCGCACTATAAAAGGAATTCGCTCAAAGTGTGCGAGAGAAAAACGAAGTGCAGTATGGACTAGCTGCAGTCATGAGATGATAAATTTAACAACTGCTTATCACTACGTGCCGAGATCCGAAGATGGTTAGTTTGAATCCCAGGTTAACTCTGAACCTGAGCCGCCAGTGAAAAGATGTTTTTGTCGTTTCATTAAAAGTAAAAAGATCAGCGCTAAATCCCATTGATAAAATAACATTCCTATTTCTTATCTTTTATGAAAATATTTTTCCCTTTTTCACATTTTCATATATGAAGATTCTAAAACATCTTCTATGGCATCTTCTTCTACAAATATGAACGGAATATTAATAAGGTTAAACCAAATAATTCAATATTCTAATTAAATAGGTCAACCCGTAATGAAGCAAGAGAAACAGCCCTTTAAACGCAACAAACATATTTCTTTAGGTGCTCTAAATATTCGGTTAATAGCACGAACACTTATTTTTCAACCAACCCTGCAAAACAATATTCCAAATGTTTAATATTATATTTCACAAGGATATGCATGAGAAGTTAGAAGACAAAACAACTCCTTTGTTAAGACATATTTTCAACAGCCTCTGCGCACCGACACCTTTAGCTTATAACGTATCAATTAATTGATAGGCGAAAGCTGTGTGAAAGCAAGTGAACGTTCCTAGAAGGATACAATAATTTTCAAATTAATAATACCAGTATTTTCACCTTAATAAGAGAAGACCTGCTCTAGAGCTGGAGTATTTATGTATATTTTAGTTACGTGCACGCTACATCACGACAGCCGGGATTGCTATAAACTTCTAAACCTATGATGTACTCACAACTATAAACAAAGCAAATCGGCACAATCAAGAAAATGCCGGATACGATTCCGTTTCCATTCCTGTCCATTTCTGGTGTTCCCCTTCGTGATATTACTCGAATATTGCTGTGAAACTCCACCCATCATGATCACTCGATCATTGCATATTTCGTTTCGTTTCAAACTCTTTGTTTCGACGCGAATTCCTATTTTGGTAATTCGGTGATTCAGGGGGAACTACTCTACTTTGTTTACGTTTTGTTTACCCAGAATGTGCTCTGTATATGTTTTTACGTGGGATTAATAAAATACAACTCGTTTCCCCGTGTACACGTGGACAGGCCATGCGGGGACCTACAATGTAGGTAGGTTATAATTTGTGATAGCAAAATCGGTAGTGAACAGTTATGTTTGGAAATGTCGTCTGCCGCCGATTATGTAATGGTTGACAGCCTATGGTTGACAGTCATCACTGACAAATGGTGTGTGAGTGGAGTAAATATATCAGCGGATGATATTACAAAGCCTTACAATCACGACCTTATCTTAGAGGCTGACTATTTGATATGTTGAATAATATATTATTTAAAAATTTAATCTACCACAAATAAGATTCATAGATGGTTCACTGGTCCCCCCCCCCTACACACACACACACACACACACACACACACACACACACACACACACACACACACACCACACCCCATCCCCACCTCGCATCGTGATATGTTTGGAAGCTCTGACAGAGGAAACAAGTTCTGTTTTCCCAGCTTCCACCCACATCATAACTGTATGGCGATCCCTTTGAAATATTATCGAGGTAAGATATGGCTGGTTATATACGCATAGGTTCCTTCTGATATGTTGGCTTATAAAGAAACTTTTTGTCAGTTGGGCTTAGTAAACGCGTGGTTCATCAACTTACACATCCACATCGGGTACGATGACAAACCATCAACCACGTCATAGAGCTTGCCATCCGATTGCCATTTAAGTCGGCATTTACGACAAACATTAGACGCTGACATTTTTTCTGACCTATTACTGATTTGTTTTGGGTTTTTTTGTTTAACGCCACACTCGGCAATATGAGGTGGTATTTAAATGATCGAGTCTGCACCAGACATTCAAGTGATTGACATAATAAGCATCTATCTACGCTATTGGAATACGGTGAAATGCGTGAACCAAGCCAGTGAGCTTGACCACCCGATCCCGTTAGTCGCCTCGTACACGCATGGGTTGTTGAAGGCCTGTAAATGAAGTAATAGTAGAGGAAACAGTGTAGTAGCTATATAATGTTTCACTAATGTCCATTCCGATATTACCTAACAGAATGTAGCAATAGGCGTCGACAAATAATTATCATGTTTATTACATTCCCCAACTGTATACATGAGAGGGGCACGTAACATGGGCAACCGAATAATGTTGATACAAATCAACCACAAATCACTCCAGCCTATCAACTGAAAGGGTGTTCTGTGTGGCGGTGCATGTAAATGTATTGATTATTTCCGTCACGCAAACTTAAAACACATTTCGTGTATGGAGCATCTATCTAGCACGTGAGGTGACACTCACAGGGTTAATAAAATAGTTGCTGTTTCCTGGAACTCTTTCCATTTGTGTTTGGTCTGTTCTTCGCGTAAATACCATACATGGTAGCAGTAGATTTCCACACTTCATAAGCTTATCAATGCGACTTTAACCCACATGGACGACTTGACCTATTTTGCAGGTTTACCCTTATCAGCTGTGGCAAATTTGCCCAGCAGTAAAATAATGCATGTTTAATTTGTCATCGAGCAGACACAATGCATGTTCAGGCAGACTGTAGTACTTTGTTGCTGTGTTCTGCAATAGAATTTCGTGCCGAAATCGGAGTTCAATAACTATTCCAGAGGACAATATTTCCTTTCAACAATACCACGAGATTTAACTGAAAAGAATTGTGGAAAAATAGGATATTTGCATTAAATCCTTGTAGGAACGACAATCAAGCCGTGAAACTTCAGATAACAACAATCTGCGTGCTTCTCATTTGGAGCGTTATAGCCGCGCAGCGCGGTAAATATTTGTCACAGGTGATCTTTAGCACACTCGAGATATAGTATCGGTTGTCTCACGTTGACATACAACAGGCCAAATCAGCCACCCAACATCGGGATGCGATTAGTATCAAGTTATGGGTGAGGCCGTTGATGTTCGCATCTTATCGCTAGCTGACACCGTCCGTATTGTACACGGAGAAATATTCAATGACGAATGATTAAGGTGGGATTGTTATCTCGAAAGGACTTCCTAATTCTTGGAAAAACATTTCAGTCGGCGTGCTTGTGATTTAGATCCTCAAAGGAAGAGCGTTACCTGCCTGTTAAGGTAAGTGAACCTATTCAATATCATTCAGATTGATATATTTCAACGTTCTATATAATACTATTAGAAATAGCTGACGTTTAATCTGTGGATTTCAGGGACACACTTGAAGACCGTATTGCTCCATTTTGAGCCACACCGGCGATTATGCTAATATTCCCACAATACGAAACCCCTATATTTCATAGAGGTAGTTCAATGTTTCATATCCTGACCGTTTTGGGGTATAAGGTCATGACAACCCGAGGAACGGGTTTATTTAAAGATGAAAAGAATGTAGGATGTAGTGTCACATCGTATTCGCATGGCAGATAACTCCACCAGCCCAGCTTGGCTGAGATGTATGGACATGGTTAACAATATGTGATCTTATATCTGATTAAACCTACAAACTTAACCTCAGGTTTAATTAAATAATCATTAATAATCAATGCATACGTACATGTAGACACCTGGTGTCTCGTATATAGCAAACACAGTGTCGACGGACAAAAACACAAAAGGGAAGTGACCGCCATTTTGAATTTAACTTTTTTCCCGTGTTTCATTTCCATTTGGCATTGGCCTCAGTCTAAAATGTAGTAGAGGGATGTTTATATTACCCAATGTTGAACAAAGTTCCAACAAAAGGGTCTTATCTAAAGTAAGCTTCGTTAAGTAACTATATATTGCCTTTTCAAATCATATGTTTATCCTATATCAAAATTTAGAACTTCACATCACAAATTGCCGGATAAAACGGATGAAGGATACCCATTTGCTGTGGAAATCGCTGATGTCAACTTTGTCAATCTGTTGCTATTGAGTTCCACTATCTGTTAAGGTGTTAAGCTCTTCTTCAACAATTGCAATGAAACGGTCTCATTAATTACACATATCCTAAATTTCCGAACCAATTGGTATTTAAGAAACTGTTGACTGTTAACAGCGTTAATGAGATGTTTATCAGATATTCCTTTATTACTTAAATAATACAGTCAGTAAAACGAGTAATGCCAATGTATTTTCTTTGCATGACTTAATACTTTGCTACCATTTAGTACATATTGGAAACTGAATATTTTGTATCTCACGTACAAAGAGTAATCATCTATTATTGTCACCGCCTGGGACCTCGCCGAGCTCGATTACAAACAGGAGTATCTGTCATTAAGTATTGATGAGAAGGTAGATACTTGCATCGGGGTCTGTTACAACCCAGAGTTTCTTCCCTCAGCCAGACAGCTTAAAGGAACACAGTGTAGGGATGACCCCACAGCTGTCAACTAATCCCAGGGTGATAATGGCATACATGTAGTCACACTATCAGATTATAAGGCAATTTTAGATGATCTTGTCTATTTGATCTTAACAATTATCTTCCATAATGTGCACGTATACTATGTGTCACGTAATTCACGGAACACGGTCAAGAGTTTTCCGGATACCCATAGATCGGCGGTTCCCTTTTAGTAGATTCGTTATTTAAGCTGACTATGCTAATTATCAAAGTAAGTGTTACAACTAGTCTAAATATCAGAAACACTTCAAACAAATAGACCGAAAGGATCACAGAATTTATGTTATTACAAGATCAAATCAACGTACTTCACCAAATCAATGCTTTTTGGAAGCAGATTTAAGTAATGTAATATTAATATATGTAACAAGAGCTCTAAAATAGTAATAATTACAAACAGCTATATTATATAAATAAGCAAGTGAAACAAACTGTATTTCTTTAATCTTGCATAATTATATTGAATATGTTCATCCTGCTGTTTTCACTACTTGTTTTAATTACACTCTTGTGGGTGGTTGAATTAGAACAGAGAACCGTCAGTTTAAAATCTTCATGGTTACAAAGTCATTACCGTTTTTTGGGTTACATTAATCATTGGCCATTTTCAGTGGCTGACAATTGGGTGTCTGTCTATCGGCATGTCTGACATCTAGATGTCAGACAATCGACATGTCTGACATCTGGGCGTCTGACTATCGGCATGTGTATCATCTGGGCGTCTGACTATCGGCATGTGTATCATCTGGGCGTCTGACTATCGGCATGTGTATCATCTGGGTATCTGACTATCGGCATGTGTATCATCTGGGTGTCTGACTATCGGCATGTGTATCATCTGGGTTTTCTGACTATCGGCATGTCTGACATCTGGATGTCTGACTATCGACATGTCTGGCATCTGGGTGTCTGACTATGGCATGTCTGACATCTGGATCTCTGACTATCGACATGTCTGGCATCTGGGTGTCTGACTATCGGCATGTGTATCACCTGAGTGTCTGACTATCGACATGTATGGCATCTGGGTGTCTGACTATCGACATGTCTGGCATCTGGGTGTCTGACTATCGACATGTCTGGCATCTGGGTGTCTGACTATCGACATGTCTGGCATCTGAGTGTCTGACCATCGACATGTCTGGCATCTGGGCGTCTGACTATCGACATGTCTGGCATCTGGGTGTCTGACTATCGGCATGTGTATCATCTGGGCGTCTGACTATCGGCATGTCTGACATCTGGGTGTCTGACTATCGGGTATAACTGACGACTGGGTGACTGACATCATGATCTTTGTGCCTGACTAGGGGCATGTCTTAAATAAGTGACATTTAGCTGATATCTGAATGTCAGACTATGGTCATATCTGACACCTTTATATCTGAGCTGCTGGAAGGAACATCTCCATCACCTTCTGTTAGCGGTTATAAAACAAGTGAGGCTTAAAAAATCCGGAAGCAAAATGTGTTGTTTGTGGTGTGTGCTTCTTCGATTAATAGCATCCGATGTCAAGCCTTATGTTGCATGTCTGGAGAGAAACAATTGAGTGAGTTTGCTGGGTATGAACAGTATTTTCGCTGCATCACGGCGTGTCGGCTTAATGCTGGATGCCTCAGACGCTTACCAACGACCGCGGGGTTTGGTGCTGACAATCAACGATCAGAAGGAAATACGATTGAACAGTATTGCCAACATTTTCCAATAACATTTAGCTGTAGTGTGGGAGGGGCAGTGTGGTAGCCCAGTCGTTAAACCGTTTGTTCATCACGCAGAAGGCCCGGGTTCGATTCTCCACAAGGGTACAATGTGTGAAGCCCATTTCTGCTGTCTGCCGGCTGGAACTTTGCTAGAAGCGGCCTTAAACCATATTCTCTGACTCATCATAGTGGGTAGGGGGTGGGGTTGCATCGTAACATTATTCTGTTTGTCACTGAGGTTATCGTGAATGAAAATAGAAGAGCTGTGATTATTTCTTTATGTCGTTTCAATTCGGCCTGAGTCATTTGTACGCACACCTGTTATGAGTAACTGATAGACTGATGCCAGTGTCTCCTTGTCAGGTGAGGTCCAGAGTAAATAAAGTCACTTACAAAATATTTTTCTGGTTTGCGGTGCTATTCACGCAGAGTAAGAATATTCAATAACACCTGCTACATATATATTGCAAATACCATAAATAAACCGTTTAAGTATGTTCTGATAACATAATTAAAATTATACTTTTGAAGAGAAAGTATGAAATGTATATTTCCAGGAGTATTAGTTACCGATAACCCAATGGCAGAGTCTCCTTGTCAGTTTAGATTGAAGACAAATGAAGTCACCAACGCAATTATCTGGTTTGCGGTGCTGTCCACGCAGCGTAATAACACCTGCTACATCTTTATTGCAAATACCAAAAATAATCCATTTCAATATGTACTGAACAATATGAAATTCAAAATTACATTTTTGATGAAAAAGTATAAAATGTTTATTTCCAGGCTTCAAATCTAATAAACAATGTTTTGCGCGAAGGTCCTTCCGGATACAGTCACAGATTCCCATTCGTCATTCGTTCACAATTGTCGTTACACCCTTATCCTACTTGTACATGAAACATATTGTCGTTATAATTATAGCCATACCATCACTGTACATGAAGCATGTCATTGGTGTCAGGTAATTGCCTGTCACACAAGCTGAAGAAGTAAGATGAAACTGTCAATCTGATAACGGTATAATATTTCCCTTTAAAGTTCAAACTACTGGAAGGTAAGAGTATTTCGATATCATTTGACAAATATTTTGTAGTCCACAAATATAGATTTTTGATATAATGCTAGTAGATTTTTAAGTTGTTTAGTGAACATAAATGCTTTTATCAGAAATACGATATATTGAGTTTGAAATATATTCAAACAAATGGAAACGTTATACTCCAACATTCCTCTCAATTCAATTGGTGCAGGTAACAGTTACTGTAGAATATGATTTGCTTTGGCAACTGGACTTTCATCCTTATCTTAAAACAATCGTGCTCGTTGAAGTCATATAAACATCATCGTCTTTTTAAATGTCACTTCGTTAATCGTATGTTTTATATGTAAGTATGTGTGTATTTATTAAGAAATATAGTTGTTGTATATGCATAGACGATATAGTTGAGGACTATGTGAGTTAAGATGTGAATTGTAAGATATATTACCCGAAGTATTGATTTGGGTTCATTTCATTCTTCTGCCCATAAGAAACTACTTTTTTTCTTTGTATCTATCTGAGGAAACTTGAGTACGTCGTGTCACAGCAGTTGAAGTTGCCGGTAGTTATTTGACTCATGAATGATATCCCAAGGAATATATACAATTATCAAAGTCGATAGTGATATAAATTCTCATATCTACCCATGGATGACAAATGTAACTTAACGCATCTACTCAACACACATCTCAAAATAATAATAGGATTTGTCTTGTCTCAATCATAGATAATTTTTACCAGGACGTTTACATAGAGACAAATTATCCATGTTTAATCTTAATTGGCTATTTGAAAATCAACAGAAGTTGATAAAAGTGGGGAAAAAACCCGATGCTTGCCGAGGAGTTTTCCACTTTTATCAATTTGTGTTGATATAGTTGATATCAAAAGTTACGAGGGTGTAATTTTATTTATCATGCAACATCATTCTTCCAACTTTTTCAGTTTGTAGACAGTAATAAGAGGTGTCTTAAGTGTAAAAAAGTACTACTAACAGCTTCAGTAGCAGAACCATTAGTGATGTCATTTTATTGTGACGTGTTGGTAACCAATGACGTCACAATGGTCTGCAAAGCATTGTGATGCAATTTCATTGCAGCGATATCTACAATGTAGATATTGCTTGATCTCACCCAAGCGATATCTCCTGTGGGAGCCAGTTTGGGATGATAAATCAAATCCTCATCCTCATTATCTTGTTAACTGGTAAAGATAAGATTAAACCATATTGATGCAAAGGTAATAGTCTAGGGATTAGTTGTACACCGAACCATGCAATTTCTTAAGAAAACGTATATATATAACAACTTCTGGTCTATTGCACATAGCATGTAGATTCTTATACCGTCATCAAGCTATCGTGCAGACTGTTGTATTAATCTATAGAATATTTGGCATGTAGAAGTTTGGGTGTCGTACCAAGAGATGGTACTTGTTGTGTCCTTGCCTGGACATGGGATAAAACAAGGACTGATGGGCTCGGAATCAGTGTAAAGTGCCTGAGTGGGGTATCCATGTTAAACTGCGGCATGTTATCTCAGCTGGCAAGCAATATATAACCGACAGAAGTCTTGACTACAACAAGCAGCCGCATGCACGTCTAAATGTTTAAATGCAGTAATCTTGAACGCAAGGTTAAACACCATATGACCTCACCTCACCTCATCTCACTTTTGTCAAGCTGGAGTTTTTCATCTTGCACATGTAAGTACATGTACTCTATAATTAAGTACATAATCGTTGCAAATACGAGATCCACTAGGGAACGTGAATTCAATGGACTTAACTCTCCATTTAAAAATATTTCAGTTATATCAGCGTATAATCTTAATCTGGTAGTAAGGTTACATAAGGTAGTTCGTTGACACGTTTACCACGTTATAGATCTCACAGACCACGGATCTTACTCTGTCCGAAACTGGGATTCGAACCCTCGACCATCCGCTCATGCCATGGCTAAGGGACACAATTTGTTAGTTATCGATTTGAAGTTGAATGATACACTCCATTGGAGGATCCTAACCGACCCAGTAGCCGCTCATGATCATCGGTAAACAAAGATATAGGGTACTAAAGGAAAGATTACACATTACACATATCGTGAGCACCTATAAACTTGGCGGCAAAAGAAAGTATAGTTCCCTGATCGATAAAAAAATAACAAGAAGAGGTTTTGTTGTGAATTATAATATAATCTATGGAGGGGTGACAAATGATTGATCAAGTACATTTTGAATGAAATCGTGCAATCACAGGTAATGTAAGCTCAAGGTAAACAATGGTGGGGTAAGAAATTTTATTTTCAAAAGTTGTCTGTAATGTCATCAAAACATTGTCTGACACTAGAAGTTCATTGTCGACACAGTTGCCTTTAATAGCGTGTATGACCTCCAGTTGCCTCAATGCATGCTGTGATTCGTCGCCTCATCGATGACGGGGTCTTCTGATGACGGGGACTGGAATCCGTTGCCACTCGTCTCTCAGGACCTGCTGCAATTCTTGTCTTTTGACGGGAGGCTGATGGCGTGCTCTAATCTGTCTGTCAAGATGGTCCCAGAGATGTTCAATAGGATTCATATCGGTTGAGTGGGCAGGCCAGCGCAAAACGTCTACGTTCTACTGGTTTAGAAAGTTCCGAGTCGGTCTTGCAATATGGGGCCTGGCACTGTCGTGTTGAAACAATGTCCCCTGCTGTTGGTTTTGTAAGAACGAAAGCACAACTTGCTGCAACACTTGGTTTCTGCACTGCACAGCGTTCAGGTTTCCCTGTATAATCACCAAATCAGTCTTCTGATCTCTACAAATACCGCCCCACACCATGACGCCTCCCCCGCCGAATGGATGGACCTCTCGAATACACGCCGGAGCCAAACGTTCCCCTCTGCGTCGATACACTCGCTCTCTGCCGTCATTTCGAAACAAGTTAAATCGACTTTCATCAGTAAACAGCACTCGACGCCAATTTCGCACTTGCCAGCGTCGAACCTGCCTCCTCATCGCAGTCTCAGGCGTCGATGTTGAGCAGTCAGTACCTTTCCTCGGAAAGGACGATACGCTCGGATTCCAGCAGCACGTAGTCGTCGTACGTTGGCAAATGGGATGTCCAAACGCTGTTGCTGCCGTCGCCGTTATGATCTGTTTCGCGGGTGAATGGGCCGTATCTGGCCGTCTTCCAATGGTGTTGTCACTCGGGGTCGTCCAGTTCTAGGCCTGTCCTGTGTCCTCCCTGTCTGCCTGTACCGTTGAATCAGCCTGGCTACTGTCAATGGTGTACAACCAAACCTCCTGGCAATTTGGACCTGTGTTGCCCCCATTTCGGCCATACCGATGGCTCCCTCTCCCTCCCTCTCTGCTCCTGTGATAGTCGTGGAATTTCTTGTGTATGCTTTCATCGCGTGTGGTTATACTCTGCAGATGAACGCATTTATACTGCTAACATGCACGTGCAGTTTATGCCATAGGCGGGAAACCTGTTTCACCATTTGTTTTGTCACCGCACGAGCTCCGTCAAAGGTGACACGTTCGGGTGAGGTGTTTTTGGTATCTGTTCCTGGGCAGTCATATTCCAAATACCCACTTTCCACTAGTTATCGCTGTTTTTAGGAAAATTACAAATTACCAACCTATACTTTCTTTAGCCGCTTAGTTTAGTAAGACTTGTTTATTGGATCATTGTAACATGATCAAATAAGTGTGCAAAAGGGACATGATGTATTGGTTTTACTTATTTAGGGTTGAATGTGAGGAATATTTTAGATAAAGCGTTGTATCGTAATGCTTTGTCAAGGGTTAATGATTAAACACGCCTTAACACAGGAACCTCTATACACAGATGGTTTCAGAGTAAGAGTGTAAGAACAAAATCATGACAAGCATGCCATGGCAAATTTTTGAATATATATATTAGCAAATTGTATAATTCTACTTACATCCGAAATCTTTAAAAACATCTCTATGACTGTTTTGATCGACAAAATCCGTTTTCATGATAGTTATTTGCATCCATTAATTGGTAACGCATTTATTATTCATATTCCAATAAAAGCGTCGATAATACTTCAAACGAAAAATACGTTTTCAAATTATGTTAAGTATTGTTGAAGTAACGCATACATCAGTGTGGGCGTAATGCATAAATCACCATTGGCGTTTGGTAAACATCAGTGTCGACGTATTGTAAACATCATAGTTGACGTAATTGTAGATAACATTATTGACGACGTATTGCAGAGATAATTTTAGACATGCTTTAGACATCATTGTTGACCTATTGATGGCACAATGTTAACCATTGTTAACGCATTGCATAGATCACTGTTGACATATTGCGGAGATCGTTGTAGACGGAAAGCATAAATCATTTTTGGCATATTGCATAGATCATTGTTGACGTATTGCATAGATAATTGTAGACCTATTTTAGGCATCATTGTTGCCGTATTGTGGACATCATTGTTAACATATTTTAGACATTGTTGTTGACGTAGTGCATAGATCATTGTAGGCCTATTTTAGACATCATTGTTGCCGTCTTGTAGACATCATTGTTAACATATGTTTAGACATCGTTGTTGGCGTATCGCATAGATCATTGCATGTCAGGTTAGGACATATCTGTATCAAGATCGTGGAGCATACATGTAGCCCCGTTTTCAGATACCTCTTTCTTTTAATTCCAGCTGTTCTACGCGGCTGCACGGAGATGACGGGTCCCAAATGGACACCTGCAGTTGTCCTGTTTATTTCTCTCTGCAAGGGTGAGTCACGTGGTGTACCATTTATTATTGTAATTTATGACGTATGACAGCCATGCATACTTGAACATGTGTTGAAAAAGCAAGCATGGTCATAGTATCAATGTGGCATTTAGTCTATGGCTGAATGTGTTTTCGGTGTTCACTTAGATTCCATGTAACAACATGGATAATACTGATAATGATATTAGAATAAACTATATCATTAGTTTTCATTGTCTTGTAAAATCCCTTTCAAGTCAACAGACTGGGTTGTACAAAAAAGAGATTATAATGGATGTCAATGTTTCATCAATTGATCGATATTGAGATATAAATGTGACAAAGCTACATGAATGTTAATGGTATATGCGTTATCATTTGAAGATCGAGAATACTGGTTACAATACTTTTATACGTCAACTATCTTGTCTTTGGTTTCCCTTGGTCACGCATTTAAGGCAGTAAAAGGAGGGTATTCCGATGAACATCGTTTAGATTCGAAGTGATGATGAATTCGTCACGGTAGTTTGTGTATATCCCTTACTCTTTGCTAGTGACACATGTCCGTGTAGCTGACAGGACATGCGAACAAAAAAACATCCTTTGGATATTTTGAATATTCATTTGAATAATAAATTATCATATATATTGAGCAAGTATTATGTAAGCCGTTTCTGTTCTTCAACCTACACCTGTACGGCGTATCGATGATACACTTCTTCTGTTTTTCTTTTCAGTTGTGGTTTGTTTGCCGCCTACATTTGATCCGATAAATACAATACAGGTACCTGAGGACAGAGCAGCAGGTAAGTGCACACACAGACGTGGCCATATTGACGGAGATGTTGTCCGATGTTGGCTATGGGTTGTAGTCATAAGTGTAATAGAACAACGCCACGGCTGGAATCGGGACACACATTGCAGGCACCTTCACGTATCTGTGTGATAACTCAATAGCATACGATCTGTATAAGTATGACAACTTATGTTCAACTGATCTGCATACAGGCTTCGTAGGTTCAGCACCTGTTCATCATAAGTATGATTTCAGTAAACGATAACAAATTGTTCTGAAGTGCAAAGTTAATGTACTACTGATCTTCAGGAACAGCATCACCGAACATAAATTCACCAACACGAATCTGCCAATCTGTTTTAGGTTCTGCTATCGGAGTTCTGACCGTGAGAGATGCAACCTCTTCCCACATCTCCTTGACAGTGTCACCGACAACACAACAATACGTGTATATTGACCAGCGTATTAGCATCAATGGCTTTTACAACGCCAGTATAGTGCTACAGAGAAAGCTTGACTATGAAACAGTAAGTCTTTCCTGTATATCTCCCACAGAGTATGTTGAATTATCAGAATTCGAGAGAGTTAAACAAAGAGAGAGCGAGAGAGAGAGAGACACACACAGAGAGAGAGACACAGAGAGAGAGAGAGAGAGAGAGAGAGAGCAGCCTCTCACGTAAGATGTACGTACATGAAACATATAATATGACAAGTTTCCAAACATGCAAATGTATCAATATATTTTCTGCATGATGGACCGACTTCTTTTTTCATCACTTTTCTACAGTAGCATATTAGGATTTCTTGATCACTTTGTCATTACTTTCTCATTGCTTTGTTATTGTTTAGGTTGATCTGTATATCAGTAGTTAATGCCCAAGACAGTAATGCACTTTGAGAATACTGACTGGATATAAGCGTTTTAATAATATATACTTGTATTTGATTGTATTACAATTGTGTCTGTAAATAATTCCTCTTGTGGTAGGAAGACTTATCTCGAGCGAATGAAGGAATTTGGTGGCTGACAATATTCACTCACTCACTCACTCATTATGGGCCGATAATGGGCCGGTAAATGTTGAGTGAGTGAGTGAGTATGGTTTTACGCCGCTTTGAGCAATATTCCAGCAATATTACGGCGGGGGACACCAGAAATGGGCTTCACACATTGTACCCATGTCGGGAATCGAACCCGGGTCTTCGGCGTGACGAGCGAACGCTTTTAACCACTAGGCTACCCGACAGCCCCGGTAAATGATGATTAGTGGATGAGTATATTTATTTATAACCCGGATTTGAGCAATATTCCAGAGTCTATCACGGCTTGGTAAACGGAATACAACCTGTAAAGCAATAACATGTTTGCCAGTCTTATCTGTTAAATGCTTACAGTCTTCTATCGCTCACCACCATGTCCTATCTCGTGGGGAAACGAGAAAATATAACCAAAAAAAAATTAATGTAAAATAGTTATCACAATAAAATGGAGCAAGCGTACTGTTTAAATAAATATTCTAGATGTAAGATTGTTTACATGCAGCCGAACTTGTCTGGAACGCCATTGGCTCGATTTTGCTTTCGTGAACAGAGGTGGGTTTACCCACGTTTTAGTGACGTTGGCTGCAGAATGCAAATTTCGAATTTGATCCCTGACGCCTAGAGCGCCCCCATCGCATAACACCACCCATAGATCCGATCGCCTACTCCTCAGAAGATATGATCATATTATTAACATTTCCATTTGCCAATACCATATTGTCCAGCTGATTCCCAATACCCCTACCTTTTTGGCATCGTATAGTCGATATCTCTCAAAACGTCAAAATGTATTAACTGACGTAACCTGACGCTGAGTGCTTTGAATTGCATGTACAGCTTTAGAAATTTACTCTGAATAACAGGTGATAGACAAATGTTCCTCATGTTCTGCTTATGGAAACTATCTCTGCTGATGATATACATTCATACATTCAGGACGGCAGCTCGCTGAGACTGGTCTTTACGGCAACTAATCCATCAACTCCGGTAGGTACATTTGTCAACTTCACGACAACATGTTTCCATCCAATAATTCATCAGCTCAGATAGGTAGACTTGTCGGGTTCATGACAACTTGTTTCCATCCACTGTTCACACAACTCAGGTGGGTACATTTGTCAGCTTCATAATATGTTTCCTTTGACTAATCGATCAAGGTAGACTTTATGATTTATATACCGGTGATTGTAAGTGCCGTACTTTCAACGTGATGTTTAGCTATATTCAGCAGAACATTCAGATCTCTATTGACGAGCGTTTTAAACAACGTGTCACAATATTAACACATGTATGTTTCATGGTGTTTAGGACGGAGTCCGCCAAACTGTGACTGTCATCATCACTGACGTCAATGACAATCCTCCACAGTTCCAGGGGCTGCCCTACTCTGTCTCCGTCCCAGAGGTTGTATAACTTTCATTGTGCTTTCGTCAATTTTAAAACTCGGCATGAAGGATTTCACACAGATAACAATTAAGCAATGTGCACTCATTTTCCACAATCTACACAGTTTGGTATTTAACAAACATATTTATTTTGATGCCCAGAAATACTGATTAATGAGAGAAATGCAAGATAAAGAAGTGTGTGAGCTCAGGGGTGGCATTGCAAAGCAACTGAGTTCAAGTCCAATTATAGTTGTAAATAATACATTTGGATCTTTATTTCAGAATCACAGCATTAACTCTATCATCTTCACCGCCAATAGCAAAGACCCTGATACAGGGATAGGGGGCTTAGTTAACTACACCATGAAGGTACATGCTTCTGAAGTCATTCATGTTATGTTTAAACACTGTTAATTCAAAAATTAATGCTATGAATTAAATGACATTGCCCATAAGGTGAAACCAGGCTAACCTTAGATAAATACACACTGAAGTGCAATGAAGTCAGATCAGTGGTTAAACGTTTCTGACAATAATATGATGTACATACTTTTTCATGTAATAACAGTATCAATTCAGAAAACAATATCATCAGATAGTAGTGTATGGTATTGTTAGTGTGTGTGTGTGTGTGTGTGTGTGTGTGTGTGTATGTGTGTGTATGTGTGTGTGCGTGCGTGCGTGCGTGCGTGCGTGCGTGCGTGCGTGTGTGCGTGCGTGTGTGTGTAAATAAATACAATATTACAAGTTTTAACTTTATATATTCGTGTGATTATACTTGTATGACCAATCCACTCATTTTTTACATGTTCAGACATCAAGAGCGGATGTCAGAAGCAAGTTCCACGTGTCCAGGATTGGTAATGTGACACTGATTGGACCCCTGGACTATGAGACCCTTAGTTTCTATCAGTTCACAATTGTTGCTACAGTAAGTATTTGATAGTCCTAGGATGTTCATTCTTTTCATGTTTTTCCATACTTATTGCTAGTCTTGTATACTACCAACAATCAAAAGATAATCTACCAATGTATCCTTGTGAGTTCTTACACTTCTTGAGGGAGCACTAGCTATTTCCCGAACCAAGACGGTCGTAGTTTTTTTCTAGTTCAACCTGACACTTGTAGTGGAGCAGCAGGGGTCACCTATAGATTTAGAGGGGGTACCCGAACCAGCACATTATCCACGGTGAATGATAACAGCAGTGCCGGACATGCTCACCCATTTCGCCAACACTTGGTGGCATTGCATATTGACATCAAACTCAGCGATATTCCAGCTATATGACTGCGCCCTCTATAACCAGACATCCGAGTGGTTGATATGAACAACGTGCAACCCCGTCGGGGTACGAGGACACGCAATCAACCAAGATCTATGCAGTCGCCTCTTAGTACCAGAACATGTTTACGAACCTAACTTTACTGGGATTCTTGTGTGTAGGTTATTGTATATATGTTGTGTAAAAGTGCGGGATACCATTTTGTTTCGGCGTTTTTGTTGTGGTTGTCACAGAGACATGTCTGTATGTACAACTCGGAAAATCTTGTCGGACTACACGTCGCTTGCTCTTTTTGTATCATTAGTATGATACAGAAGCCATATATATATGTTTAACAGTATAATGTCACGGTCCTTGTAAACCTATGAACAAGTACCAAAGTTAATGGACCGTACTTACACACCCTCTGTATCCTCCTGCCAGGACGGAGCAGGTCTGACCAGCGAGGCCCAGCTGTTTGTGACTGTAACAGATGTCCAGGACACACCACCATACTTTACTGGAAGGCCTTACCTACCTTATATCTGGGAGAATCTTACGGTGGTGAGAATATTTTTATTTGACATCAATGACTGCTTTGTCAATTAAACAACTGGTCATAAATAGACGAGTACATTATTACAAAGTATCACAGACCATTATTGTAAATTATCAACAAATGTCGATTTCAGAACAGCAACGTCGTGACCATCTCGGCACAGGATGGAGATAGAGGCAACCCCAACAACATCACCTACAGGATAACAGGCGGTATTTATATTTCATATTCATCATTTTTGAGAGCAAAAGAAATGCTTGATAAGTGTATATTGTCATAATGTACGTGTCATGGTGTTCCCTTGATATATTGTAGGCACATGTCCAGGATATTTCAACATCAACCCAACAAAAGGAACAATTGACCTAATCAAGGTTGCTGACAGAGACAGTGGGACAGTCCTCCAGAACAATGGGATATGTGTTATCGATGTCCAGGTGAAATCTAAAATCCTATTTGGTGATCATAAGGCCTGCATTTCACAGATGTACCTGTCTTACTGACTGTTTTATGCCCACCCTTTAAGGGTGTCCTCTTTGAATATGTTGCGTCTACAAGTAGCTCATGCACGTTGGCTTGTGGCAAATACCACGTTCAATGACGGCATTCGAAATAAGGCCACTCAGTTACATTTATGATATTGTCTCAGACAGTCTTGGGGCAGATAGGTAGCCATGATGAGGAGGCAGTAATTTGTTACACGGAAGACTAGATTTCGATTCCATGTGTGGGTATCATGCGGAAAGATAGTTCTTGATGTCCTTGATGTGGGGCTCGCACAACACAACTTGGGGCGTAAAAACCTTCTTACTCCCTGTCTTCCGTTCTTCTGTGTTCAGGCTGTAGAGGTGACGTCTTCGGGTACATCCGGTGCTACCGCCAGCGACACGGTGACCGTGACCATCCAGGACAAGAACGATAACTCTCCCAAGTTCAATAGCTCCAACTACGAGGCTACCATCCAGGAAAACATGCCGACGGGGATACCCATCACCTTCACGACTCAAACAGTACATGTAGAGGACAAGGACCAGGTCTGAGGACACTATGATTCACAATGCCTATACGTGTTATATGTATAGTACACTCGATAGTACAGTTGACAGTATCCTCATTACCCCTTTGCACTAGTATAACGTTATGAAAACAAAGTTTCTCATCATCAGACTTAAGTTCAGGCGGTTTTTATGGTTTTGTCTCAGTAAGTAAAACCATGGCCCACTTGCACCAAGCGATCGTAGCGCTAAGATGATCGTAACTCCTATACTTTAACATAGGCTTACGATAAGCACAAATTGGTCAATTCTCCTTGGGCAAAATAGAAAACACATAAACTTGTATGAATAACAACTTCTTTATATATCCTCTATACATATCCATCTAATGTATGTAAAGTCGCCAGTGGCACCGCGGCATATTCTATGGAACGTTAAAGTTGACATGTATAGAACTAATACGTATCAGAACCGATCAGCAGACTGATAACCCTGAAAAAGAAATGTATTGATTGAGAAACATGTGTTTCCCTTTCACTGTTTATCTCCTGCAGCGATACTGGGGGAATATGATTCTATCTTCATTTCAACGAAATCCAACAGATGTGTACAATTTGTTTGGATAAACACATATATGATTGATTGCATTTTCGATCACTTATTTATTTTTTCATGTATTCGTTCGTGTGTACGAAATCTTTTGCATATATTACATCATCAGTAAACTAATTGTGTAGAGTTGTATTGACTACATTAAGGAGGGGCACTGGTGGCCCAGTCGTCTAAGGCGCCGCGATTCGCTGTGCAGAGTTGTGTCCCTTGGGCATGCCAGAAACCTATGATTTTGGGTTCGAATCCCGGTTCGCCCCGATTATGTTTCTAGGTTTGTCAGCACCATACCCGTGCTCGTGGGTTTCACCGAAGTGGTAAACGTCTGAGACCTGCATCACTTCGGGCTTTCCTCCCACATTAAGCTGACACGCCGCGATATAACTGGAATACTGTTAAAAGTGGCGTTAAACCCCACTCACTCACTCACTTATACAAGTAATAAGTTTTTGAGTTTTCACTTCTAAAGTGTAATTGTGTAATAATTAGATGGATATGTATAGAGAATATATAAAGAAGTTGTTATCCATAAAAGTTTATATGTTTTCTATTTTGCCAGAAGAGAATTGACTAACTTGTGCCTATTGTATCTGTAGAAAAAAAGTTTTTCCACGATATTTATTTCGTTTAATGTGTATTTACAGTTATGATTATGCCATAATTGGTACAGTCTGGATGTTTTGTAACACGTCTGCTTAAACAATGCTTGTCTTAATGCATAAATAGAATTGAGGAATACAGCAGCTTCCAGTCGAAATGTAGTGAAATACACACTAGTTCACTGTAAATATGTGGACAATATTGTATTTTAATTATTCCAAACATATTTCTTATTGTGCAGGCTGACAACGCCAAGCTGTCACTGTCATTGGATTCGTATTCATCGACATACTTTGAGATTGTCCCGTCTACTGTCCAAGGATCGGCAACTCTACTGATCAGAGTGAAGGATAACATCATCCTGGATTATGAACACAGACAAATTATTTCACTGACGGTAACGTAACGCACAGATATCTGCTTCTGATATTTCAAGCACCTATATGCATATAATAATGATCATATGTTGATTTTAGAAACTATATTTGCGTTCATTTCGCAACATGGACAAGGTCATTTAAAATAAAATAGAACTAAGACAGATGTAGGCCTATAAATCATCTACCTTTTCATGGTAGTTAGGGATCCTATTGTTAGAGCTACATTTAGGTAAATTTTATAATGAATTTATTTCCTTAACGGTTTCATACGTAGTTCTAGTCGTAATCGATCATAATCAAACATACATGTGGCATCATTGCTCATCAGTGAGACATCGTTAACGCGCTGCGTGCAATCGGTAAACAATACAATATATTAAACAATATATAAGTAAACAATAAAATATATGTCCCTGTCTTAAGAATAAAATCATTCGACCGGATTATCTGTATTGCACTGAATCTACATCCATGCATCATGCGGTGGCGTTGCGATACAATGTCATCATAACACTATATTATCGTTATTCTGTGCGCAGGCTGTTGCACTTTGGTATTTTTCTCTGTCAATGACCAGGTTTGGGCCAACGAGACGTCCACACCAGAGAGAAAAAGTGCATCTACCACCATTCAACTTAATATTACAAATCAGAATGACAACAGTCCCAACTTTACCAACTCAGAATATAGCGCATCAGTCCAGGAGGGTAGTGGGGTCTCCACATCTGTCATCACCGTCACGGTATGTGTAACAATGTAACCTGTAACTTCACCCAGACTGCGACACCGCAGCTGTCCAGGAGAAAATGGTAATGTCCACATCTGTCATCGACGTCATGGTATGTGTAAGAATGTAACCTGTAACTTCACCCACACTGTCTAGACCGCAGCTGTCCAGGAGAAAATGGTAATGTCCACATATGTCATCGACGTCATGGTATGTGTAAGAATGTAACATGTAACTTCACCCACACTGTCTAGACCGCAGCTGTCCAGGAGAAAATGGTAATGTCCACATATGTCATCGACGTCATGGTATGTGTAATAATGTAACATGTAACTTCACCCACACTGCCTACGCCGCCTTTATTCGGGACGGTAGTAGCGGCTCCATATCTGTCATCGCCGTCACTGTATTTGTAACAATGAGACCGTTGCCCACATTGACTCAAGGAAAGTTGCCGGAGGGATAAGTTGCCTATAATATCAATCACTGGTCAATAACTTCTTTGGCAGGCATTAAGGAGTACTAAGTAAGGACACGAATTTATGAATGAACAACTTCTTTATTGCAGTTAAGAGCGACGTTTCTTCGTAGGTTCATCACTTGCTTGATAACGGTGTTAGAATCTACACCGAAACGTCGCTATTAACTGTAATAAAGAAGTTGTTCATCCATAAATTCTTTTCCTTACTCACTGGTCAATATTCTGTTAGTTAAATGCCACCATCACTCAGCTGTAATATTCACAAGTGATGTGTGACATAACAAACACACAGACAAAAACGTACCACCTCTTTAAACCCACGACCACGGTATGATTGTTGGTCTGACAGCAAACATACCATCTGAACCCACGATTAACTTATCCTTGAACGAGAAAGGGATCACAACGGCACAGTGAGATGAGTCGCCGTTGACCCCTGCGCCACCTCTGCCCCTTATTTTGATATAGAGTACAACTTGAAATAATGTAAAACAAAAGTGGTTAGTGTGAAGGCTACCAGTAAGGGCCCACATGGTCGGTATTAAGTTAAAAGTGGATTCATAATCAACAATGTCATCCCCCAAAACAACAAAGGAAATGAACTAAATACCTATAGAACTGATGATGTAGTGCCTTGTCAATTGCGTGTGTTTCACTGATATGACACAAAGAAAATTGTTTTTAATTGATGATACATCTCCCAACGGAGGCTGACCAGGTGGTTCCATTACTGGTGGCCTTCCCCATATTTTTATTTCATAAACGAAATCTGGATTTGTAAACAAGCAAAACATTGCTTAGATAAATAAAACAGATTACCGTACTTTTATATAAGCATGTTCATGTTGAATATGACCGCCTCCGTGGTCTAGTTGTAGAGCGTCCGCCCGGAGAGCGGAAGGTCCGGGGTTCGATCCCCGACCGCGTCATACCAAAAGACGTTAAAAGATGGTACTTGTTGTTACCCTGTCTGGCGCTCGGCATTAAGGGGCTAAAACAAGGACTGGTCGGCTCGGAGTCAGTATACTGTGTCTGAGTGGGGTACTCATGTTTAAACTGCGGCATGGTATCTCAGTGAGCTAGCACTATAAACCGGCATCAGTCCGGACTAGTACAAGCAGCCACACAAACACACACACGTACATGCACGTCGCTATATAAGTGCAATAATCTTGGACGCGACGTTAAACACCATTTCACCTCACCTCATGTAAATATATAAATATAATTAATCTGTAACCGTAAGTTTGAGCCACTGGTAACAAGGCTTTAAGGAATGCAGTGTCTCTGTTTTATTATTTTATCCAAAAGGTATTCAGATTATTACAACTTACGTCTACTATTCGAAACTTTTAGTTTTACAATAATAACTTGGATAGATTTAAGAATTTCCTTGATTACGTCTCTCAGTAAGAGCAGCCGTAAAAAACCGTTTTCAAGTTATATCCATGAATGTAAAAAAATATTTTTTGCATATATTTCTGCATGTAAATAAAAATTGTAAAGCATCTTGAAAACTATGCCCACATTTTCAGTCGATTTTTTTTATGAGCGTTTAATTCGTTGTAGCCGATCATGATGCGACTGTCACCGTGGCTCGCTTAGTTTATTGCAAAGAAGGGCAATTTGTTTGTAAAGGGGACTAATTCGGAGTCTATTAATGAGTTGTCTGAACAAAGAGATCTGGTGGTGTTAGTAGAAGTCAAGGATAGTATGCCGCCTGGTTTGAAAATTCTCTTGTCAGATCAGAAAGTTGTAAAGTTGTCAAAGGTCGCTTAGGTGTCAGATAATTATTGTTCTTGTCCACAAGGATCAGGCTCTTCTCACAACAGTGCAGGTTTCCCTAGTATTGGCAATTTCAAAACAATCGTGGTCCGTAGTGGTAGCCTAGGTGATATATGTGGTCTAAGGTGTCGTCAGGTGATCAGAATTTTGGGAAAGTTTATGTTTATCGAGGTGTTCTTATGAGAAGGCATCCTGAGTCCGAGATAGACGATAGCTGTAGAACGCAGGTCGTGGTTCCATGGGCATTTAGAGATGGTATTCTCAGTTTGTCTCATGAGAGCTTGTTTGCTGGTCATCGTCGTAGGACTAAGACCTATGAGCGGGCCAGGGATGTACAGTGATGTAGAAGATGTCTGTAAGCTTTGTCATGTTTGTCAAGACAGTATCAGGAAAACCTATTCAGGGAATTCCCCCGGGCCCTTTGATTAAGTGCCTATTGTTTTCAGGGCTTCCTCCAAGGTCATTATTGACGTGGTAGGTCTGTTACCTGAGTCTACTCAGGACTCAGGGCAATCGGTACTTGTTAACGGTAATGTGCGTTAATACGAGGTTCCCGGAAGTTATCCTATTATGCAAGGTCACCGCGGTGTGTGTGTGCATATTACCGGGATCCGCTTCACGGGTGAATGTTATTCTTTCAGTTTTATCGGGAATGAATCCTACTTTCCATTTGTTAGCCCAATTTTAACCAAATTATTATGAATGCATGTCGCTGCCGCAACTGGATCATCTATTATGATAATTTTGATGTATCGTTAGCAAAAGAGTGTACATTATTCTCTATTCCTTCAACAATACCATTAATATAACTATAGTAGACACATGCCTAAGCGTTTTCTGTGAATGTTACTGTTTTTCAGGCTGTAGATGACGACCTGGAACCCTTCAAAACTGTCACTTATGCGTTACGAGGTGACGACGGAATGTAAGACATTCTTTTATACGTAAGGGACAGAGCATTTGATATTTTGAGGGGGTGGGGGTGGTCAGGGATTTTTTCGAAAAAAATAAAAATGATTTGTTTGGATAAAATAATTATGCTGCAGACTGTTGGGCGTTAGGCGTTATCTACTAGTGTGTGTGTGTGTGTGTGTGTGTGTGTGTGTGTGTGTGTGTGTGTGTGTGTGTGTGTGTGTGTGTGTGTGTGTGTGTGTGTGTGTGTGTGTGTGTGTGTGTGTGTGTGTGTGCATATGTGTGTGTGTGTGTGTGTGTGTGTGTGCATATGTGTGTGTGTGTGCATATGTGTGTGTGTGTACAATAATATATCTTTGTATTTCTCTGTTCAAGGTTCTCCATCAGTTCCTCAGGTAAGGTGGCTGTGGCCTCTGATCAGTTGGACAGAGAGACCAAGTCAATGTACTATATCTCCGTGGAGGCCACAGACCCCGGTGGGTTGAAGGACACCGCTCAGCTCACTGTCAACATCACGGACGCCAACGACAATCCACCAGTATTCAGAAGAGATTATGACGGATACTTGAAAGAAAATGACCACAGTTTTAGTAGGCCCATTACTGTCTCGGTAAGTAGCATGTAACATGCTCTATGCATCGTCGTTTACTCCGCCATGCATTTTAAGGTTTACATGTAGCTCACCTCGACAAAGTGTTTCGTTTGGAAGCCTATTTGTCCGTCCTTGTCGGCTGTTGTCTGTCAGCGTCTTTCCTCATCAAAGCTGCAAACATGTTCCCATAATTAATGGCATCGTTGTTCCACTGTTTTACTTTACATCGAAACAAAACTTCAATGTAAAATAGCAAATATATTTTTAAATAATATTAAGCCGAATAATAATGGACATAGATACATGCATTATATTGTTTTGATCACCTGTTGATCACAGTCGTGGGTGATTAGCCTTCTTCTCTTCACTGCATGGGTGTCACCATACGCAAATTCAAGTTTTAAGTATTCAAAATAATTTTCATATATATCACAAACGGCAAAGTAACCAAAACACTTCCAAAAGATCTACAGATTTGACACTTTAGTTAAGATTCAAGTCTGTTTAACAACGGCATCGTGAGCGACTTTCAAACATAATGGGATTACATGTACTCATAATATGCCAAATAAGCTATACTAACTACTGCGAGATTGGACCTATAGGGGGTTTAAAATAAATTGATAGCGGCAATGTATGTACGTTGAGAATTTGTTTAAGAATTGAAAAAAAAAAAATCTTGCCCAAATGTAATTGTATTGATTTCAAGCCAGAAAGCAGAAAGACAGCAGTTCTTATATAGGAAGAAAGTAATGGAACTCATCATTTTGTCTTGCATTCCATTTCTCTGCATTTTGATTTTGATATCATATTTTTATTGCCAGCATGATAAAAAGTGTCGAGAAGTTTGATAATATACAATATATCCAGAGGCGCCGCATTTCGCTGTGCGTCTCTGAAGCGTGCCAGGATCCCGGGATCATCTGTTCGAATCCCAGAGTCTCCCTGATTATGATCCTTGGTCTGTCAGCACCATTGTCGTGCTGATGGGTTTCACCAAACCTTAAGTGCTAAACGTCTAAGATCTGCATCACTTTGGTGTTTCTGTCACGCTATAAAACTGAAATACTGTACAAAACGGCGTTAACCCCTCTTCCCACAATAAGTTGACATGCTACACAACTGAAGTACAGTCGAAACCTGTGTTAACCCCACTCAATAACGTCCTCGTGTATCCAGTGCATACGTAGTATGGCGCCATTCTGTTATGCTATTAACAACAATAGAAATCAAATACATGGAGATGTAGAAATATGGAGTAAGTGTTGATACCACTGGAACTAAAGCAACGTTTTCACCCCACAGGCCACAGACGCTGATGTAGGGGTCAATGGTCAAGTGAGGTACAGCATCAGCCGGACCTACCCTCGTGGTCTGGTCTCCCACTTCGCTGTGGACGGCGTCAAAGGTGACCTCTCGGTGCCCACTGTTCTGGACTATGAGAACCTCAACAGTAGCCAGGTTGCAGTGATGGTGAGAGCCACGGACTCAGGGATACCACAACTCTACACAGATGTTAATGTGACCCTTACTGTGCAGGTATGAAGAGCAAGAGACTTTGAATATAATATGTGTCGGGAATTAGTGTATTTCATGACCATAGTATACGTAAATATAATCAATTTTATAAACAAAGTGAAACGGTGTGAACATGTACGTGCAATTTAGATACCTCTACGCCAATCACCATGCCTCTAAAGGTGAAATATTTTGCAGTGTAATAGTAATTATGTTATAATGGTGAATTACAGGACGAAAATGATAAGACTCCAGCATTCAAAGCACCTTCCTACAACTACAGCATTGAGGAAGGAACCAGCTTAGGTAATGTACAAGTCTCCACCTCTGAATGTTCAGAAGTTGATCTGCTCGGGCCGTGCGTATAATCAGTCTGATTGTTGTTGCTTTACATTGAAACATTGTGTTATCTACAAACAATCAAGTAACATGAATTATTAAAGTGAATAATAAACATTCCAATTAAGTATTAACTATTAGTATGTTTGATGCCATTCTCGATTACCCAGTGTATTATATCTCCAGCTTGTTGTGATAGATACTAGTACCTATTCGCCACCATATGTTCGCGTCCACATCTCTTGACACGACGCTGATAATAACGAAACATCTTGTAGGACACACACAAACACACACACACACGCACGCACACACACGAACACACACACATACAATTATTCAAACCAACGACAAAGCTTCAAATTTCAAATTCGAATTCTGCCTCTCGATTATTGTCTACCATAGTGGTCAGTACACCAATCAGTGCAATAGTAGATAACGCCTATTGGTGCACTGGCCACCAATTTAAATATAACAATGTTGAACTTATATAATCAGAAGATATTTGCTATTTTGATAACACAACTCTAGACACTAGACACAACATATCAACAATCAACGTGGGTTGTTACTCATTGTCACCAAATTAATAGTTCACTGGGTACAAACTATGAGCCTACCTTTTTTAAGAAAAACTCTATATTTTAAATATATGGCGGCCACAATTTTTCATGTTAATTTCTAACAAACTCATATTGATTGGTTATTATGATAATAGTTAATAACTACGAAACGAAACTACGGTGGCGAACAGGTCCGGGATACTTATCATAATTATAATGCGTTGAATAAACGAGGATCAGGTTGTGTGCTGAACGATACTTGGTTTATGTTATTGTTTTGTTTGCAAAATATATGTACCTGTTTCTGTGTTGTTTGTGTTTGCTTAGTTGAGTTTTTGTCTCTCTTCGCTTTTGCTTTTTACTGTGTTTTTTATTATACCAAGTAGTATGTTTATAACGGTGAATCTGTGTATATCTAGAGTCAAGCAAATGATGCTGTGTAACAACCATGCATTCCTCATCCGCCATGACGTGCTATGTTTAAAGGAAGCTCGGTAATCACAGTATCTGCAACGGATGATGACGGGACGGATCCGAATGACGTCATTTATTACACCATTGTTAGTGGAGATGATGGTAGGTTTCGTATTAACCCCAACAGTGGAGAAATATCTACAAGTGGCATCCTGGACTATGAATCGAAGACAGCTTACAAAATGGTCGTAATGGTTCAAGACAGAGGCTCCCCTGAACGTAATTCAACTGTAGCTGTTAATATCAGCATCATTAATGTCAATGATGAATCGCCTAAATTTAATGTCGGTGATAAAACTGTCAGTGTTTATGAGAACATCACCACGGATGAACATGTAGAAGACTTCAGCGCTACTGATGCCGACCCCGACAGACGACTTGAGTACACCGTTACCCTTGTCACCGGGATCAATGAGGAACAGCAAGACGTTTCATCACAAGTACAGGTAAACATATCATGGCGCCCGAACAGTATTTCAGTTTATATCACGGCGTCTCTGCTTATTTTGAGTGAGTGAGTGAGACGGGTTCAGTGCTGATTTCAGTACATCTGTTACATCACGGTGTCCCAGCTTAATTTTTGTTAGAGAAGCGGGTTTAACGGAGCTTTGGGTGGTATTTTAGTATTGCACGGAGTGTCAGCTTTATTTTAGTGGGGGAGTCGGGTTTTACACCGGTTTTATCAATATTTCGTCAATATCACGGCGGAGGACACAAGAGAGGAAAGATCAAGTGATTCTGGTCGTGGACGTTCACCACTTGAGCACGGGTATGGTGCTGATAGTCTATGGATATTGATAAGGGCAAGTCAAGGATTCGAGCTCACGATTTCTGTGCATCCTTGCGGGGCTATCACAATGATTAATTGAGGGGTGGGGATGAGGGTGGCGCAGGTGACTAGTCCTGGAATCTTCCAATACCATGCATCTCTCTGGCAGACACATCGGGTTGTAGGTTAAAACAATTATGTAAACTATCATTCACGCACATAGACGGTCGACATTTGTAAACTTAAATACTCGCATGTTGAAGATTATTAGTGATTTGACACGTGTCATATTTGGTAATGAAATACAATAGTTGATCCAGAATGTATTTGATTGCACTTGTTAACATTTTTTTAACTATTTGCAAAGCAAAAAAACTGATCGCATGTGCCAACTGTCCGGTTGCCTGGCCTAACATTTTGAACAAGATTTCACACACCGCTTATATTGCCACAATGACATTTTCACTTTTGTTTTATAGGATTGGTTCAGCGTTAACAAGTCAACAGGTGAAATCCGTGCTTCTCGCATCATTGATCGAGAAACTGCTCAACAGGTCACTCTTAGTTTACAAGTGAATGACACAAATGCAAGTGCTCGATTTCAGCCTCAAATCTATACAGGTTAGCTAAACTCTCTTTCGGGAATCATGAAGTGATCTTTGATGCTTTGATGAATCTACATGTACGTGATCATAGAATTACCCTCTACGTACTAGTATACCATAACATATTGGTTTAACCAATATGTTATGCTAAACACGCCACTGACACATGCATCGTTGGATTGGGTAACATGTTTGTACCATATACAAACTAACATTATGTTGAAGGTAGACGTTAAGGGAATTTCTGTTTGAACAATAAATGTGCTATCTCTGCACTATTGAAACATTGCAGTCCTGGCCTCGGGAAAGCCTACCTCCATGATTATCATTGTCAAGTACGTCTAAATAAAGCAAAAAATTCAGTTCATGATTTGTCAAACGGAAGTATGCAGTTTTAAGAATAGTTAAGATTGAACTATCGGCGGTTTGCTGTATTTCAATTGTGTGTGATCCCAGTCTGTTCGTTATGAAATCCTATAAGGGACATTGTCGCATTGTCTCATTTTCGCCGTTACAAAAAAAAGTAAAACATGTCAAAATTAACCAAAATACGACAAAGCGACATTCAGGCCATTTGTGGCATTGTCGCGCATTTCAACGCCCGTTTACATATTTTTGGGGCGACAATGGAACTTATTTTTTAACCTTGAAATTGTCGCGTTATCTCATTGCCACCCTTCGGTAAAATAGAAATGATTATTCATAACGCGACAATCCGACAAATGGCCAAAATGTTGCATTGTCCCATTGTCGCGCTTTGGTTAATTTTGACACTTTTTGCTTGTTTTTGTACTGTAAGGACAACGCGACGATGTCCCTTCTAGGAATCCATAGTTCGTATTGTAATGGATAAGAGGAGAATGTCATAGAGTTCTTGTACTCCATGTAAACTTGACAATACTCTTACGAATGAAAATACATATGGAGACAATGTTGTTTTGTTGTTAAGAATTACTTACCAATATTACACTGTGCACCAAATGTTGAACTGGTTCTTGTGTAACGATCTCATTGTCTTATATTTCTGTCATATACTTCTTATAAGGAACTCTCGTCATCAATATACTTGACGTCGACGACAACAACCCAAGGTTTAATCAAAACGCCTACAGTGCGTCCATAACAGAAAACATGGACCGGGGAACACCCATCACCTTCACTACACCAGATTCTTTGAACGTTTCTGACATCGACCTGGTAGGATTATAATATAATGTCCGTTACCATTGTTGTTACTTCAAAGCGGAGCGATCATTATTCAATGTTTAAATACCGGTTGATATTGAAAGTTTTTTTGTAATTATATGGTTAATGGATATTTGAATATAAAAAAAACAACGAAATCTTTGGGTGCGTTATGCACTTGAAAATTATTGAATAAATATATTTAAACTACGATAAAATAGAGAAACAAAAACGAAATACATAGATATGTTATTTCTTTTAGTTACTAGTAAATTATTTCTCTTCACAAATATACCCACCTTAAATGGCGGGTCAGTATACCATGTAAGCTAAAAGGCCTTATCTTATCCGCAGAGGGACAACAGCTACCTGTCCTTGACCTTGTCTGGCGCACATGCTGGATACTTTACCATATCCCCAGACACGGTGCAGTCGTCGGCGACTCTGTCAATCAGGGTAGACAACTCGACCATTCTGGACTATGAAATGAGACAGTCAATAACACTGACTGTAAGTGTATAAGAATCTTTTTTTATAAAAAATACTAAAGTGCACGCAAGTCACTAGAAGTTCTTCAGAAAGCCGTATGGATCACACAGATACACGCATATGTACACACACGCGCACACACACACACACACACACACACACACACACACACACACACACACACACACACACACACACACACACACACACACACACACACACACACATATACACACGGTAAACTGAAGCACCTTGACATAAATTGACATATTGTTCAAAGGTTACCAAATACTCCAGTCAGGCTGAACAAAACAGTCTCAATATATTTCCGAAGGGACCGATCATCTTGTGTGTGGTAGTGGAGATGGAGATGTTCCGAGAAAACATTATCTGTTTCTAGGAATTCTGGAAGATATGACTCCTAGCAGAGATAAGGTATCCTTGAAGCGCTGACTGACAAAGTATTCTGTGTAAAAAATACCTCTGCACACAACATCCACACCCACACCCACACCCACACCCACACCCACACCCACACCCACACTGAAGGAACATTGAATGATCATCCCCTAATGACCACCTTGTGATCATCCATACAGGTAGTTGCCAGTGAGCCACGTGGGGGTAACCACCTTAATAGAAGCTGTACTGTTACGTTATCTATACTCGACGCCAACGACAACGACCCGGAGTTCCAAAATGTTCCCTACTCAGCTGACGTCAGGGAGAACGTTGCGGACAACACACCCGTATACACCGTGAACGTGAGTGAACCGAACAATACCCATATCATTCTCGCTACCATAGTCAGTATATGATAATTATGCATCACCTTCAGTATGAGGCATTGACAGAGGTAACTGATTGATGACTGGATGAGTGATACAGTAATATATAGGTAGGTATTATGTTAAATGATGCATCCACTTTTACGTGAGCCTGTAATACAATGATAGTGATGGATACATGTGGATAACAATTTGAATTTGATGCAGCCACTATAAGGTAATAAAATAATAGATAGGCAATAGTTTGAATGATACATCCACTATATCTTAAGTCTGTAATACACCGATAGATAGGTAACAAGTTGAATTATGCATCCACAAAGAAATCAGTTTGAAATACCACATAAACCTAATCACATTCCTTCCTATCACACATGTTTGGTATCTGAACAGCCGCCGTCGTATTGCAGCATTGTGTACCGAATTTTGCGCTGAACAAGAAACAAACACATGATATATAAAGTTGTTGGATTAAATGGGGACTCACGGTTTCGTAAAATCCTCAACAACCTCTTTGTTTGTCTTAAGAAGCGACTTAAACGTCGGATGATCGAACATGCTGACTTGGTTAATTACATGTCAAGACGTCCCAGTGGGCGTGGAAGATACTCACAATATCAATCACTGGTTTGTGTGATTATCTTCATCCGATGTCGTATAGCTGTATTATGAGTGTGAGATTAGACCACGAACATTACAAATATAGACCCAAGTCGTTGATATGAAACCACTGAACGTCACGTTAAATATTTCAAGTTGAATAATATCTCCGAAGTTTAATGTCTTTGACACGTGTTACCCTTGCAGGCTACCGATGTAGACACGGGATCAGGGGGCAATGTGACCTACACCCTACAGGGAGACCAAACATAGTGAGTTGTTTTTTTTATCGACTGTTTAATGTTAGGAGATTTTTTTGTTGAGACAGAACCACGACACATTGTGTTTCAGAACTTACAGCCTGTCCGGAACATTTTTTTAACATGAGGACAAGTTTAATAACTAAAAATATATATTATTTTTGATAGTTCATTTCATAAATTCATCATTTCTGGAAATAATGTAGAGTTTGTGTTGAAGTTACTGATGATAAACACACTAAATATAATGTCGGACAGATGGGATAATGTCATGATGATTTTCGTACACAGGTGTTGTATGTCTGCCAGTATGAGTGAGTGAGTTGGGTTTAATGCCGCTTTTAACAGCATTCCTGTTATATCACGGCGTGTCAGCTTAATGTGGCAGGAGAGCCTGTAGTGATGCCGGCCTCAGACGTTTACCACTTCGGTGAAACACACGAGCAAGGGTATAGTGCTGACACTGCCAGTTTGAAACGCATACGAATATTAGTAATCATACGAAACAATTAGTATTAGTATTAACACAATAGGTTCTACAGAAGACGAAATGATGTCTATACTGAAAGCCGTGTCATGACAAAAACAATGTCAACATGACGTAAACAAGGCATTCGTGTAAAGAAGATACTATTGCCACATCATGACAGCTTCCGCTTGACCTCAATACACATTCTGCCTTTTCCATTGTTACTTTGATTGTGTATTGTGACGCAACACATATGACGTTTTCAAGCTTTCGTGTGTCTCTATACCCTTTAGTCCATTTGCATGGCGGTTTCTATCCAAAATGAACTACAACACATACTTTAATATTTTAAGAAACAACAGAACTACATTTTTTGGTAATGTCATCGTTTTTAACAGATTGCCGATATTGACAGACAAGGAAGTACTTTCCTACGAATATCAGCTTCCGCGGTAAATCGGTTTTGAATTCGGCTTGTTCAATCAGAGAATATTATTGTAATTTGAAACCTGTGAATAACCAATCTGAAGGGCGTACTTTTTGAAGTTTGGAAGTATGATCCAATTATCCCCTTTCAGTTTCAGGATAGACACCTTCAGTGGCCAGGTGCACACGAGGGGGAGGGGCCTGGACAGAGAGATAACTGACACGTACTATCTGACGGTTCAGGCTACCGACGGTGGAGGGCGACGACAAACAACGTTGCTCACAATTAACATCACCGACGCCAACGACGAAGCTCCCAGCTTCAGAAGAGACTATTACGATGGCAACCTTATCGACGGAAAAGATGCCTTTTCTAGGCCAATCATTTTGAAGGTAGGTTAATCCCATTAATAGGATCAGGAACATTAGAGCCTCTAATAGTCTGTTTTTGTTTTTACTTATGATGATGTTACGCTTATAACAATATCCTTTTCCCTTACAATTCTCATATTTTGTGGTTAAAGTTAAAATATTTTGCCAAAGCAAATTAGCTCACTACAGATTTTCCTTTTCATTAATTATGTTATGTAACCAGTGATGGCTATAATCGCATTATTTAATGGAAAATGTTCTAATACACTTTGAAGAGAGGGCATATTAGCGTTTATATAACCGCAAATACTACCACAACCTCAGAGAGGTTTGATTCCCGAAGAAGACATTTTAAACATTATATATTAATCCCGTAGGGATTCCGGGTTAACATTTGGCCTCAGTAACCTACGCTTGTCGATGCAAGACCTGTAACCTCTGCTAGACCACGAAATAAAGCTCGTGGTCAGGCTTGGGGAATTGGTTGATTTCGTGTTATCATTTCACGTTGCACATTAGATCAATCACTACTTTGTCTGGTCCAGATTAACTGGAATATTGCTGAGTGTGGCGTAAAGCATAAACGACAAACCAAACCGATTTAAAATGCATTCATATGATTATAGAATATCATAGAAATTGTGATGTGGTTGTACACCAGGCTAACGACGACGACGAACCGAATACCAATAACAGCCGAGTCCGGTACAGCATAACCAAGTCGCCAGTAGGTCTTCAAAACAACTTTAGCGTGGACCCGGATTCAGGTGCGATGACGGTGGTTGGTGTGTTTGACTATGAGAGCCTTGATGCCAGTATCAGCGATACGCTAACTTTCAACGTAACAGCGTCTGATCTAGGCTCTCCAGTTTTGTCATCAAGCGTGGTTGTCAATATCTCAATCCAGGTACAGAGTCATTACGTTGTCGTACATTATGTACGTACACTGCATACATATGGCATTCTTTATCTAATGATATAACAAACAAAGAGCAATTGCGGTTTTCAGGTATTACTTACTTTAAAAGAAACCACCACGTGTTCATTGGGGAATCCCGGTGCCGAGTTCGGCCCCTGTACGCATTCTTGTCGCGAGAGCAGGTCAGGTGGTGACAGTGTACACCTTGGCTGATTTCGCGTCTTTTTGTATAATAGGCATCACTACGCAATCAGTCAAACGCTGAGTTGCCTGGCCCAGACACGATTAGGCCGACGAATACAGCTGCAATTCTACCAGACTGACATTTAGACCCGGAAAGTTATCTTAATCAAAAATATATATCTTCAAAGTGAAAAAAAATCTAAATGGAGTGCTTAGCAATGCTTCATTTCCGGAGCTGATGTAATCTTGGCTAGCTAAAACATTCTAGACTTAAGCTGGATTCATTTTCAAATATATTCTCTTGGATTTGGGTGACAGAATACTATTGTACTGACCTTTATTGTTGTTTTAATAACATTCACTTATATGCATCTCCTATATTTTCTGCAGGATTTTAATGACTTCACGCCAACATTCCATTCAGCGATATATACGGCAAGCGTGAGAGAAGACATTTCACAAGGTAATTATTACGACATGTCAGATGATTTTTATATTTTATCGTGTCATTCGAACTTCATTAACTTGATGTCTTGTTTCAGTTGATGTATCTTTATGACACCGAAAATCTTCGAAACAGTCTTCGGCATTCCTTTTGTATCAGACTACGGAAGTGTCGACATGAATAAGCGCGTAGAAAAGTGGGATAATCAGGATTTTTAGTCAAAACGTGAAAAAGTATTAAAGTCCATTCCATTCATTTAATGAACCAACGGAAAACTCGTCTGATAATACTGTTTAATTCATTGTTAATTCATTCCTCCAGGGCACAATATAACCAGAGTTGGTGCAACAGACGGCGACAGAACGTCTCCAAACAAGGACATTTTCTACATGATTGAGAGCGGAGGATTAGGAAAATTTCGAATAGATAGCTCGTCTGGTGAGATCGTACGTGCTGGTGAGCTAGATAAGGAGAAGGAGGCTTATTACAGTCTCGTGGTGGTTGCCATGGACAGAGGAACTCCATCTCTCTCCAGTTCTACTATCGTCAACGTAACCGTCACAGATGTCAATGATGTGGCTCCGGTATTTCAGCCATCATCTATGTCAGTGGACGTTAATGAGACAACAAGCACGGATGTGAAATTTACTGCTTACGATCCCGATGATGACGCTAACCTGACCTACTCCATTGACTGGTCACGGAGCTCCGCTGTGGATGGAGAACAGAAAAGTATTACCACCGGAAAACTCAAGGTAGGATAGTAGTATTTACGTATTTGCTTGTGGTTCACTATTAGAACGCTTAAGGTAGGATACGAACTTGCGTTAAATGGTACAGTAGTTCTTAACAATAGGTACATTATTGTGTTGTTCTTTATTTTACCTTTATATCTAGACTGTGTTCAGCATTGACGAGCTCAGGGGAGATGTGCGAGTTCGAAGTAGCCTTGACCGTGAGGACATGGAGTTGGTGACGTTGGTCATTAACGTCAGGGATGCTAATGGTGACTCGTCACAGACAGCAACAGGTAGGGACTCTCTGTGTCTCTCTCTGTGTCCCTCTTTCTACTCTCTCTCTCTCTCTCTCTCTCTATCTCTCTCTATCTCTCTCTCTCTCTCTCTCTCAATGCCTTTGAGAGAAATAAATGTATGTCCCTTGAGTTACATGTTAATATACATATTTAAGGGACGCTGATCATCAATGTAATCGACGTTGATGACAATAAGCCACTGTTCAACAACGACACATACATTGCCGATATCAAGGAGAATATGGCCACTGGAATCCCTATCAGTTTCAAGATTCCTAACAACATGACCGTCTCTGACAAAGACAAGGTAACAACACCAATAAAACTATATATATCACTTTTACTGCCATCTTAACAGTTTCTAACGAAGATTATGTATCGGTAGGAAATAGATACAGTCATTACGGTGAATGCTTCGGAAAAGGTAGTGGTCGATAAAAAGATATCACTTTCACATTTGCTGTCGTGATAATACTATCTCTATTTATATAACGTGATTAGAGAAGAATTTTATCACATCAACATCTCCCATAACAATAATAATGAAGTAATAAAAGTAATGACAGCCATTCTTTTTTCCTTTTTATAGTTTCTAACGCAATTACATTATCTTGTAAATATATATTATTGTCAATGCAAGAGAATATAACCATCTACGCTATCCACCGAAAGAGATTCTATTTGGCGTTAAGAGCAAAATAGTTTTGAAAAACTTATGAATGGATCATTCAAAATCAGTGATGACACCAGGTGTTCGCGAAAAGGGTCAGCATGTCTACCGGTAACATCCGCCATTCACAGTATGTCACACAGATTGAAAAGGTCCTGGAAATTCGGCCTTTGGTCCTATGTCCTTGATGTTAGCCATAGAACTTTGTGTAAACAATTGACTTCTCCACTACATCCATGTGTTTCAGGGTGAGAATAGCTTGTTTGAGCTGAGTCTAGTTGGGTGTGACGACTTCACCCCGGTGCCCCAGGCCGTCAGGTCATCTGCTACTGTGCTCATCACTGTAAAGAATCCGGCCATCTTGGACTACGAACGGAGACATTCAGTCAATTTCACTGTAAGAACATAAGCGATTTACTGATGGTGGTGATATAATCACAACATTGTCCTTATACGTGTCTTGCATCGTGTTGATAGTGGTGGTATAAACACAAAATTGCCCTTGTACGTGCCTTGCATGTATTGACTGTGGTGGAATAATCACACAATTGCCCCTATACGTGTCGTTGGTCGTGTTGATACTGGTATTATAATCACAACATTGCCCTTATACGTGTCTTTGGTCGTGTTGATACTGGTATTATAATCACAATATTGTCCTTAAACGTGTCTCGCATAGTGTTGATAGTGGTGGAATAATCACAACATAGCCCTTGTACGTGTCTTGCATGTATTGATAGTGGTGGAATAATCACACAATTGCCGTTATACGTGTCTTGCGTCGTGTTAACACTGGTGATATAATCACAACTTTGCCTTAATGCGTGTCTTGCATGTATTGCTAGTGGTGGAATAATCACATAATTGCCGTTATACGTGTCTTGTGTCGTGTTGACACTGGTGATATAATCACAACATTGCCTTTATACGTGTCTTGCATGCATTGCTAGTGGTGGATTAATCACAACTTATACGTGTCTTGCATCGTGTTGATAGTAGTGGTATAATCACAACATTGCCCTTATACGTGTCTTGCATCGTGTTGATACTGGTGATATAATCACAACATTGCCCTCATACGTGTCTTTGGTCGTGTTGATACTGTTATTATAATCACAACATTGCCCTTGTACGTGCCTTGCATCGTGTTGATAGAGGTGGTATAATCACAACATTGCCCTCATACGTGTCTTTGGTCGTGTTGATACTGGTATCATAATCACAACATTGTCCTTATACGTGTCTCCCATAGTTTTGATAGTGGTGGAATAATAATAACAATGCCCTTGTACGTGTCTTGCATAGTGTTGATAGTGTTGGAATAATCACAACATTGCCCTTGTACGTGTCTTGCATCATGTTGATAGAGGTGGTATTATCACAACATTGTTCTTATACGTGTCTCCCATAGTGTTGATAGTGTTGGAATAATCACAACATTGCCCCTGTACGTGTCTTGCATCGTGTTGATAGAGGTGGTATTATCACAACATTGTCCTTATACGTGTCTCCAATAGTGTTAATAGTGGTGGAATAATCATAACATTGCCCTTGTACGTGTCTTGCATGTATTGATAGTGGTGGAATAATCACACAATTGCCGTTATACGTGTCTTGCGTCGTGTTAACACTGGTGATATAATCACAACTTTGCCTTAATGCGTGTCTTGCATGTATTGCTAGTGGTGGAATAATCACATAATTGCCGTTATACGTGTCTTGTGTCGTGTTGACACTGGTGATATAATCACAACATTGCCTTTATACGTGTCTTGCATGCATTGCTAGTGGTGGATTAATCACAACTTATACGTGTCTTGCATCGTGTTGATAGTAGTGGTATAATCACAACATTGCCCTTATACGTGTCTTGCATCGTGTTGATACTGGTGATATAATCACAACATTGCCCTCATACGTGTCTTTGGTCGTGTTGATACTGTTATTATAATCACAACATTGCCCTTGTACGTGCCTTGCATCGTGTTGATAGAGGTGGTATAATCACAACATTGCCCTCATACGTGTCTTTGGTCGTGTTGATACTGGTATCATAATCACAACATTGTCCTTATACGTGTCTCCCATAGTTTTGATAGTGGTGGAATAATAATAACAATGCCCTTGTACGTGTCTTGCATAGTGTTGATAGTGTTGGAATAATCACAACATTGCCCTTGTACGTGTCTTGCATCATGTTGATAGAGGTGGTATTATCACAACATTGTTCTTATACGTGTCTCCCATAGTGTTGATAGTGTTGGAATAATCACAACATTGCCCCTGTACGTGTCTTGCATCGTGTTGATAGAGGTGGTATTATCACAACATTGTCCTTATACGTGTCTCCAATAGTGTTAATAGTGGTGGAATAATCATAACATTGCCCTTATACGTGTCTTGCATCGTGTTGATACTGGCGGTATTATCACAACATTGCCCTCATACGTGTCTTGCACCGTGTTGATACTGGCGGTATAAACAACTTTGCCTTAATGCGTGTCTTGCATGTATTGATAGTGGTGGAATGATCACACAATTGCCGTTATACGTGTCTTGTGTCGTGTTGACACTGGCGATATAATCACGACATTGCCTTTATACGTGTCTTACATGCATTGCTAGTGGTGGATTAATCACAACTTATACGTGTCTTTGGTCGTGTTGATAGTAGTGGTATAATCACAACATTGCCCTTACACGTGTCTTGCATCGTGTTGATTCTAGTGGTATAATCACAACATTGCCCTTGTACGTGCCTTGCATCGTGTTGATAGAGGTGGTATAATCACAACATTGCCCTCATACGTGTCTTTGGTCGTGTAGATACTGGTATTATAATCACAACATTGTCCTTATACGTGTCTCCCATAGTTTTGATAGTGGTGGAATAATAATAACAATGCCCTTGTGCGTGTCTTGCATAGTGTTGATAGTGTTGGAATAATCACAACATTGCCCTTGTACGTGTCTTGCATCGTGTTGATAGAGGTGGTATTATCACAACATTGTCCTTATACGTGTCTTGCATAGTGTTGATAGTGTTGGAATAATCATAACATTGCCCTTATACGTGTCTTGCATCGTGTTGATACTGGCGGTATTATCACAACATTGCCCTCATACGTGTCTTGCATCGTGTTGATACTGGTGGTATAATTACACCGTTGACTCTGTACTTTTATGTGTCATAACTATGCACTCGGGGTACAATTGCGGGGAAGACCTACTGCCAGTCAACACCATAAGGCTACACTACAAGGCTGAAACAATGCCCTCGATCTCGTGATGGACAAGCACATTTACCTTGTAACATCTCACTACAACCCACTAGTGGCACATGTAACTTAGTGTACAAAGGAACTTAACTCCGAACAATTGATTAAGAAATCTAGAAACCCGCAAACGTTATCGTATGGATTAGTGAGGAGTGAGTGAGTGAGTATGGTTTTACGCCACTTTTAGCAATATTCCAGCAAAATTACGGTGATGGACAGCACAAATGGACTTCACACATTGTGCCCATGTGAAGAATCGAACTTGGGACGAGAGAACGCTTTACCCAATAGGCCACCCTTCCGCCTCTTATTGTAAGGGTCCCTTTATGGCTGAAATAATGCGACGTGAAATGTTAACTCACTTATCGTAAGGATTAATGAGGTGTCAACGTACATGAACTCATCAAATGCAGGAATGTATTATATTCGTAACAATAGGTAATTAATTGTTTCATATATGTTACTGTTACTGTGGGAATGAAAATAACACCTTTTGTTAACCTTTAGCTATTTTTGTTGTCAGATTATGGCCAAAGAGCAGCATGGGAGTGGCTTCAATACAACAGCATTTGTTCAACTTAATATTCTGGACGTCAATGACAACGATCCTAAGTTCGTAAAAACAGAATACACGGCCGAGATTAGTGAAGATAAAATCATGGGGACGAGAGTTGTTAACGTCACAGTAAGTTGGAGTGAATGAACATGGCATATGCTCAATCATTAGGTAACTGTGCGTTATTAGCTCACCTTGTAAATGTGCAGTCACCACTTGGTGATTGCATGAGCTACCCCTTGGCAGTATATATTACAGCGCAGTTAATACAAGGACGTATATAGGGCCATGATATAGTTTATACAAAACAGTTGACATGTTAACGTCAACAAGGTGTACGTACCTTGAGTACACAAATTCTGTAATCCCTGAGCACCACAGTATTTCAGTGCCATTTCTTGTTGAATCAGCATCTTGTATGACAAGAAGGATGACCACAACTTTCCATCGGTCAACTTTCCCTTTATATCGAACTACGGTCCAACAGCTCCAGTCTTTGAGTTCACAACTTTTAACGAAACATCCAGCATGCTCTTTCAACGGAGATCTCAAAGAGCATCACTAGACTTTTGCTTAAAAGTTGTTCAACCATGTTTACAATATTCAAGGCCTTAGTAAAGCTAAGGCCTTAATAAACATATGATGGAAATGTGGAGGACATTTCTAACCTTGACATATCACTGATAAAACTGACATTACAATATGTTCCCGTGGTTGCTAGGGTGAACACTTGACTTGCATATGGGCCGTGGGCCACAGGTACTTGTTTTCAACAAGCTAATGCTATAGTTGGAATTTATACAATGGAATCTGCCTTGCTTTTGCATTTGTCATTCATTCATTCATTCATTCATTCATTCATTCATATATTCATTCATTCACAAATTCATTCATGTTGATATTCATGCGTCCGCTCGTTCGTTCATACTTTCATTCGTTAATATATACATTCGTGCATATGTATAAATATAAATTCATTCATTCATGCACACATTTATTTATATATATATATATATATATATATATATATATATATATATATATATATATATATATATATATATATATATATATATATATATATATATTCAGCATCATATATTTATTTATTTCATCCGTATTCATTTACTCATTTATATATTCATTAATTCATTCCTCCATATTTTCATTCATTCATTCATTCATTCAAATATTCATTCATCCATAGATTCATTCATTTATTCATTCATTCATTCATTCATTCATTGGGGCACGAGTGACCAGTCGTCGAAGGCGCCCCAATTCGCTATCCAACTACATTATGCTCACACGCCGTGATATAACTGAAATACTGTTCAAAGCAGCGTTAAAACCCAAGTGACACATTGATATATTTATTCATTCACACATTCATCAATTCAGATATATGTTTTTATGTATTCATTCGTTCATATGTAAGTTCATTCATTCGTGTATTCATACAGTCATACATTATTTCATTCATTTATTACTTGACTGATTGATTCATTCATTCATTTATTCATTCATTAATTCATATTTTCATTCATTCATTCATTTATATATTGTTTCATTTATTTATATATTTATTAACTCATATATTTATTTATCCATACATGTATTCTCATTCTCATTCTCATTCTTATTCTTTCTCTTATTCATATTATTTGATATAGGCGACTGACGAGGACTCTGCCGAATTTGGTATGGGAGCGTATACTCTACAAGGAGGACAAAATCTGTAAGTATTGTTGCATATATCACAAAACACATAGACAACTCTGAAGTATCCGCAATACCCGCAAGTGTGTGCACCAGTTGATTTATGTTAAGATTGTCAGTATTACCATCACAGTATATGGATGCATCGGTATGAGTCTTCTATGGCGTCATCCACGTTTTACAGACTGTCATTGTAATCACACAAATTGCAAAGTGCGCTTTTCAAGAAATGTCTCGATGCTCATGATATTAATCATTGGATTGTCTTGTCCAGACTCGATTATTTACGGACCGCCGTCATATAGCTGGAATATTGCTGAGTGTGGCGTTAAACAACAACAAACAAAACAATCAAACAAGAAATGTCTATTTTCTGAACGACAAACATCATCAGTGAGTTTTGATCACAGCTTACAATAGATTATGTGGTCCAGACTCGATCATATAAAACAACAAACAAATGAACCTCCGTTCCCTGGGGAGTATACAACCCAAGCTGCATTATGCATTACACCGTACTGGTTAAACGGATACAAATATTAAGTAACGAAATCTAACATGCTTTGATGTTTTGGAAAGGAACGAAACATGATTTGCGACCTCTGCATTGAACATTGGACCATGTGTCACCACGATACACTTGTGTTTTGTACATTCTCTACTTTAGTTTCGACATAAACAATGCGACGGGCGAGGTGACTGTGGCCAATGGAACACTTGACCGGGAGCGTCAGTCTCAGTATTTCCTTACCGTGGTCGCCACCGACAAAGGCGGACGTCGTTCCACCGTGCAGTTGACGGTCAACGTCACCGATTACAACGACAACGCCCCACTGTTTATTAGGGACGGTTATGACGCTGTGCTGAAAGAAAACAATGCAGCGTTTGACAAGACTGTAAAAGTTCAGGTGCGGTTGAGTAGTTGTTCGACCAGAGTAGTATAATATCTCTCGTCATCATCATTTAAAATTCAACTTAAATCCCTCTATCTCAACAGACGAACTTCCCCTTGATCGTCCTGACTAATTTCAGTTAACTCATAACTTAAATGAAACATAGCGGGATTTGTATATTTTTGCTGAGTCAGATTAAAAAAAGTTCATTAATCCATATAGATTAATATATAGTATTCACAAGCAGCATTATTTCACAATGAAACCTTTGCTTTGTCAATTATATTTTTAATGGAATTAAAATTATTATTCGACCAGGATATTGCATTTGAATCTGTTAACAACTTTGTAAAGAATACTCTTTATTTGTCTTTTTATTTGTAATGGTATGAATTCATGTGATTTAAGATTACATAAAAGTGTTGAGAGTGTTGGCAGTTATATATATTTTTCTCTGAGAAATGTGATATCGAGAAACAAAGTTAACAAATGACCTACAATGCATATGTTTCAACATAAGTTCTCTCTTATTCAGGCTACGGACCTTGATGAAGGTTTGAACAGTCAAATACAATTCTCATTAAAGCCTTCAACGTATAGTGCTAATTTTACTATCGACCCAAATTCCGGGGACATAACTCCAACAGCTGAGTTAGACTACGAACGCTTGAACAGCTCGTTCGGTGGCCTAATCGAACTCCTTGTGATTGCCACGGATAAAGGAAACCCTGCGCTGTCATCTAATGTGACACTATCTATTCAAGTTCAGGTAAGCAAAACACCTAAAGACATAGCTCACATATGAGCGTTTTTAACTACTTCATGGGGATTCCGGTCGAAAGATGCTCCCAGCAACCTCGTTGCTTATGATATCAATCACTGGGTTGTCTGGTCAAGACTCAATTATTTACATAATTATTCACCATATAGCTGGAATAGTGCGACGTTGAACAAATAACAAACAAACAAATACTTTACAATGTTGCCTACATAGAGGCGGGCAAATGTGTACCATTGAGTAAATGAATTCTATTGACCCCGATCCTCTCTATTATTGAAAGTAGAGCGGTTTTATATGTACATGTTGCCAATCTTAAATTTTACAATTGTTTCCGGGGGCATCTTGATATCGCCAGTACATAGTAGTGAGTGAGTGAGTATGGTTTTACGCCGCTTTTAGAAATATTCCTAGCAATATCATGGCGGGGGACACCAGAAATGGGCTTAACACATTGTACCCATGTCGGGAAACGAACCCGGGTCTTAGGCGTGACGAGAGAACATATCACATGTAAATATTCCATAACACATCTGCCTTATTCTTTACGTTCCAGTCAATGCCAAGTGTAAATGCCGCTTTAAGGGCAAACTGCTCAGTGCATGAACGTAGAAACATAGTTTGATCTATACATTTTAACATATATATTAACATTTCTTGTTCCAGGATTTGAATGACAATACCCCTGCATTTGACAGCTCCTCGTACACGTACAATATCACGGAAAACTCAAACATAAGTAAGTCATTGTCGTCATTATACCCACGAGTTGTCTGTTTACATTTTAAGACTTAACACTCATCTTCATTTCCTTTGTGTGAGTGAGTGAGTGTGATTTTATTCCAGCAATATCATAGCGGGGGACACCAGAAATGGGCTTCACACATTGTATCCCATCTTCCCGAGGCAAGCGTATACACAAGCCTATATCAAAGGCTAGTTTCATACCTTTGCCACACCAAGGCCACTTTTCTTGGCTCGACCGTGGCGCCACCTCGCGTAGATCACGAGTTTAAGATGAAAAAGACGTGTCAACAAGGACAGGCAGCGGTAAATCACCTTCAGACAAAAGTGTACCAGTCGTGGATGGTTATTTTGTGAAACGTTTTCTGATTTGGCCATCGATAAGTGCGAAAGTGGGCTTTATCTTGCAAGGGTGGAAAAAAAGACTTTGGTTTAAAAGGCTAGTGGGCGGTCTTGCCTCGGGAAGATTATTGTACCCATGTGGGGACTCGAACACGGGTAGACCGAGTGATGAGAGAACGATTAACCACTGAGCCACTCAACCGCCACGTTACTTTGAAGCTGCATAAACGTATTATATCACTGTTACATGTTTTAAGAATGCAACTTTCGGAAATGTGCGATTTTTCATCATCGCCCTGTTTCCACATTATTTTTAACATTGATATTTTATCGATCCAAACTTGTCTTTCCACCAGGTTCTGAAGTGGGCCAGGTTTTAGCACAGGATGGCGACGGCAGCGCCCCGAACAATGAAATATTCTACCTGATCCAGAGCGGGAGTTCAGATAAATTTACCATCAACAGTACGACGGGCGACATTGTCACCAGCGGGAGTCTAGACAGAGAGGCAGAGGCCATATACAGCCTGACAGTGGTTGCCATAGACAGAGGTAACCCACCGCGTTCAGGAACGACGTCCGTGACAGTACACATCATCAACATCAATGATGAAACACCTGTGTTTGCACAAACATCAGTCACTCGTAGCGTTAAGGAGAACCAAAATGCCTCTCAAGTATTGTATCAAGTATCTGCTAAGGATGACGACGAGGATGCTTTACTGAACTACACCGTTGTCTGGAGCGGAAGTGAAGCATTTGACGACAAACAAACCTCGCTTGGCACGTCTTTCCTGCAGGCAAGTTGAATGCTTTCCATTTTGTGAACAGTGAAACCCTTTAGCTGTTGATAACATGTGTGTATGTATATACAAAGGGACATTACTCCGATAAAGATGGATTTTTCATATCTTTATCAGTAAAAGCCATATATCTATACAAATTATATAGATAGTTCTCTTTTGAAAATAACATGTTGCCCCGGATGCAAATATGCCTCAAATGACCTCTTTAACGGGATACCTGTTAACCAGGACGATTTTACCGGATTAAAGATGTTTCACTGTTTATGCGTGGATGAAGATCGTAAAAAAAGAACTAAAACGTCATTATTATCATACTTGATAGTCTTTATGGAAACACAATCGTGGTATATATTTAAGATAAAATAGGTATGGGGTAGGAAGCGTAAAACGATGTAACTTGGGTGGGTGGTGGTGTGCTATTGCCTTTATTTCCTCAAATGAATAATCATCTCATGTAAAAGACAGATGTGTTTATGCCGTCTTTGAACTCGTGTCTGTCTTCCTGAAGGGTCTCCTCCGCGTGGATTCGCATACTGGGAAAATCCTCCTGAAGCAAACACTGGACAGAGAGCAGGTAGAAACCGTCAGACTCACCATACACGTGGAAGACGAAAATGCACAAGACCCCTCTCCACAAACAGCCACAGGTAAACTGTTGAGTATCTTGGGTTTAACATCGCTTTGAACTATAATTAAGTTCAATGGCGACCTACACCTTAAATGCTGCCCAGGTGATGGGCGTTTCTCAGTTATAACATCCACTGGAGTTTATATGGTGCTGACAAGATCATTACAAAGAATCTGTTTTCGAACCCACAGTTAGCAGGTCCTTGCACTTAAAGGGGAGGCAATTCTAGACAGCTGCCTTTGGAGACTGAGGCATCAGTGACAACCAGTAAGGATTAATCATTAATCGAGATTTGCGGAGTTTTTCGAATGACTATCAGACACCGTTTGCTTAATGACCACCAATAGTGATCAGATCTCCATATGTATTCAGATTTAGATACTCTTGATCTTGATGTCTTCATCATCTTTCATTGTTCTACATAAGCAACCATCACATTCATCGTCCTCGATGAGAATGACAACGACCCGGAGTTCGACAACAGTACCGTACATGCAAGCATCGACGAGAACGCCCAGCCTGGGACGCCCATCAGTTTCAGTCAGTCATTGGCTCTTGGAGTCAGTGACCTGGACAAGGTGATTCACCTCCACTCCATTAGGATGCGTTCATACAACCAGCAAATGTCTAATAAATTGAAAATCTTACGGTTACATAGCTGTGGTTGAAACATCTTTTGCCGTTCAATGGCTTTTCAGATGTAGTAAAAACTATAAGCGACGCACAACGGCAGTATTTGTGTTGTCACAATGTCTGTGACAATAGAGGGAGTCGTAAAACGTAGTTATAGGCGACAACCAACATTATGATTTTGACGTCATAATGCATTTCCCACAATCACACTATAGACATATGATAGTATGTCTCCGATATATATACCGTTGATATAGAGGTCATGAACTGAGGTGACATTTGGAAATGTGTTTGTCTTTTCAGGACATAAACAGTGTCTTCAACCTGAGCTTATCTCCATACACTGACAACTTTGAGCTGGTCCCTGTGCTGGTCAGGTCATCGGCGTCAGTACTCGTTAGGGTCACGAATAACACCATACTGGACTACGAGAAAACTAGCAATATATCATTTACTGTAAGTATAGTACGATTTTCCATCCTATCACTTCGTGATTGAGTTCTTAGCAATTCTAACATGATCAGAGCTGGGATTACAAGAAGTGGCCTTTACACTGTGTACCTATGTGGGGAAACTAACCCAGGCCTTCGGCGTGACGAGCAAACGCTTTTAGCGCTGGGATACCGTATCGTCGCTATTATACCTATAACCTTGTATGTTATGCCCATTAAACAGCGGGGGCGGTCGGGTAGCCTAGTGGTTAAAGCGTTCGCTCGTCACGCCGAAGACCCGGGTTCGATTCCTGACAAGGGTACAATGTGTGAAGCCCATTTCTGGTGTCCCCCGCCGTGATATTGCTGGAATATTTCTAAAAGCGGCGTAAAGCAATACTCAGTCACTCACTCACTCATTAAACAGCGTCATACGGAAAATACTGTTTGGTAATGTAGAGTGAGATTATCACATCCGTTTTAAGCATGATCACTCCTGTATGGAATTACCTCTCAAAGAAACCGAAGGAAACGAGAATAATTTATTATTTATTGATAGGGATACGGGTGGACCACTGGTTTCAAGCACCGGAACTCGCTATGCAGATTTGAGTACCAAGTTGTACCAGAATTCGTTTTTAATGGGGGTTTCGACTAGATCATGTACCTTGATATCTCACAACCAGTGATAATTACCCGATACCATCATGATGTTTACCTGCTGCATTAAGCTTACACGTCGTCTTTAAATTGAAATACTGTAAAGGGGCGTTAAATGCAACTCACTCACACTACGTAGATCATTGCCCGGGAGACCCAGACATCGGAACACCGCAGTAGCAGTGCACATGTCACTCTTGTCATCAATGACGTCAACGACCACGATCCCAAGTTTGGCTCAACATCATACACAGCCAGCGTCGCTGAAAACAGCCGAATTGAAACCAGTGTGATCCTCATAAGTGTGAGTAGTGCTTACACCTCCTCACATAGCTCAACTACGCAGATAGTCGGCGACTGGAACCACTGACCTTTCAGACAGAATTAACTAATATGTAGAACCTGATTGTACGAAAGTGACAAACATCCACGTTTCATTTTCTGCAAAATCACATCCTTCATTTCAAATCAACACATGTACACAATTTTCAAATAGTGTGAACCATCATAGTTACTAACATATATTTCAAAGTCATGCAATTTCGGTATTGCCTCGTCAGAAGTCTTTTGAAAATATTGATTTCAAACAAAATACACTTTTTCTGAACGGCCTGTGTATGCCTTGGTGCCCTTTAAGAACGGCTACTTATGATGTGGATAATATCGCACGTGTATCAAATGGTATGAGTGTAACTGTACACCAGGTGTATAAATCAACTTCTCATTGGCAGGCGACTGATGCTGATTCAAGTAAATTTGGGATGGGGACTTATTCCTTCCAGAGAAGTGAAGAAAAGTAAGTTCTTGTGACTCTTTCACATGACAAAATAAGCTTAAAACATCACTTGATATTGGCAATTACATCTTTGGGATTACAGTGTTAAATGTGCCCCTAGTATCCTACACCTCAGGAGACGAGTTTTTTGGGGGGTCGCTGCTCCTACTTTTAACCAATGGTTTGCCATGCTCAATAATTTAATGTCATAGATGCATATGAGTAAAATGATACACCGTTCTCGATACAATTACTCAATGACTGTTGGGAATCATTTGCATCTGAGCTACACATGTACATATATATTTTATAGTATGTACTTTCCTGAGTGAAAATGTGTCAAAATGTGTAATGCACACATTAAATTATAATATTAGAGTTTACATGGGACATGGAAAAGTATTCTTCAATGGTAATGCTTTTGACAGGTTTGCAATCAACGCTACCAGTGGCGAGGTGTATGTAACAGGTGCTCTAGACCGAGAAACAAAGTCTGAATACTCAATCACTGTGCTGGCCACGGATCTCGGAGGGCGTACACAGTCGGTCGCCCTGACGGTCAACATCACTGACGTGAATGATGAAACTCCTACTTTTCAAAGAAACGATTACTCAGCAGTTCTGGTAGAGAACACCACTGCGTTTATAAGACCACTACAAGTACAGGTAAGAATTTATAACCCAACGTTTGAGAATATTATGGAACTTTTACGCACAGTAAATCCTTTCTAGTCTATCCTTGAAAATCCCACCCATATTTGTACAGGCGAATTTCTAGGTTAAACGTTGCCGTGTCACAAACGGCTTACTTTTTAGTGTAGATACTAAATATTTACTTAATTCATTTTTGTGTTTTGCGAGATCAAAATATATTGATAACGTGTACAGATAGGGACGTTTGTAAGGCACGTGCTACTTCAGGTCTTTAAGTGTGATTCGATGACTATCTTAAAGATGTCAACATATACGATCCGCTGCTTGCTGGTTCAAATCTCAAATTCATCCCAATAATGATCCTTGGTCCAGATCGATCAGTCAGCACCATACCTTGATCTTAGGTTCTATCAGTGATAAAACGTTTACCACTCCGTCATAAGTACGATCACTTGGTGCTGTTCTCCCACATTGTAACTGCAATACCTATCCAAATGGCATTATACTGACACTCTAACTGTGGATCATCATTTGCTGAGACAATATTTTAGTCATGTGTTCGTCCCCGATGCTCTGCCTAGATATAGCCTTGAAGCAAATTTATTACAGTTCTCCCCTTTATTAAAACGGAAAAATGTTTTGCGAATTGGAATGAATAAAAAATTAGATTACATCATAATTGGAACACAAAATAGTAATACCCCCCTCACGTTTGCTAAAAAACATTTGATCAAATTGTAATTTATCTTGTCCTTTGAACTCTTTTCAACCGTACTAAATCGTATGTTAAGATATATATGTAACTATCAAACTAAACATCACAAGGTAATAGGTAGCATTTCTTAAATCCCAATTCATAAAATAACGTTCACATTTTGTACGTTTATGTCCACAGCAAACCATATCCTTATTCACATAAATATGCAGCACGAAAGTGTTCCCTATTTAGATTCCAGGGTAGAAGGTCTCTAGAATCCTTTGCCTTAAGAGGTTACTGATGAGGATCAGGTGTTTTCAATGTTTCTTGGCTGATCCTGCTATGTGGGCAAGGATCAACCGGGATGATGCAGTAGTAATATAATTGCCGACGGAAGCATTAAACAGAACTCACTCACTATTGAAATAACTGACATTGTAGTCTTCTTCCTAGGCAACTGATGCTGATGAACCCAACACACAAAACAGCCGAATTGCCTACAGGATCGACTCAGCATATCCCAATCTTATCTCCAGTTTTAGTGTCAATAGTTCGTCAGGATTGATTGAACCTATCATACCCGTTGACTATGACACCTTAGGTCATAGTACAATTGTCCTGGTGGTCGTCGCTACTGATGGGGGAACGAAGCCGAAGTCATCCAACCTTACTGTCACAATCACTGTTGAAGTAGGTCACGATAACATAGCTTTACCTTAAATATATAACGTCAAGGCCAGAGTTTAATCGAGAATTCGATTGTCTGACAAAAACAGATTCCAATAGTGGTGCCAAATAATATTTACGAATTCAAAATATTCCAAATAGTAGTATTTTGCTGATATATTGGCAAGGACGTATTCATATCAATAAGCCTAATAGTATCATTCCATCTGTGTTTGATTCCAGGACATTAATGATAACAGCCCAACGTTCAAGAATTCATCTTACAGCTCATCTATATCAGAAGCTAGCGGTCTGGGTAAGATTGCAGATAGACTGTCTCAGTGGACAGTCAGTATCGAGCTATATGTATAATATTATATATATATCTATCATTCCAGTTTGGTATAATTCAGGCAAGTATTGATACATCGACAGGATGTATTCGTAACTGAAATTCGTTCCTTCCCCTCTGCTCTGCCCTTCTACCGTATATAAACTCCACTTCAACATTTACCTACCAGTCACGGATCCAATTTCCAGGGCGTCTCTGCGTATGAACACACTTGTGTTGGGGACCATGTGTTCATCGGTGACCTGATATGTGTAAACCGATGCGATCCCAAGCTAGGAACTCCTTGAACAATATCCTGGATCCTCAATTCCTGCTTATGCTGCATCACCAAACTCTCCGTTTTACTCTGAAACCGATGCTACTAACAGACAAACGGCAAAGGATGTTGTTAGAAAACGGTTTATGACAGCTCAAAACAATTTTCATTTAACACCTGAAACCTTTGACGGTTAACTTACAGATGAATTACAGAATAACTTCAGATGGTTGAAAATACCCCCAGACTAATATATGTTAAAAGGGCCATAAAGGCAGAATGATGATAGTTTCTCTTAGTAGCATCGAACAACATTCTCAACTTTTGTTTTTGCTTGGTCTATGTCACGTCTCACGTGTATGTGTTGTCATGGTCTTTGTCACTAGCTGTACTCAAATTTCATCTCTTACAGCAACGAATGATTGCATGATATACGTCTTCTGACAGAAGGAATCTGTTCTTTCATACCCCAGATACCCCAGTTGTAAAGGTTCAAGCAACTGATGCTGACGGAAGTGCTCCCAACAACCAGGTCTTCTACCTCATAGAAAGTGGAGCGTCGGACGCATTTAAGATCAATGGCTCATCAGGGGAGATAACCGTTGCTGGTAACTTGGACAGAGAGACAACCTCGAAATATACTCTTCGTGTGAAAGCCATGGACAGGGGGTCCCCGGTTCTCTCTTCCTTTGTCAGCGTAACTATCATCATCCTTGACGTCAATGACCAGAATCCAGTGTTTTCCCCGGATGTACAGTTTACCGACGTGAATGAAACTTTATTGACAGAGACCTTCTATACGTTCAGTGCCACAGACCAAGACATGGATTCTAATTTATCATACAGCATCAGCTGGTATGAGAGTAGTGGTCGAGATGATCAACAGAGGGTGGTCAATGAATCCTATTTACAGGTGTGTTCAATTAGGAGATACACATTTTGGGTTTTCAGATTACCGGGTGTTCTTAAAGTAGTCCATACCCGGAAACCGAGCGTACTAAAATAGCTTTGAGATAAACATGATGTAGTGACGTCTTACTGTTATTTACGACGTCATAAGCTCCCATTACAATTGAACATGCCAAGTAAGCAAAGTAAAGCGAAATAAATGTGTTTACTTGTTTAAGATCATGCGCAGTATATAATGTATTCGATAGTAATGTAAAATTGGTTGCCTTGTTTACCTGGGACATGGATCTTATGAACATTATCTCAGATACCCAGTGATAATTCCACGTGATTTCCTTTCAACAAAACCCATTTTACATACAATTCTGATTACGGCACACTCCCAAACGTTTTGAATCGCAATGACAAATTGCAACAGCCTTGTAACACCATAAAGACATTACATTTTTAACATTATTGTCCTGGTTGAATTCTTATCTAATTTGGTCAACAATGGTCCTTCTGTCTTGGATAACTCCATGTAAATATTCGGACTTCAAAATTACGTGGTTTCAGTGTATGTGTGAATAAATGCAACTCCTGGGCAGAATAGGTCCCAGCAAACCCATCACACCAAGTGCAGACTAAAATGAAGTCATCTTGTCTATGACCAGACTGATAATGTGTCATCATACACCCACTGGATAACCATTAATCAATCACTGTTTGGAGTGGATTCGATTTCTAGTGTATACAGGTCATCGTCATATGGTTACAACATTGCTCACCAAACTTAACCCCCCCCCCCCCCCACCCCCACCCCCCCCCACCCCCCTACATAATCTGCACTGGTCCGATTTTGGGGTGGGTGATAAACCCATTTGAGATTGGTACCAGACATATATCTGAGGTATAATGCGAGATCCGTGATTGGTTACTCCATGGTGATGACCTGAGGTCACATTATGATGGGAATTGATATTTGGAACAACCCGGGGTCTCCCAGTGACAGGTCAAAACCCTTAACCACTGGCCTACCCCATCACGATGCATTGTATCGTTACAGCTGCATGAGAGAATTGGGGTAACCAACATAGAGTCGAGTTCAATCAAAATATGTGTGAGATAGTTCTTGTACTGTTGTTAATGACTGCTCAGAACCGTCTTTCCGAGGCAAGGGAGTTAACTGACTACGAAAGTCAATTTTCGACCCCTGCCGAAATAGGCTGGAATTTCGTTATATTTTGACTGGACTTACTAGTCCAGGCATAACCTAATCAAAATCGCATAACGAAATCGACATCCGGTTGGTAAACTGCCGGGCAGATTTCGGTCGATTGCAGGATTTCCAAAACACTTGTACCGTCAACTCGGCGTGGACGGATATTTCCCAAATCTGTTCATGTCTTAAATCAAGGTGCCCTAGTAGCTTGTAGCACTTAGTAAGACCCGTTTTATTACAATATTGATCTTGATTATCGCTTGATTTAACTATGCGCCTCCATTCTTTTAAGCCAATGCAAGTAATATGACAAGAGGAATCTAATTGGTGTTGTGACATAGAAAGGACATAATTTATAATAGTCACTGGTGGCGCTTCTATCAAGCCACGAAATTCCATTCTTGACTCGGGAAGATGGTTCAAAAACCTTTTTCTACATTACAATTTTCCAGATACTATTCAACTTCTACCTTTACTGCACATGCCTATTATTTGTTTTTTTGTTTTTTAGAGTGTTGTTGGCATCAATTCGGCAAGTGGAGAAGTGAAGACTGTAGGTATCTTGGACAGAGAGAAACTGGTAGCAATCACTCTGGTCATCGTTGTAACGGACACCAATGCCAACACTACAGGACAGACTGCTACAGGTAACGACTTACAGTGGCGAATGCCTGATCATGAGATAAAGTTTACAAAAAGAGGGTAGGTGAAAATACTGAAACAAAATAGTTTACAGCCCGTCAACGCAGTTATAACTTTAGAACGTCTAGAAATCACAAATTTATAATTAGTGAAATGAAGGTTTATCTTGCTTTTTTCCCAATTTTACCTACCGGTTTTGAACTAATGAAGTGAACAATTTGATCCGTGTGTTTTGTTCAGGGACTCTGTCAATAACAGTGATGGACGTCAACGACAATTCTCCAGTGTTCTCCGTCTCAACTTACTCAGCAGAGATACAGGAAAATATGCCAGTCGGCACTCCAATAACCTTCACGACGCCAACTGACATGATTGTGTCCGATGCCGATTATGTGAGCATTACGTCAGTTTGTGTGTATGAATTATAATATACTATAATTTAATATACTCTGCCAAATAAGACAGGTAAAAGTGATTTTATATATATATATTACATGTCATACAAATAATAAACACATGACAATCGATTGCTCACTATTGGCACCCATCCTAGTCATTGACCCAGGTTCCATATGGCACATATGGAACAGTAGATTTTCGTCGTCCCATGGAAGCAATCAGACCCCGAATTGTGGCCTGGGGAATGTTAACCCACTCTGCCTGCAGGGCTTGTGCCAACTGTCGGAGTGCACTGTAACGGTAAACGCGTAAATGGTTTCTTAATCTCCGGGCTGATATCCTCCGCAGTCCTGGTATTGCCGTAGCTGTAGAGATGGTCGTGGTGGTGCCGTAGCTGTAGAGGTGGTCGTGGTGGTTCTTTCACGCAAGTGCGGTAGCCGTATGAATCTGTCCTGTGGTCCCGCCGTGATACGTGGTCCACCGGATCTGGAAAGGTCATGTGTTGTTCCGTGTGTCTGATAACGGTGCCACAGTCTTGTAATGGTGCTTGGCTATGTGGTAAATCCTGACTAACCTGAAGACGATTCTCCTGTTTGCAGTCGGCCGATGGCGTTGTAGCGCTGGGGTTTCGTAAGTCGAGGCATGTTTTCGCTGTTAACTTGCTGTAAGATTGTGATGGCATGCCAATGAGCCAAGTTTTCTATACCCCAACAAGTGATGTTGCACGTGCATGTCATGTTGGTGTGTTTCAGCGCCAGGCTCTCACGTGCTTGTGTTTGTCCCATCTTTTCACGAAATGTCTGCAGTACCTCATTCTTTCCAATCAAATCAATCCCAATCCATAGAGAAATTACCAATACAGTCATGGTATTAATCTTGTATGGATGTTTGCAAATGCGTTTAATCTTTTGTATAGTTAACATCGCACGTACCATGCCATGCCGTGAAATGCCTTGAAAATATTATTAGAGAATAATCTAAGAGCAACGAGAAATTACGAATGAATTATTCCGGGCCTTGGCACGCATAATTTAACATTAATTTTCAAGGGACAGAAAATCTAGTATTCCGAAGTGCGAGTATGTTACTTAAATTATCATATTACTTTTTTCACTCTATTGTTTGAACGACGTCACATTAATCGACATGAACTATAGATGACGTCATCATCTTCAATTATTTGCGGCTGTGCGTTCTTATGACGTCACGTTAATGGATGTCTTCGCAATGATAATAAAAGCGGCAAAAACGCTTAATAAGACTATAAGACTTTTCTACTAAAATAAGAGCCCACAAAGACGACTCAAATGAAAAACAATTGTTCGAATGTTCAGTGAGAACTACTGAAACAAATTCACCTACATCTGCGCCCTCATTGGTAATATCTACTAACCGCATCCCTTAAATTTATCTAAAATACACGTTACCTTGAAGTGGGTGATTCTTTCCTGTTTTGAGTGCGGATAACGTCGCTGCGACAAATATGTAACAGCGGGTCAGTTTGGTGTTCAAGGAAAACCCGAAATGATGCAGGTCTTAGTACGTGTCTAGTGATCTAGAAACCTAGAAACATAATCAGTTCGCATGTAGGATTCACACCTGGGATCATACATGTACGTTTCTGGCACGTCTAAGGGACTCATCTCAAAACAACGAATTGCGCGCGGCGCCTTGCACATCATTGTCAGCTTTTGACCCCACCAAACATAATATGTTACACACTATAGTTTTACAGTAAAAGAAGAATGTCCACACGATGCAATGATGCGATGTGCACATATGTTCTTTTCCAGGAGACAAATAGTGAGTTTGAACTGACAATCGCCGGGGCAATGGCTGGTGTATTTACCCCCGTCCCAAACAGAGTCAGATCCTCCTCATCCGTCATCCTCCGAGTACTCAACTCAACATGGTTGGACTACGAAGAAAACCATAACTTCGCAATTAAGGTGTGTTGTCTTAAAATAGTCGATATCGGGCATGCGTAAGCCATGACAGCCTTTAACGGCCGTTTCAATCTGAATCTTTAAAACTCGATATATTATCCTCAAGATTAAACTTAATACTTGCATCTTGATTTTCACTATTTGTGAAATGCTTCAGTAGTACACAAAGTGCTACAGTGAGGTTTCTGTGGTTGTGATTTTATTCTGCAACTTAAACATCGTCCGATCTAGCGGGTTTGTCAGTAGCGTTTATATGTATTAGATTGTTTGCAGTTATAAGAATATTAGCTAAAGAAAATAACCTTACATATATATGCAAATATGATAAGTTGAGTTGTTGATAACATGGGTTGCTCGTTTAGGATAAACGTTGCACTTCCATCTATATGACGGCGTTCTGTAAGTAATCGAGTCTGGACAAGACACATAAGTGACTGATATGATCAGGTACGATCCACACCGTTGGAATACAATGACACGCAAGCAACCAAGTCTGACCACCCAATCCATTAATCGACTGTTACGACTCTTGCTGTGGACCACTTCTAACCCGGAATACCGATGGGTTGTTAATAATAAGCCATATCAGCAGTATTTTTATGTTTCTCTGTTGTTTAACGTCGAATTCAGAAATATATCATATGTGTGGCCGCGGTATGTAAATAGTCGAGTCTGGACCAGGCAATCCAGTAATTGTCATCATGAGCAATTGGGATACGATGGCATGTATCAAGCCAAGTCAGTGAGCCTGACCACATGATCCCGTTAGTCGCCTCTTACGACAAGCATGGGTTGCTGGAGATCAATTCTAGCCCTGATCATCACAGGTTATGTGTGAGTGAGCAGGGTTTTAAACGCCGCTTTGAACAGTATTCCAGTTACATCACGGCGTTACTTCATGGTGTGGGAGGTATGGTCATGAAAACTTAGAAACATATTCGGGGTCAACCACGTGTTATAAGCAATATTATTTGATCTTGTGTATTTAGGTAGCAAGAGGATATTATTTATTGGCGTTCACCAACATCTTCAGCAGATGTGTTTTATATGTGTTTATATGTGTGTTTGTATATTTATTACATTTAACGAGGAATAATATGAGTCTTTAAGTTTACCAAAACGTGTTAAAAAATAGAAGCATATGGAGTCGCAGAAACATATGAACACGCCTGAAAGGTAAATTGGGCATACAAGCAGTGTAGAAAGACCATTAATCGTTTTTTGTTGGGTCTCCATTATCTTGATATTCCGTTTGAGACGATGTAACTTGATCCGAGTACGTATCACTACTACTAGAGCGGCAGCCCAGAGCACTTTGGTCAAACGAACAAGGTACCAATATCCGAACACAGGAACATTTACTGTGTAACCCAACATATTCATATATGGATGTCTGCCGGGGAGCCCCTGCTGCGTGTGGCCCCTGGCCCCCCAAAAGAAGGGGCCATTCAAGGGCTGGATCAAACATTGGAGGTACCACATGAAAGTAAGTGTAAATGAACTGGTACATCTCACAGAGTACAGAATGGGCCACGCCAGACAAATCTTCCTCTGCAAAAGGCCTGCCAGACACCCCCAAAGAGGGTCCCCAAATTTGGGCTGGGTTAAACATTGGAGGTACCACATGAAATCAACATAAAATGAACTATTTCACTCTACTAAGAATAAAAAACCCATTGCCAGACAAATCGTCTGCTGCAAAAGGCCCGCCAGACACCCCCAAATGTTGACCCTTAATGCACTCAGTGAACACTCTGGTAAAATTTGACTAGAGTATACATTCAAAGTACCAGATGAAAGTAAGTTTAGATGAACAGGTACATGTTACTGAGCACAACACGGCCCATACCTGACAAATTTTCCTCTGCATAAGGTCCGCCAGACCCCCCAGAGAGGGTCCCAAAATTTGGGCTGGGTAAAACATTGGAGGTACCACATGAAACCAGCATAAAATGAACAATTGCACTCTACTTATTGCACAATAACCATTGCCAGACAAATCATCTTCTGCATAAGGCCCGCCAGACACCCACAAAAAGTTGACCCTTCAGGTATACACGGCTAAAATTGGTCTGGAATATATATCGATTGTACCACATTAAGGTACGTTTGAATGAACAGGTTCATATCACAGAGTACAGAATGGGCCACACCAGACAAATCTTCCTCTGCATAAGGCTTAAACATTGGAGGTATCACATGGAACCAACATAAAATGAACTATTACACTCTACTTATTACAAAATACCCATTGCCAGACAAATCCTCTTCTGCATAAAGCCCGCTAGACACACCCTCACACCACCCCACACAGTTGACCCTCTGTAATCCCAGTGTGCATAATGAAACATTGGACATCAGCTCTGAGAGTCAACAGATGGTCAAATGTATGTTTTGTTCTTAAAGATGGAAGGATTTTATTGAGATTAAAATCACGTATTTATAAAATCAGGTCTTTGAATACTAGTATTGATATCATAGATTAGGCCTATCGTTGAAATGTAATAAAAATGGCATGAATCTGAATCTTGTGAATATATATCTGATCAGCTATGAAGTCCTCAAAGCCTGCTATAGCCTGATAGCTTGGCTATGGATTCCTACAAACCCAAACATGCTTAGGTAGTCCTCAAAGCCTGCTATAAGAATGGTAAATGACAGTCCCTGATACCATTTGGAAATCTTTTGGTGATAATTGTGTTTAAAAACCTATGATCTCCGTTTATTTAGCAAGTTTTATCATCTAAAAAGCTGAATGTAAAATTGATAAATATGGAGATATATTTGGCCTGAATTAAGATTTTTAGATGATAAAACTTGCTAAATAAATGGAGATCATAGGTTATTAAACACAATTATCACCCCGAATTTCCAGATTATCATCCTAAAACATTTCCAAGTGGCATTAGGGGCTATCATTATCCATTCAGCAACACTCAACAACAAAAGTGTATAGTGTATTTTTCAAACAAGTAAAGTTTGGTTTTCATTATTGTAGTACATGTATGGAATCAAGTCACAAAAACGCAAATGCTACAGAAAAGCATGCATTCCATGCAAATGTTGACTTTTATGCAAGCCCCATGCATTTCGTGTGCGTTAACGGGATTCCATATGCCTTGTTTAGCATCGTGCTGACAAAAAACATTCAGAAAATTCACAAAATTACGCAATTATTCAACATTATGAAATGCCACGCTTGTCCGAAAACGAGCGTCTGCGAACCATTGGTGTGCTTGAAGAAGGATTGAGTCAACGTGATGTTGCAAGACAATTTAACGTCCACAGAAACACCATTTGGTGTTTATGGCAACGTTGGCAACAGACGAATGCAGTCAGAGACCATCCTCGGAGTGGCAGGCCACGCGTAACCAATAATCGACAAGACAACTGGATTCGAAGAGCACACCTACAAAATCGATTCTATCCAGCAACAGTTACTGCAAGAAGCATCCCTGGCCTTCGACGATTATCTTCACAAACCGTACGTCTCCGCCTCAGATGTGCAGGGATTGTCTTCATTGTGTCATGGAAGAAGATCGGTTCTGGGGCGGCAGCGTTTTGGTATCGGGTCAGATTACAGCAAGACAGAGGACCCGTTTGATAGTGGTAGAGGTAAATCTCAATGGACAGCGCTACCGCGACGAGATCATCGGCCCGGTTGTTCTACCGTTTTTGAGTCGTCATGGCCCTGGCATTACCTTTCAACATGACAACGCCCGGCCTCATATTGCTCGACTTGTTCAGGATCTCTTCAACAAAAACAACGTGAATGTCATCCCCTGGCCGGCTCGCTCCCCTGATCTATCAACAATCGAGCACATGTGGGATGAGATGGATCGGGGCCTTCGACGTCAACCACGTGTTCCACAGACACTCCAGGAACTTCGAAACATGCTCCAGCAGATATGGACAGATATCCCACAGAACTTTGTGCGACGCCTGGTCTATTCCATGAGACGAAGATGTGTTGCTTGCATCGCAGCCAGAGGCGGACACACACGCTTTTGATGTGTAAATTGACATTTTGGCATGTTCATGTTTTTTTTAATGAAATCACGCATTTTCCGAAGTGAGTATGACAAATTAAAACCATCTTTTATCTGTTGCAAGCCGAAATTGTTTCAGATTTGGTAAAAACATAACTTTGCATTAAATCTTATTCAATGTCGCAGGAACTTTTGTTGTTCAGTATATAAAAATCATGGCACATAGCATCATATGCCTATCTGACTTGTAGGAATCCATAGCCAAGCTATCAGGCTGTAGCAGTCTTTGAGGACTTCATAGCTGATCAGATATATATTCACAAGATTCAGATTCATGCCATTTTTATTACATTTCAACGATAGGCCTAATCTATGATATCAATACTAGTATTCAAAGACCTGATTTTATAAATACGTGATTTTAATCTCAATAAAATCCTTCCATCTTTAAGAACAAAACATACATTTGACCATCTGTTGACTCTCAGAGCTGATGTCCAATGTTTCATTATGCACACTGGGATTACAGAGGGTCAACTGTGTGGGGTGGGGTGAGGGTGTATCTAGCGGGCTTTATGCAGAAGAGGATTTGTCTGGCAATGGGTATTTTGTAATAAGTAGAGTGTAATAGTTCATTTTATGTTGGTTCCATGTGATACCTCCAATGTTTAAGCCTTATGCAGAGGAAGATTTGTCTGGTGTGGCCCATTCTGTACTCTGTGATATGAACCTGTTCATTCAAACGTACCTTAATGTGGTACAATCGATATATATTCCAGACCAATTTTAGCCGTGTATACCTGAAGGGTCAACTTTTTGTGGGTGTCTGGCGGGCCTTATGCAGAAGATGATTTGTCTGGCAATGGTTATTGTGCAATAAGTAGAGTGCAATTGTTCATTTTATGTTGGTTTCATGTGGTACCTCCAATGTTTAACCCAGCCCAAATTTTGGGACCCTCTCTGGGGGGTCTGGCGGACCTTATGCAGAGGAAAATTTGTCAGGTATGGGCCGTGTTGTGCTCAGTAACATGTACCTGTTCATCTAAACTTACTTTCATCTGGTACTTTGAATGTATACTCTAGTCAAATTTTACCAGAGTGTTCACTGAGTGCATTAAGGGTCAACATTTGGGGGTGTCTGGCGGGCCTTTTGCAGCAGACGATTTGTCTGGCAATGGGTTTTTTATTCTTAGTAGAGTGAAATAGTTCATTTTATGTTGATTTCATGTGGTACCTCCAATGTTTAACCCAGCCCAAATTTGGGGACCCTCTTTGGGGGTGTCTGGCAGGCCTTTTGCAGAGGAAGATTTGTCTGGCGTGGCCCATTCTGTACTCTGTGAGATGTACCAGTTCATTTACACTTACTTTCATGTGGTACCTCCAATGTTTGATCCAGCCCTTGAATGGCCCCTTCTTTTGGGGGGCCAGGGGCCACACGCAGCAGGGGCTCCCCGGCAGATATCCATATATGAATATGTTGGGTTACACAGTAAATGTTCCTGTGTTCGGATATTGGTACCTTGTTCGTTTGACCAAAGTGCTCTGGGCTGCCGGTCTATACGGGTTAGAGTGACACTTCTCATGTATTCAGCCATATTTTCCTCAACATGTAGTGGATCGTTCCCACTGTTTTTTTAAGACGATATTAAATCTCTTGTTTTTCTTTTGGCAGCTGATTGCAAAAGAAACAAAGACACTTTCTCAACGAAGTTCTACAGCCACGGTCAGTGTTAAAGTTCTCGACGCCAACGACAACAGTCCAACATTTCTGAACACTTCCTACAGCGTCACTATACCAGAGGATTACAGCAGTTCAACCAGTATTGTTAATATAACCGTAAGTGTTAACATAAGCAAGACGTATAGTGAGGGTGAACAACAGATGTTTTCTGAAGCAGCAATAACAATCTTTCTTACACACCTGTAAGTGTGAAACCCATTTGAGATAGTTGAGATAGGTGTGTGTGTGTGTGTGCGTGCGTGCGTTGCGTGTGTGTGTGTGTGTGTGTGTGTGTGTGTAGCTGTTAGTTTGTAATAGTTTGGAATAGTGCTAGCCCACAGAGATACCAAGCCGCAGTTTAACATGAATACCCCGGTAAAACACGGTATACTAATTTCGATTCGACCAGTCCTCGTTTTAGCTCCTTAATGCCGAGAGACAGGCAGGGTAACAACAAGTACCATCTTTTAATGCAGTTTGCCGTGACGCGGCCGGGGATCGAACCACACGAGATATCTGGTATCAAACAAATTGTATTTTTTATATCGAATTCCTGGTCCGTGACCACCATGGTGATGACACAAGGTCATATTCTGACGTAATACTTTCCTGAGTGTTGTTCAATGATACGTTTATCGTGCTTTAGTCGAATGAACCTGCATCTGTGTCGCAACTTTATGGTTTTAAAGTGTTATTAAATGTTCTTTTATCTTATGGCGTTTGTATTATTATCATTGCCTTGACAATCCACAGATATGGCTGGAACTTTATTTTATGTAGGGTCACGCTGTATAAGTAAAAAGCAGTAACCTGATGGCGTCCCTCATGACCGTTGTGTAATGTATTAATACGCCAAAGCAATCACGAGAAAATGCATGGATTTGATGACAAAATAGTACGATGTTGTAGTGTGTAAGAAACACTGCACTCGTGTCTGTCAGATACCATGTATGTTGCAACTCGTTTCAGAACGTATCTACTTGCTTTTGCTCGTTAGACACGTTTTGAAACAACTCGTTAGAAAAATGGTTGAGTTAAATAACGTTTTAATAAACAATTATTTGAATTTAAGATGAACATATACAGCGAAAGCTCGCAAAATCGAACAAATATACACATTTTTTTATGTTTTTTGGCGTCCTCCCAATTTAACCTAATAATAACGAGGTTTGGCTGTCGCATGTCTATAAATGAGTTTGACATCGTTATGTTTAAATTAACAACAAACCTCTTGCAGGCTACGGATCCGGATTCAGATCAATACTCAATGGGAACATACACACTAAGTGGGAGCGAGAAGAAGTAAGTAAAACACATTCATAGTCTATTCTATGCTTCTATTGTCTATTGCTTTGGTGGTTTTTTTAATTATCCTGTCAATAGTTTACGTCATTAACTGTTTATAATTGATTATGTGCTTGGATTAAATGACTCCCTTAAATTTCACTCGAATGATTCTGTCCTTGGACAATAATATTAATTTGAGTTTTTCAACTTTGGCTTTTGGTTTTAAATCACGACGTATAAATGAAGTATTTAAACTGTAAATTGTATGTTTGGATAAGTAATTGTTTATGGTTGGGGTTTGTTTATGGTCAATACAATATGGAGAAAGAATAAGTGGACTGTTAGAGCCATACATTAGAACTTGTCTTGTGAGTTCGGTGTGACATGTTTTAACTCTGTGTATTTCCTGCCATGTTAGTTTAATAAAGTAGAAATACACAAAATGACCCTGATAGCAGACGTTTACCAGTTTCAAGTTTAATCCTGGATCGTCGAATCCTGGTATAGTTAAGGGACGTAACTCTGCACCGCGAATTATGGTGCCTTGACTTACTGACCCATTGGTTGATATTAAAATGCAATCACAACAACAATAATTATTATCAGGTCAACTGTATCAAAATATCAAATGTGATCTTTTTCAAACACGAATATACTGGCATATGAAGGATTAAATTCTTACGGACCCATAGAATACCATTCTTTCAATAGACATGGTTTTGAAACATTTATAGATCGCATTTGAATTTAAATGCCATTGCATTATGGTCACAAATTGAAAGACTGCGCAATATGCAGCTGTCACTGAATCAAAATATTTTAAGATTATACATCTATGGACGTATATGAATCATTGACATTGTGAATGAATGAATACGTTGTTAAATGGAATTATAGGATCCCGTGAATCTTTAAGACTTTTCATTCCCTACTTATATTTTTCTTGATGTATTTAATATATTTCTCAACCAAAATTTATATTTTGCGGCTTGGAAAATTACATCTGGATACCACACCAATGCAAAATCATGTTTGATCAATATTTTAATGAGAACAACTTCGATTTAGCAGGTTCCAAATAAACTTTCCGGGTATCAAAAACTCAATAAAATCCGCAAATATTAAAACAGATGATGTACATATTAATCTCCTTAATTCATTGTCATCTTAAATCATTGCACACCGTGAAGGATAGGGATACCCATCTTTAATAGTTTTTAGTTGCATTTTGACTAGTTGACAAATGCAATAAATGCTTCACGTCACCTTCTTTGAAGACTTAAAGCTACCGTCTTGTCCTTTACTACCGTCGAGGTCAGTGGTTGCAATGTTGCTAAGAAAGACGTAGAACTCTAATGACGAACAGCCTGCATTGCATTGACCAACTGATCGTATGCATGTAAACACTGTCTTCCAGGTTTGTGATCGACAATACCACTGGTGAAGTGACGGTTGTTGCCACTCTGGACAGAGAGTTGAAGAGCCAGTATATCATGACCGTGACGGCTGAGGACAAAGGCGGTCGGAAACAAACAGTTCCCCTCACTGTCACCTTGTCGGATGTCAACGACAACATCCCAAAATTCAGAATAAGCGAATACATCGGAAACATCAAGGAAAATCAAAATAATTTCTCTTCCGAAGTCAGAGTATCGGTGAGTACTTGTACCCACATAAAATATGGCGAAACTGGTGTTAATGAGTGACACGGGCCAAATGTATGTATGGATTTGGTTAGAATGTATATTAATAACCCTTGTGATCTATCCTTTTTCATCATCTGCTGAAATCAGATTCCTTTGTACCATTCCGACTATATCATGAGTATGTGTTTATGAATCACTGTCGGGGGCATCCGTCACAAATACATTCAGAGACATGTCAAGTATTCACTTGAAAAAAAAATGAACATATGGTACGTGACAAATTAGGGAATTGCATCAGACAGCATGGCAGTCACTGATGCGTCAAATTTGGAAAGTTCCTCCAAATGCCAACCATATAAATAATGAGAGCTTTACGGAGGCCTTGGAGTATATAACCTGGCTCAAACAACATTTAAGTAAGAGCGTTGTGAAGAAGTCCTCCCTTTTCAAGCACATGATGTGTACATTGCGCGTCGGATAAAACGCGTCCAAATGTCTTACAAATCTGAAACAACATGTATGAACAATTTTATGTTTCAAACATACTTACCATGAACATTAGGAAACGGGTGTAAACTATCTCTTGCGGGCGTATATTCACTTGATATACTTGGAAAAAAAGATTCTTTAAAGTTTTGTGATTTATAAGCCCCTCTGAAACGAAGTTCGATCGACTGAAATATGAAGAAAACATTTGTCTCCTTTGATTTTACACCGTTCCGCTCATTTCCACATGGTCATTGTGTCCAAATGCAAAATCCCTAGCTAGGGCAATTCACCTTTTACAATATCACCTGAACTTGTATATATGAAATCCATGGGATATTACAAAAAATCCGTATAGCTATTATATTCAACCCAATTGGAGAACAATAGGACGTTTGTGAATAAGCAACTTGGGCAGTTCCTGTCATCTATATTGGGATTGTCCAAAGCATGCGAGCCATCCACTTATCACTAATGTTTATCTGTGCATCTTCAACACGTCGGTGTCAATGCTAGGTTAAAACATGGACACTATTGTATTTCAGGCGACTGATGCTGACGAAAGTTCTAGTCCTAATAGCCACATAACCTTCAGCCTTGACTCGTCCAACGCACTTGCGGGTAATCTTTCGATAAACGGATCGAGTGGAGTTATCTCCCCTAGGGGACCACTGGACTATGAAAAGCTTCTACCAAGCCTCTCCGGGACCATTGTTCTTACTGTTATTGCAACTGATGGCGGCGCTCCTCGTCTGTCCTCTACTGCTACACTCCGCATAAACGTACAGGTGGGTAGCATTATTCGCTAGGTGCGACATGAACATCAGCATGGAACTAAACCTTTTCACATACTATAAACAATTCATTTTGACACATATTTCTTATCAAGTATTAATAACTATGAAGATATTTACTACATGTATATACGAAAGTGTTTGTCATGGTATTTCACCTTCAACGGGAAATGAAAATAAAAAGTTTAACGAAAGATTGCGTGTCAGAAATTGAAATAGAAGTTTTATTTTCGTTCGTGAAAAGACATTAGGAAGCTTGTGTAGTTTATCTTTAGCTCAAGCAGATACCAGGGAACTCCAGATTTACAGCTCTTAAATAAAAATAGATGTAACAACATGTTTGCAAGTGCGTTTGCCTTTATTTAAAGACATGTATAGTATATTATTCTAATTCATGTGATGATAATATTGATAATAAAAAGGATCCACATATTTTCGCACATCACAGGATGAAAATGACAACGCACCTGTGTTTAATAAAACTACGTTCAGCGGTGATGTGATGGAATCTGGAAACCCGGGTGAGAAACTATCGTTTGTTTTCGTATTTGCTTTTTGTTTTTACTACGTATTGCTATGAGCTCACATCATTCTTCACATTTAATTGAACCATAAACCCAAATGAAATACAGCAGCCAGACAAGACGTTTCAGTTATTCATATATCCTTGTACCCCGTCCGAATGGGGAAACAATTACCCGTTGGTATTCTCTAGATGTATGAATATAATAGACATGGGTGCTAACCGCCAGTCCTCGGAATCTCGTTAGTATGATAAAAGTTACTCGAAGAGTAGTATTGTCAGATCGAAGTGAACAGTTGTGAGTTTAAGGGCTGTAACACATTGACTTTGAAAAATATTATCTTTGTTCAGAGATTCATGAACCGTGTTTACATATCATATATGTACCGTCATAAGTAAGAATAATAATTTGTCTATAAATGTCCACCAGGTGAGCACATCTTGCAAGTGGAAGCCACCGACAGTGACGGCACAGCCCAGAACAGCGACGTCTTTTACATACTTTTGGGAGAAGGTTCTTACAAGTTCCAGATTGATGGATCCTCTGGGAACATCTCGACGGCAGCTCCCTTGGATCGAGAGTTCAAAGCTGAATACAACCTGACTGTCATGGCGATGGACAGAGGCACACCTCCACGCAGTAGCAGTGCCACCGTCATCATTAACGTTACAGACGTCAATGATGATGTTCCCAAGTTCCGCCAACCCACAGTGTCCGAGTCTGTACCGGAGACAAACAACGTTGGCAGTATTCTGTACACCATGTCGGCGATAGATCATGATCAAGACGCCCACTTAGTTTACACCATCTTCTGGAACGACAGCTCTGCCTCAGATGAAGATCTAAATCCTGTTAATAGGTCAAGATTACAGGTGAATTATCATGTCCAGATATTAATCTTTTTGAAAAAAACTGTATTGGATTTTTTTGTCGATCTGGTAATGATTAATCGTATGTTATGTTCCTATTGACAGGAAATACTGAAAGTTAACACTTCCACCGGCGGTATAGTTCTTATGAATGACCTTGACCGAGAGGAGATTGAACTTATCAAGCTGAAGCTTCATGTGATTGACACCAACGGTAAACAAAGGACACCCCAGACAGCAACAGGTAGATGGGCTTGTGTTTGTTAGAGGTGGGTGGTACAGTACATAATTAATCAAGAAATAAATGTGGGAGATAGAGTTGCTCTATGATGCGGTTTATGATATATCTGAGGTATCACTGCGTGTCAGTGTATTGGCGAAGGATTCGTGCAGTTATGGTGCCAATGGACTATGTTTTATGATTAGGGTGAATATGAGATTCGAAGTCATGATCAGAATTTCGTGCCATCGTTAAGAGACCACTTGTACAAAATTTGATTGTCACTTATATTTGTCTAAGGAGACACAATTCGTTGTGCTGAGATGCGTCTCTTGGGCACTCCGGAAACCTATGATTGGTTCGAATCCCGTTTCGTCCTGGTTATGTTTCTAGGTTTGTCGGCACCAAACCCATGTTAGTGGGTTTTACGTGAGTGGTACACCTAGGCTGTCTCACATCGGCCTTTCCTCCCACATTTAGCTGACACGTCATGATATAACTGGAATACAATACTGGAATACAGCTGCGCTAAAACTCACTCACTCACATAGATACATCGATCACATAACTGTATATTCAATAATTGATCGACAGCTACACTGACGTTGTCGGTGACTGACGTTGACGACAACGCCCCATCATTTAACGACCATACGTACACAGCATTTATAGAGGAGAACTCCCAACACGGCATTCCCATCACTCTCCAGTCCCCTTCAAACATCACCGTGGAGGACAAAGACAAGGTTTGGAAGTTATTAGGAAGTTAGGAAGCATATTAACAGTGTGTTACCCTCTTCACTAAAGTGATTGAACTATCAGTGTTAAAGTCAGCCTTGAATCTCTTTTCGATACCTGTGAGTCATTATGTTCTATAGTAACGTTTTGTTGTGCCCGATATTTTTATATATTTATTATTTGTATTTATCCAACGATACTTACATCGTAACATACATGCCGGACATAACCTCATTCATTACTGGTCATGTTCAAATTATTATTTTTTATTTTATGAAGGACCTTAACAGCGTCTTTTCCCTGAGTCTGATGACCTACAGTGATGTGTTTGATGTCGTGCCCAGCGTTGCAATGTCCACTGCTACTGTACTCATCAGAGTAAAAAACTCAACACAGCTGGATTATGAAACCATTAAGAGCATGACCCTTATTGTAAGTGTTACATTCCGCCTGAGGCACAGTATTAACTAAATCAGTAACCTCAATCCTCGCCTAGTTCTGTCTGAATCCAAAATTATTCATAAAAGTACATCCTCGTTGGGTTTCGGGAACAGAATATGTTTTACTTCAGAGTAATCGTAACCATGTATATATGGATCAAGTGGTTAGTTTCTGTGACTTGACTGATTGTGAAGGTGTACCATCGTATCCCGACGGCGTGGGTGGTTTCTATGCTAGCAGCCACTGTTTGCCTAGTTCAGACTTGAATGGTGTCACCGTGGCAGAACTGGGTGCTTACTGTTTGGGACCTGTCGTCTATACCTGTGCGAACTGCGCTGATCCACAGACCACTAACAAGGCGGTTGTTTTAACTTGCAACCTCAATGTTATTTACCAGCCTCTAATCAAGGGCAGATAATTCTTTTCATTTCAAAGCACTGACAAACTGTAGAGAAACACAATCGGGGCGAACCGGGATACGAAACCACGAGCATAGGTTTCTGGCGTGCCCAAGGCCCGCGACTCTGCACAGCAAATTGCCTCAGACGACTGGGTCACCCGTGCCCCTGTAGCCAATGATGTAACAATAATAGGCGCTTCCGCGGTGATATGGTCAAATGAACTTGCTATTGTTATTTGAAACCTCTGACTTACCAATCAGAATCGTGTATTATCCAAATCCAAATTAATGCTGGAAAGTTGGCTACAAAGGACTTTGGTAAAGGAGTACGCAGCTGGTTGCTTGCAGCGTTTACTCGCGATGCCGATGACACCGGTTCAACTCACATGGCTACAATATGTGGAGCCCATTTTACGTTGCTGTGTTGCACTCGTGTGTAAGTGTCTGCATGTATCTATCTATCTTGATGTTACTGGATTATTGCTAAGGATTAACAGGGCGCAGTTTACAGAATGAAACTAAATCATCGTGTCGCCCGCGAGGAATGAATCACAAACCATTTGTTCATACACACTGCTGTTTTGTTCATAGTATGACCAGGGCGAAGGGAAGTGTTTTGGTTAAAGTTTTCTCTAGTCATGCCGCAAGCCTGGGTCCGATTCACAAGATTGGGAGTCCATTTCTGATGGCCAACGATAACAAAGACGTAAATTCCCACTCACTCACACTATAACCCATATCGGCATGATGTGTTACAGCTGATGGCCAACGAAACCAAAGTTTCCAACCCAAGGAATTCAACCGTGACAATCGTCTTGAACATCACAGATGCCAACGATAACGCTCCTGTGTTTGACAACAGTCATTACGCCGGCAGTGTCTGCGAGAACGCCGATGCTGGTCATTCAATTTTGCAAGTAGCGGTAAGCGACCGTTGTTATTTTCATGCAGTGAATATATTGTCTCATATGACCTTGCGCAAGCAAAAGAAACGATCAAACAAAGTACATTTCAAACATTAAAAAGTGTTTCCAAAAACGTATTAAATTATGTTTCCCGAAGATGTATACAATCAAAGTAGCATATATATATATATATATATATATACAAAAATGAGGTAAATATTCACCCGGTGTACATGTAATATATAATAAAGTCCACGTTAGTCCATCATCTTCCACACCTGTGCGCGTGGGTTTTACCGAAGTGGTAAACGTCTGAGACCTGCATTACTTCGGGCTTTCCTCCCACATTAAGCTGACACGCCGCGATATAACTGGAATACTGTTAAAAGCAGCGTTAAACCCAACTCATTCACTATATATAACTGACACTGAAGAGCTATCATGAGACAGCGAAAGTACTATATCTGAAACTGATATAAAGAAGATGATGGACTAACGTGGACTTTATTATTTTATTTATTTATTTTATTTATAATGCTCAGTGAAGATAACTTCACCAAAGCATATCCATGCCCCCCATTGTTTATATATACACGTTTGTCTCCTTCAGGCTCATGACAACGACTCAGCGAAATTTAATGTGGACGAATACCGCTTATTGGGGACACATGCAGAGTAAGTTGTGCTTTTGGTCAGCGTGTATGATGTGATTCTGGTGCTCTCGTTCCCCTCAAAGCGTGTTAACTGTTACCATAACGTCAATAGTCACGTGTTAACTTGTGCAGGTGCATGTAATATACTTCTCAAAGTTTGCTAAGGATCACCACTTTCAAAGGGAATACGTCAAATTGTGTGCATGTGTTGAAATAGGCAAAGAGAATATTGCATGAAGGCGTGTTTAATGAACAAAAGACTGTTGTCATGTGCGAACACAATGCCAACAAAGAACATTGGACCAATTAATGAGAGTATCTGGCCAAAACTGAAACGTCAAAACATCATGAAAACAAATTGATTGTCCCAAAACACTACTAGTGCGTATGTGATCCCCGTCTCCCAAGAAGTGTGTGGATGGTTGCCAATGGAAGATTGCACCACTCTTCAGTAGGAGCATTGCCGAGTTCCTGAAGGACAGGGCCATGCGTCGTGAGAGGGCGATCTGCAGCTAGTTGCACATGGGTTCGATAGGGTGGAGGTCCGGTTTCCAGACTGATCACTCCATGCGGGCAGTTGTCTCCTGCTCTAAGAAGGCATCAACGACCCAGGCACGATGAGGTCGTGCGTCATCGTCCATGAGGATGTGCTCCGGTCCGATTGCGCCACTATACAGCCTCGCGTTTACATCTAGAATGTGATCCCTCTAGCCCACACCTGTCTGCGTGCCAAGTTGTAGGACATTGGTGCTTCCAGCTCTACTGATCCCATCCCAAAACATGACTAAGCCACTTCCATAGCGGTCATGTTCGGCTACGTTGGAATCCTATGTTTCTCGATTCATCACTAAGAAGTACTGGAGCCAAGTCCTGGTCTGTTCAAGCGACGTGATATTCAGCCTAATCCAAACCTGCCTGTCTGACTTCATGGAGACGATTACGCACTGTATGTATTGAAACGTTAACGCCACTGGCGTACCGCATTTCATTTGTGTAGTGGCAGTCATGAAGTTCTGACGACTTGCAGCAATCAGGAGCCTCCTGTCTTCCCGCTGTTTGGTGGAACGCTGTCGAGCACCTGCATGTCGCTGGATAGCTGATCCAAACGTCTGGTGTCGAGTCCATGCCCTGCTGGTCATACTTTGGCTGACACTAAAAGACGTTTGCATCTGACGTTGTGTTGACCCAATCAGTGTTCCGGGATATTTCATCTTGATTTGTTGGGGGATGTTTTTATATCATTAAAATTGGTCTCAGCAAACTTTGAGTCATACAATTTAAAAAAAGGGCCATGGCAGATTAACTATAATTAATATGAAAGAATTGGGTCGTCCTAATATAACGTCTTTTGAGTAGCATATATACATAACCAAACAAATATATTAATACGTAACAACATGTGGATATTTTCGTGGTCTGCAGCTTTGCCGTCAACAAAACCACGGGCATACTGACGGTAGCCCAAGCCAATGAGCTTGACCGAGAGACACAAGCTACTTACAGCCTTACTGTGGAGGTCGTGGACAAGGGAGGTCTGAGGTCATCAGTTGATGTTACTGTTAATGTTACTGATTTCAACGACAACCCCCCTGTATTCAATAGAGTGGAATACAGCGCAAACCTCAGGGAAGGAGAATTACATTTCGATCGACCTTTACTTATCAAGGTAATCAAGTTGTCAGTGTACACGATATCAGGAAGCAGTAGTCGAATTTGTAGGAACGTGTCTTGCTTTATCAAATTCAATATAGTTCTGAACATTTGTCGGGGAACCAGTATTTTGCATACTACCCTAATGTAGATTGAATTCTCGTTCATCTGGACAGTACAGGTCCCAGTGAAGGCTTCAGTGTTACCACATTTCCAGATTAACAAAGCGTGCGTTTTGAATAATGTCCTTTTGTATACTCTATGTATAACTAAATTTGTATAATTTTCCTGGAAGCTAAGGTCCCGGACTAACGAGGGTCTGGTTTATGTGTTTTCACTGTACATATAATTATAATGATAAGAACATTTAGTCTGAATTTAAATGAAATATTTTAAAAATCCCTTTCAAAAGTTGAGTAGCATATTTCCCATCTCTGTTTTCGAACTCTGCTGTAGGTAGTCTAATACGAAATGCAATATAAAACTACGGATGACTATTGGTGGCATATATCCGTTACAACAGCATTCCCAAAATTCCCAGATGAAATGCATTCAGTTGTATCCAGTGTTGTATACTAACAAACGTTCCAAATGAAATCGTCAGCAAAAGAAAATTTCGAATATGGAATATTGCATAAGGTGAGATGATGCGAAGTTGGGTTTAAGATCGCTTTCAGGATTATTATAGCACTTATATAACGACATGCACGTACGTATGTGTGTGAGTGCGTGTGCGCGTGTGTGTGTGTGTGTGTGTGTGTGTGTGTGAGCGTGACTGCTTGTACTAATGACGATTTTATAGTGCTAGCCCACAGGTACCATACCGCAGATTAACATAGATACCCCACTTAGACACCGTATTATCACTCCGAACTGACCAGTCTTTGTTTTATCCCCCATATGCCGAGTGCCAGGCAGGGTAACAACAAGCATCATCGTTTATCGGTTTCTGGAGGCGGTCATTTGGATATATTACAATGGTTCATTGTATATATACGCGTCCCCAACATTTATCGCCAGGGAAGCGAGGTTCAATAATTGTACGCCTCGATTCTTATGTTTTCTAATATATTTTGTTACAGACCACGGATAATGACCTCAAAGGTACCATCAACACTGCTGTGTCTTACTCCATACAGTCGCCCTCTACTTCCCTAAATGCCAACTTCTCAATCAACAGTACAGGAGTATTGACACCTAAGGGCGCGATCAACTTTGAGGCTCTTACCGACGAATCAAGGTCGGGAATCAAACTTCTGGTGGTTGCTACAGACGGCGGATCTCCACATCTGTCGTCTAATGTGACCGTCACCATACAAGTTCAGGTAGGGAGACAGATGTAGAATCTCACACGTGCATGCAGGGGCGACAGATATACACATCCAGGTAGGGGAGACTGATATACACTTACAGGTAGGTGAGACTGACATGCACGTACAGGTAGGTGAGACTGACATGCACGTACAGGTAGGTGAGACTGACATGCACGTACAGGTAGGTGAGACTGACATGCACGTACAGGTAGGTGAGACTGACATGCACGTACAGGTAGGTGAGACTGACATGCACTTACAGGTAGGTGAGACTGACATGCACGTACAGGTAGGTGAGACTGATATGCACGTACATGTAGGTGAGACTGACATGCACTTACAGGTAGGTGAGACTGACATGCACTTACAGGTAGGTGAGACTGATATGCACGTACAGATAATTGAGACTGACATGCACGTACATGTAGATGAGACTGACATGCACGTACAGATAGGTGAGACTGACATGCAGTTACATGTAGATGAGACTCACATGCACTTACAGGTAGGTGAGACTGACATGTACTTACAGGTAGGTGAGACTGATATGCACTTACATGTAGATGACATATCTGTCGTCGTGTCTGTCATCGTCCTGAATGTATAATTGTTCATCCTCTAAGCATCCACGTACCTTTGACCATAAGAAAACATTACCTACCACACCTCTCAAGGAATGCCATGTTTTTCTTCGGGTGTTTTCATGTCATGTTTAATGAATGTCCTTCTCACTTAACAGGACATAAATGACAACACACCGCAGTTTACGAACGAACCATACACGGCTTCAATTCCTGAAAACGCCACAGAAGGTATGTTGTCAATTATTTGATATTCAACCGCTTCCGTGGTCTGGGGTAGAGCGTCCGCCCGTCCATACCAAAAGATGATAAAAGATGGTACTTGTTGTTATCCTGTCTGGCGCTCGGCATTAAGGGGCTAAAACAAGGACTGGTCGGCTCGGAGTCAGTAAACTGTGTCTGAGTGGGGTATTCATGTTAAACTGCGGCATGGTATCTCAGTGAGCTAGCACTACAAATCGGCATCAGTCCGGACTAGTGCAAGCAGCCACACACACGCGTGCATGCACGTCGATATACAATGTATAAGTCCAATAATCTTGGACGCGACGTTAAACCAAATTTCACCTCACCTCACCTATTTGATATTCATGCGAGATGTTTAACATATCAAGATATCTCATTCACCAGTTATCAAATAATCTTGATCACAGATTTATGAGAATGTAACCTTAAGCTTCATAAAAAAGATACATTTGCTGAGTGTAACATTTGCCTATCCAAAGAAACCTATCCAATAAAAGGAGCAGGCGTGGTAACAAGCCTCTGTCTTGTTCCAGGTACATCTGTGGTGAATGTATCCGCGACGGATAATGACGGGGAGAACCCCAACAATCAGGTGATGTTTGTCATAGACTCTGGTGGCTCGGACAACTTCAGAGTGAACGGAAGGACAGGCGCCATCACCGTCCAAACAGGAGCTGCGCTTGACCGGGAGCGAGAACACAGCTACAGTCTCGTTGTTGTCACCATTGACCAAGGAACTCCCCCTTTATCTTCTAATGCCACTGTGTCAGTCACAATAACGGACGTAAATGACGAACCACCTTTCTTTAACTTGACCAGCAACACAGCCAGTTTTACTGAAAATCGTACAGTGAATTGTTCCTATAGGTTCAATGCCTATGATCGAGATGAGGACAATTTATTGAATTATACTATCTTGTGGGATAGAAGCCATGCGTATGACGAAAGAGGAAGCACTGTCAACATTTCACTAGTAAAGGTAATATTAATCATATTTTCAGTCTTTCAATACCACGCCGTGGGGATCAGGGAAAGAATAGTAGCCCAATACTCTATTTCATGGCTTAAAACGTTGTTAACCACTTTTTCAGACACTTCATATTAAACAGCATACAATTATAAAAGTGAGGTATGTTATTGGCTGCAATTTAACGTCATAGGCAATACTGAAGTCAAATGCATCTAAGAACATTCCTATCCCGTGGAGATTCCAACAACCTGTGCATGTTGTAAGAGGCGAGTTACTAGATTGGTCTTCATGCTCGGTGAATTCGTTGATTGCATGTTATGATATCGGAAGACGTGGGGCAAACCTCAGCAACCGGAGTCTCTGGACCAGACTCGATTACTTACAGGGCATGTTATATCCTGCTTACTTCAGTTACAAACAAACAATTACTTTATTTGGCACAAGAGTCAGTATTAATTTTGTAATGCATTATTTCCTCTCCGATATGGAAGAGTAATAGTGTCACATTCTAAAATATTACAAAATCTTCAATGTAGATGACACTTACATCGACATCCATACTCACTTCATCATGTACGCAGAGGATACTTTCCTTCAGATGTGAGACTAATACGCTTGAAGTTCCATTCTCTGAGAATTTGAAAATGTCAAAATTAATGGACTGTATCTTTCCACATCTGGAGCAAACTATGATTACCCATCGTATCCTTTGTATATAATAGTATGTAAGTTGCCAACCAGTGATCTTCCTAAAAGTGGTTTCACTGTGGCTTGTGCATTAGTTTTCCCTGCAGATAATGTGTCGATTTAAATTTACGTCAATCATGGCATTGCAGATTGATGAAGGTAGCAAAACTAACTATTCAATATTTGTAAGTCATTCTGCTTGATCATTCATTGAACACAAATCACATGTAACAGGACTGGTTCACCGTGAATGCAACGACAGGCGATTTGTGCTCGCTGCCCTCTGTGATAGACAGGGAGACCGCCGAGTCCATCACGATCATGGTCCAAGTCAGAGACCTTAATGCAGAGGAACACATCGACACACAAACTGCTACTGGTAAGTCAGAACATTAGGATATAATTTTTAAGAATGTACGCTTCAAACACGATACAACAACGCATATGCAGGAAACTTATCGAGTCCTACATTGTATAAAATGTGTTAATATAAGAAGGTAAACACACACATATAAAAGCGACAAAACCCTTTCCACCTTCATACGAAATCTCTGCCAAAAGCAGAGTCGATTGTAAGAATCCGTCTATGAGCATATGTTTGTGTCAGATTTAAATATATACATCTAGATGTTTAAATCTAAACATGTTTAGGAATATGTTTAACGTCTAAACGGAATACACATTTTGTATGTTTGGTCTAAACACCTTTAGTGCCTAAACACATGAAATGTGTTATGTTCTAAGAATCACCTAAACACAACATAGAAGCTAAATGTTATTTGCTAATGTTTAATTTCAATTGCGTCATTGTAATATGAAGAACATAAATTAAATGACCACCAAACACAAGAAACCTAATTTAAGAACTGACTTTCACTTTGTGTGAGTTCATTGGAGTATGAACCTTCACAGAGTGAGGGCCAAACTGTATGAACATCGGAGCCTGCGATTACGTTCATATAATGTTTGGCGGTCACGCTATGAATTTCTCAACTACTCAATTCTTATGATTTTTTATGTCAATATTTTTTTACCTCGAAGGATCGATGTAGGCCTAGATCTATACACAATTTTATTTCGTGCGTGCGACTTCATGTTTACACTGACAGCCATACAAAAAAACAGGTGATCCTCGAAATAAAATAGTTCCTCCATCCGAAAGGTGACGTGAAAGTATGAATGTTCATCTTACTCTACAGGAACATTTTTTGGAGTTTGTTTACAACAAACGTATTAAAAGAGTATCATCATTGAGAAGGGTCTGTTGAGAACGACCTCAGTACGTCAGTCAGAATGACAGCGCATCGTAATACATGTACATCAAGTACAAGACGTCAAAACGCGAGATTTCCCAAGTTGTTCCTTGTGGCGGTTACATGTGTTGGTGATCATGGATCAGTTGGTTGGTCGATCATTGAAAGGTATATAAAGGTGTGGCAAATAGATTCTAAGGTAAATTGATGGATTGCTGTAGACTGTCATTGCCAGTCAAGACACGGATCAAGTCGATACTACCATAGTTCGGATATGCATTTTGTCATTTTGTTCACTAGAATGGGTCAAAGCGAGGATATTCGTATACGATCATGCGGTCAACTTTTGTAACGTTTCTCAATGTATACTAAAACGCTGAGTTCAAGATTAAAGGGTTTAAATGATCAGGAACAACGCTTCCGAATATATTCGTGTAAGGGATTTCCCAGGGGTTTCCTCAGGAATGTGTAAGTAGTCCGTCAGTGTTTACGTCATTTCAAGAATACTGTCTCGTGAAAAACGTATGAACTTCAAATTGTGTCGTTCCTACACTTATAATCGCAAATTTCGTGTTCATGTGACGACCTCTCGTCCAATGGAAAAGCCGTGTATCTGTAAACTACACATTGAAAAGTTATGTGGTAATGAACGCTGTATTTGGAACCGTGGGTTTGATTTGATTTAATGTACATGTATTTTTTTATGCGGATATTGTTACCATATAAGTTAAAAAAATATATATTTTTTGTTTACTTTAGTTTCTGTTCCTGTGACCATCAAGGACATGAACGACAACTATCCCCATATAGTCCAGGGTAGCAACATCGCAGTGAACGTGTCGGAGGGGACACCTGTGGGGACAGTCATCATCACCCTCGACGCCACGGACAGAGACCAGAGACAAACAGTGACCTTCTCAACCAAATCCACCAAATTTAACATCACACAAGAGGGTTTGTAAATGAACTCATATTAAATTTCTGTCTAAGTCTAGCTTCCATTACCCAGCTTTATAACGTCGTTTTTTTTCTGTTACGATAAATAACCTGGATTCATTCGCTACTGAAAGGTTGGGTCCGAATCGACGAGCACGATGCAAAAATAGCCAGTTAATCAAATTACACTCTTCAATGAGAGATATTGTGAAATACAGAATAAGCCTCATCACACCCATATGTACAATAAATATACAATGAAAACAGATGCGTATAGGATAGAATATGAGACACCATTAAGTGACTGTTAAGATAGACTTAAACTAAAGATCATTTTCACATAAAAATACACAGGAAAAATACACAACTGATAATATGGGATAATATGTTCAGCTAAGAATGGTATAAAATCTAAGATATGAGACAACACATTAGCAATACAACTTTATGGATAACGACTTCTCATTTATTGCTATTATTCAATAAACCAAAAGCTGTTATCCACGAAGTTGTATGTTTTATTATTCACTAACCAACTTCTAGGATGCCAAAAGTAAATAAGATAATTGCCATGTCTATATATTCAACCATGACACTAAAGAATGCATGGTTTCGATGGGTCAAAATCAGGTATCTAATTTCATTCGATACCTCACAATTAACATGCCTTTTCACACGAAAACCTTGAGTGTGAAAATATTGATCTATCGATAGCTTACACATCGATGCATAAAACAATAGCTGCCGATAACCCATTGGAAATGCATGACAAAAGCTCACTATCAAACAACATAAAATCTATTTAAGAAAATATGCAATTAAAAAGAACCTAACTACTATGTCAGGGCCACGCAAACATGGGTCACCAAAATGAGCAGTCACTCAGATTCTATCGTGTCGAACCATGCCGACTTGTCTTTAGTTAAAGGAACGAGGGTATTCAGTCCTACTTTTGGGTAGTTCCGTTGGCAATGAGGTTGCGTCAATAGGTTCATTTCCACCAATAAGTCCTTACATTACTTGTGAACATAATTACATATCGGGTTTGTCCTCTGGGTTAATAGAATATGTAAATAGCACTGTCACCTTGAAGAACTATTTTAGCCGCCCTGGACAGTGAAGAGTAGCGAATATAAGCTCTAAGCCTCATATAGAAGTAATTACATAATAGTGAAATCTTTTGTTGCGAACATTACATGGTGTGCTTGAGGTAAATCCACAAAAGCCCCAACTGAGGGAAATCAGGAAAATAAGCAGGGACCTGTGACCTTTAGAAAAATTGGCAAACTTGAGGAATGTGTAATTACTTAAACATTATGAAATATTGCTTCAGTAGGATGGCAGTTGTTTCAGATTCGTCACAATGGAACATTCTATATATATTGATCTGCTGAATGAACAAAAATAATTACAGGTCGCATATCACTGGTTAGACAGCTTGACCGTGAATCCGCGTCGACAGTTAACTTCACGATCTTGGCCACCGACGACGGTTCTCCACCTCTGACATCTACATCCACCATCAACATCGTGGTTCTGGACACCAACGACAATGACCCTGAATTCAATATGTCAGTCTTCACCTTTAACGTATCTGAGGGCAGCCCGAATGGAACGGTAGTGGCTACAGTTACCGCCACAGATAAGGACGCTGGAAACAACGCTTACGTTACATATCTATTGGCGGATGACAAAGGGGGACTTTTCCGCATGGACAGCATTTCTGTGAGTACCAGCGAAATACTACTCAACTTTGGCAGGGACATATATACCACACAAGAGAGGTTAAAGAATACATTTGAGGTTTAATTTGTCTTATCATGACGGATTGATCATAGTCATATGAAAGAATCTGGTGTTCTTTAACGTTTTTTCAGTATTTTATATACTGTATGAAACTAGTTACTTCGAATGTCGAATGTCGAGCCATAACTCTCAAACTAATGAATATTTTTGCATGAAACTATACATGTGTATTGTGCCATTACCATATGCTCAACAATTGCCTTTAAATATTTGTTTATTTTTTATTTTGTTTGTGTGTTTCCATGGAAGCAAGATCAAAGTGGTAGCATTTTGTTTCCCGTGATATCCCTACGGCAAATGGATATTTCACCATGAAACTATTATCTTTCCAGTCTATAATTTGCTAAAAACAAAATTGTTTTTTTATTCGTAAACACATTTACAGTAACACCTTTAACTAATGTGTCAAATAGGAAGGGGAGAGACCTTAATAAAACACATTGCAGTTGGAACAAGCTAAACTATCCCAGTACCTCTATCAAAGGTGGTATTTCAATATATTGTAACGTTTGTACTTGTGTTATCGTTTGTTTGTTGCACTCAGCAATATTCCAGATATACTAGTGTTATCAATAAAAACATATTGAAGTTTGTACCTGACTCTGTATTTTCGTCCCGCATATGGTATGAGATATGATATGATATGATATGATATGATATGATATGATATGATATGATATGATATGATATGATATGATATGATATGATAAGTGAAGGCATTTATGAATAAATTAAAGCTACAAAACTATTTCCATAAACATATTCAGACATTTCTGCTGAAAGCAGAGCCCGTTGTTCGATTCCGACTATAGTATGAGCCTATGTCTAAGTATCAGTATCAATTAGTGATGATACCAGGTGTTTGTGAAAAGGCGAACGCATCTTGCCCCACCGGTACCATCCGTCACAAACACATGCAAAGGCAAGTCAAGTGTTCACATGGAGAGACATCGGAGTATAGTTACATGTGTCAAAATAGGGAATTGCATAGGACATATTTTTTTGTTACTGATGCGTCAAATGTCTTCGACATGTCTACCATGAAAAAATTTGAAAGCTACACTGAGGCACTGAATGTTGTAACCCTGATCAAACAACGTTTGAGCAAGAGTCGTATGACGCTCTTTGTAATTTTCGAAGAAAGAGCATGCCCCATGTCGTGATAAGGCTTGCCTATTGTTTAAAACGTCATCAAATCACTCACTCAAAATTATTTGAATTATAATGAAAACTTGTATGAAATAAGACATCATTCTCACATGGATGCCATAACCGTGTTTTTGTGGATTAAATGTGTCAGAGTAACATGATTTGAAATGAATCAGATATATTTCTTTGTGTTGTATTTTTAATGTGCTCATGCAAATGTCTTGTAATCTCTGTCCAACAGGGTGAGATCATCTTAGAAGAACTACTGGACCGCGAATACGTGAGCACATACAGCCTAACCGTTACAGCCCGAGACAACCCAATATTCGAAACACCGAGGTTAAAACGGAAAACCATCACCATTGATGTAACAGACGTTAACGACAACAGCCCCCAATTCGCCACCGACTACCAACAACGGATCACTGAGAAAACAAAGCAAGGTGGCACTATACTAACAGTGCATGCAAATGACGAGGATATTGGCGACAACGGTAAAGTGTGGTACTCTCTTCAAGACGAGACTGTCAACGCTACTGCTTTATTCGCCATTGATGCTAACACAGGAGCTATCACAGCAGCGGAAGACCTGTTAGGGCTGGCCGATAATTATAGTCTGATAGTCGTGGCCACCGACGAGGGTACTGGAAACCTCACTGGCAACGCCACCGTGACTGTTACTGTGTTAGACGAGAACCTCAACAGCCCCGTCTTTGTCAACGTTACCGATATCCCCCCAATTCCAGAGGTATGTTAAAAAAGTGTTCCATTGAAAGTCAATCTATAGCGCCCTAATTCGCTGTGCAGAGATCTACATGTAGATCCGCTCCCCGCGTTTCCTGAATCATATTAGTATCTTTGGTTTGAATCCTTGTTTCGCCCTGGATGCTTGTTGGTTTGTCAACACGATACCAGTGCTCCTGGGTTTCAACAAAGCCGTAAGCAGTAAGTAAGGATAAATGTATGGATGAACAGCTTCTTTATTACAATTAAGAGCGACGTTTCGGTGTACGTTCTAACATCGTTATCAAGGACCTATGTCGCTCTTAATTGTAATAAAGAAGTTGTTCATCCATAAATTTATCCTCACTTAGTACTCCAACTTATAAATGCCTATCCAAAAAGCCTTAAGCGTCAAAGATCTGTTGGGGTACAAGTTGCCCAGTCATCTGAGGCGCAATTCGTCCCTGTGCACACCAGAAACCTATGATCATGGGTACGAATTCCGCTTCGCCACGATTATGTTTCTAGGTTTGTAGGCACGATACCCGTTTCACCAAATTGGTTAACGTCACAGACATGAATTTCAGTTCACTTCTCTAGGAACAGAACTACAAAAGGATCCCAAAAGCGCTGATAGCGCTTCATCATGCCCTGATGGTATGGGTCATTGCTGACGCTTCAGTCACTGGCTTGCCAAGTCAGAATTATCTACCCCTCCTTAGCCAGTCTCTTTTGAAATTGAACTCGTATTATCCAACTATCTTTCCAGTGTTCCCGGATGAACTCGAATATCTTCCGGTTTTACGCTACTGATGCGGACAAAGATAAGAATAACAATGGTAAGGTGGAGTTCAATATGACCGACACGTCAGACGTCACCACACAACATTTCAATCTAGACAAGGTTACAGGATCATTAACAATTATCAAGAAACTGAACAGCGAAACGCAGAGTAAATTTACAGTAAGTATTATAACGTGAATATCCCCGTAGTCATTTAAGCTAAAAATAGGCAGCAAGGCGTGCCAAACGACGTCATGGTACGCCTCGATAATAACGTGTTATCGTGCCGACGGCGTCGATTGTTGCTCAAAATATTTATCCCTGGCATGCCTGATCAAGACTCGATTATTTCCAGGCCCCGACATAAAACTGGAATGTTGCAATCGTGGGCGTGAAACAACATTAACACAAGACGCAAATCATAGTTTCAAGGATTTACATGTCTTGATCAAATGTTTGACATGTTTCCTAGTTTCTTGTAGGTTAAGGTACAAATCTACAAAGCTATATACGGAGAGTATTCATTTTGTCTAGCGTAGTGGAATAGCATGTTGATATCATCGTTATATCATTATTATATGTCAATATGACTAAAAAATGTATTACCCTTTTTCTGTAAAAGTCAATGGACAACTGTTAATTTCAGAGATGTTATATCTATATCAGCTTAACATACGATGTAGTTGCATGTTAGTTTACAGACTCAAATCATCGGAGTGGCGACATCTTCTAAGTTGTTACACGCCAATCCATATATAATCTCACCTTCGAACCATCAGAGCTATTTTTGACATTCTGACAGCTGATTCTTCCCAAATCAGACATGTATATTTTTTATTTATGAAATTCCAGTTTCGACTTGCACTTGCGTGATATTAATTTCGATATACGTAACACTTATTTCAATGAAAGAAACATTAGTTTCGATAAACATAACTTTAATTTTGATATGCGTTAAAATTAATATCGACATACGTTACAGCAATTTCGATGTACGTAACAAAATATTTCGATATAGGTTATATCAGTTTCAATATACGATTTGTCAATGTAGATGTAAGAGTTATTTAGTAGTAGTAGTAGTAGTAGTAGTAGTAGTAGTAGTAGTAGTAGTAGTAGTAGTAGTAGTAGATGGAGTTTTAATTAAGGTGTAATCATTATTCTATGTGGTGTTTCAGTTTAAGGTTATGGCGTATGACCTGGGTCTCCCCAGTCTATCTACCATTTCCCGGCTGTACACTATTAATCTGAAGGACGTCAATGATAACCCACCGGTGTTCAATCAGTCCGACACAAGTCAGAAGCATTTCTCTGTGTCTGAGAACGTCATCAACACTTCACTTGGACCCATCCGAGCTGTAGACCCGGACAAGGATTCCCAAATCTGCTACGCTATATCAGGTTAACAATGGAAGCAAGACACACCGTGCATATATACTACCTGACAAAAGAAAGTATACAATTGAAAATTGCCAAAACAATACAAACCTTATGAAAACGCTATTAGGCTGAAAACTACACTAGGATACCGTATCAAATACATCACCATCGAATGACCATTTCTTGTTTGTTTCATCTTTAGCGACAAAATATTAACGTTATCAAAACATTACTACGCTAAACACTGCAAACTAAAGATCCGAAACACAACTATGATACCCGTTACCCGTATCAAATACATCACCATCGAATGACCATATCTTGTTTGTTTTATCTTCAGCCGAAAAATTAGAAACCTTATCAAAACGTTATCAGGCTGAAAACAGTCGCCGAAACACTGCAAACTTAATGTCCAAAATCACAACTATGATACCCGTATCAAATACAACACTACCATTACAACATAACCATTACTTTCTTTTTTTATTATTTTAGTCACTATCAAGCATGGTGGTATAGTTCCATTTGCCTGGTAGTTTATACAGTAGTACTTGTAGGATGCTACACGTGGGTGTAATTGAAATATTGTAATGGCTGTGGTGTACTAAAGTAACAATGTGGGTCTTTCACTGCAAGTTTGCAATCTATTTATAGACAACGCTCCGTTTATCTTATTCGTGATTGAGTTGTGTTTAACGCCTCCTTTATATAAGCTTAGGATGTGTGTGTGTGTGTGTGTGTGTGTGTGTGTGTGTGTGTGTGTGTGTGTGTGTGTGTGTGTGTGTGTGTGTGTGTTTGTTGGCGGCGGGGGTTGGGTGTGTAGGTCGTGAACGTTTACTTGGAGAGGCCCTCGTGGTGTTTGAAAAGGAACTAAACAAAAAAATAAAAGAATAACACAAACAACCAAACAACTGTCGACATAAACATCATTTATTTTTACAGACACGATTTATACTGTCAATCTGAAGCAGAGGATCTCTTCTGACAACAGGACATTGTACCTAGATGTCATCCAACCGTTTGACAGAGAGAATGTGACTGAGTTCACAGTGAAAGTCACAGCCACAGATTGTTCACCAGCGTACTACAACAAGCTGTGTGATAACTCGACTCTCAGCCTACCAACCTACGAAACGTCCACCCTCGTAACAATTACAGTCCTGGACAAGAATGACAACCCACCCGTCTACCGCCAGCCTGTCTTGTCAAAGGGAATACGCAATACTGTGACTTTGGGCAGAATTATTTTTAATCTTGATGTAAGTTGTAAGAGCATGTACAATAAGTGCTTTGTAGTGTCGTTATGTCGCCTGTAACTATTTCTGATACTGGCAACGCGGATTATATCATGGTAGAAGCAGTACAGCAATACAAACCTTCAGCCGAACAAGAAGTTCGGAACAGGAAGAACAAAGCTTGATGGAAGGTGCGTTGACTGTTTTATTACCTACAAGGGCAAACATATCGGGGTTCATTGAAAATCATATGTGTCCTTGGGTCATATCACGTCACAAGACAACAGTGTCTTGTTTCCGTCATCCGGACGGCATTGTTGACGTCAATAAGTTCAGTTTGTTGTTAATTCTCAAAGAAACCATTAGCCCCGCATTGTGCCGTGATGTAGGAATGACGTCACACTAGAAACGGCGACATAGCTTAAAATTGTTGACGTCATGCTGTTGCGACTTGCTGTCCTTATAGGTGAACACTAGATTTCGTCTCTGTATGTACATGAAGACATCTTCGGTTATAAATAGAACATTATATTCAGTTCATGTCATACCATGTTTACGACACTTGTGCCTAAATTTCGATATTTCCCTCGCTCTGGCTCGGAAAGTGCCGGAATTAAGACACTCGTGTCGTAGATATAGTATGACATGAACACTCATTTAATATCCTTTATTTATGTTAACGTGGAATATTGTTGCGCCAACCCCAAAAATCAAGAGTGTGAAATAAAAATCATACCAGTTTAAACCCTTTTTATGAACCCAGAGCCTGATTTTTACGCTTATGAAAAAAGTCACACTTTGTTTCCAGCTGACTTTGATAGGTTTTTGATGACACTAAGCTGTAAGCTGAAATCCTATCCACTGCTTGACTACTTTTCCAAGCAGTGTGTTTTTTGTTTCAAAGTATACGCTATTATAATAATACAACTTTAACATAACTGTCACTTTTCACCAAAATACCCAACTGTAAATGGAGAATATTATATTATGCCTCCGACCATGTGTGTTAACTTTAGAAAACAAAACAAATAATTCAGTGTCTAATGTATATGTACATTGTTATTTCCGCAACCGTCCAAAGGTTTCGATAACCAACCGTTGAAAATGAAACGCCTTAATGATAATAAATGCATGCTTTTATTCCAGACACTGGTATATGATCGTGACAGCCCTAAATTCAGTCGCCATAGCTTCTACAGGGTCAACTCCACAGAAGCAGACACCAGCCTCCTGCAAACGGGGTACAACTCTGAGAAACACCCCATCCCCATCTCTGTGACAGGAAACGGCACGGTTGCCACCAATATGTCCTTCTCGGCTGTCATGTACGGATTCTTCATCATGAAGGTGGCCGTCAGCGACAGCGCGGGGATGGATGTGGCAGACCTGAAGGTGAACATGATTTAAACATAAACTTTCAAAGGGCTTCCAAAACCTTTTAAGACATGTTGAAGACATTTCAATATGTGGAAAACATGATGTAATTACCCATTTCGACTTGTACCATATGTTAATGTATCTTTAAGGTTCACAATTTACTTGCCTTTGCATGTGTTTGTGACTGGTCCAACCAATACGCTCACCTTTTTGCGAACACTTGGTATCATCACTATTTGGAAGTTATTAATAAAAACATGATCATGATATAGTCGGAATCGTACAAGCGACTGTGCGTTTAGTTGAAATTTGATATGGATATGAAAAGTGTTTTGTCGCCTGTTGTCTTTTCTCCTCATATAAATTGTCAACAGTGTGCCTTACCCTGTATTGAGGAAGAAGATGATTTCGCAGTACGGAATGTACTGCACAGATTTATACGCTGGTAGAGGCGTCGAGATAGCTTCGTCATTTTCCACATAGGTTCATCGTGAATCTGTGCTCGAATATTACCGAGAGCAGCGTAAAACCATATTCTGTCACTTCACACACATGTACCTCACATGTATCATTTCGGATCAGGTGGTTACATGTAATTGCAATGTGTTACCTAGCTGATTGTGTGTCATCTAACTCATTGTTCGTTGCTCTTTTTATCAACCGCTGATCTACCTAGCTCAAACACCATTTCTTACAGGCGGACATGACAGAGCTGACTTATTGCTGACTTCATGTGTAAAAAAACAACACTGACTCACTCACTTCTAACTGTGGTTGTGGAACTGGTTGCCATGGTATCCGCCACCATATCTAAGTACTAGAACTCTCTTGGCTGCTGGATTCGTGTTGGTTCGAATGCCAAATTTGCCTTCATTAGCTTATCGGTACTTCTTGAACTCAGTTCAATTAACATACGCATGAGAACAGCATAAGTTGCAGTGCCAAGAAGCCAAGCTGTTATTCTTATGATCGTTCACTTATACATTATTCTGCAGATTTTCATCATTGCCGACTTCCAAGTTTTGAAAATCACATTCATGCAAAGTATCGATGACGTCTTAAAGATACAGGACAATGTTTTAAGGTGAGAGAAACAGTTTATTACTCAGAAAAAAGTGAAGTCTATTAGAAATGTAACCATCGTTACGAAGACGCAATACTTGTAATTGCCTCTTGCAGAAAGGTTCAAAGAATGAATCAAGCCTTGATACTGTTTCCATAAATGGAGGATGTAATTGTGATGTCATAACTATTCGAGATGTAACAGAATTCCTTCTTGATAGAATCGGTTACTCCTCGAAGATCGCTTTTTTATAGAATCGTGTCATCTGGATGAATAATGAATGTAATACGTCAATGAAATAGAGGTAATAGATAAAAGATACCCTAACTCTAACCCAAAACCTAAATAAAACCTTACCCTAACTCTACCTAACCTAAAGACCTAACCCTAAACCTAACCCTTAACGTAACCCTACCTAACCTAAAGACCTAACCTTAAACCTAACCCTTAACGTAACCCTACCTAACCTAAAGACCTAACCCTAAGCCAAAGCCCAAGCCTAACCCTAACCCTAACCCTAACCCTAACCTTAACCCTTACCAAAACAAAAAACTTAAATTTCAAACATTTGTCCAGCTGTCTACCTTTGCTTGATATGTGCTACATAACTAGGAAGAGGTGTTTATTAATTACTTTCATTATTTTCACCAGTGACATGAGTAACGCAACAGGGTACACATTTCTCACCAATGATGACGTTGCGTCTCACCTTGACCAGGATGGAAATGTACAGCCCTACCAGTGAGTGTTGTGTGTGAAACTGATGTCTGGTATCAAGTTTAAAGCTCTCATGGACGTTTGGTTTATCACATCAATAACATAAGGGGTTAATTTGATATTTTGATATCATGGGAAAAGTTTCTGTCTTAAAAAAAACTGATAATTTTTTCCCACAATTCAAGTATTTTCGCTATGATGATGAAGTTTAGATATCTGATGAAACAATCAACATCATGAAGATTGATGAAAGAGTTCTTTAAAAACAACTGATTATTTTCTCCCCACAATTCAAGTATTTTCGGTACTTATGATGATGAAGTTTTGATATCTGATGAAACAATCAACACCATGAAGATTGATGAAAGAGTACTAATGCTCAATGTCACACTTTCCCTCCAGCTCAGACATGTTTGTACATGCAGTGGATCCTGCTACTGGAGAAATACTGGATGCAGAAAACACAAGAAGGTAAGTAGAACCCATGAGACAGGGAAATGATAATGCAAAATAGACTGGAAGGTGTGTGGGATCCTGAGACTGGAGAAATATCGGATGCAGAGCAGAGTGGAAGGTAATTGAGTTCAGTGGATTCTGAAAATGAAGAACTACCACATTCAGAGCAAAATGGAAGGTTGGTTTTTACAGCGGGTCCCGGGGCTGGAGAAATACCGGATTTCATAATAGACTTGAAGATTCTTGAGTGCAATGCATCGTGATATTGGAGAAACATTCGGGAAGAAATGTAGATATAGGTAATTATTATGATCAGTGATGGACAGTGAGGATGCTTGATGTTGAACACTTGCAATGCTTGATGTTGGACAGTTAAAATGAATAAGAGGAATAAATGGAAGAGATTTATTATCATATTGACATACTGATGATGTCTCATAAGGTAATTGGGGGTAACCTCTACATTGACTGTTTTTGTTTACAGGATTATTGACAGAAATCAAGGCCTTGGATACAAACTCATTAACAAATACAAAGTCACACAAGTTGGGGTAAGATATATCATTGTGCAAGGAAATGTATATGCACAGCTAATGGTCAAAGCTCTATCATTGCCGTCCAGAATCCGTGTGTGTGGTATTTGATGCAACACCGCATCTCTTACATCATCTTTATATCATCTGTTCACGAAACAATATACATCGTCAGTGAACTTCTTAAAGTTTGTTCATGGTGCAGACCAATAGCATTCTGGCCCGTATGCTAAGTAAGGAACGCAGCTGCAATTATAGCATGTCCGTATTCAACGGCTCCACACAGATACATGTAACGGTTATGGCTTGCTTTTCTAACACAGGAAGCTGACGCTACCGTTGCTAAGCAAGACTACAGCGAGAGACGAATGTACATCCTCATCGCCATCATCTGTCTCCTTGGTTTCACCTTGCTCCTCCTCATCTACATCTCCTGTAACAGGATACAGAGGTCAGTGTACACAGAGATAATTATACAAGCGTGTGTGTCATAATGATTTTACGAAACGAATATCAGAATTCTCGTATTTCCCGAGCGGGAAATATGTGTAAATCTACATGTTTGTGATCAAATGCTCAGTTCTTTTTGTTTTTCTTGTTAAAATGTTTCTAACTGAAATGGCCACAAGAAAGAAATGATGGTGCCTCATTATGTTTTGTTTTTAGATATAAGTGGAAACTTAAGGCAGCGACGATTGACGTGAAAGGTAAATGTATAATTGCATATCAATTAAATGTCACAGTATTCTTTATCACAAAAAATAGATAAGAGGGGAGGCTAAAATGTTCTGAGCTTAACTATGATGTGGACGGTGTTGATGCACATCCTAATTATTTTTCAACTTAATCTTCTCCGAGGTCCACACATATCTGCCAACGATGTTGTGGTGTCTGGTGTTGAAGGCACCCTCCTTCCACAAAGCGATGTTAGCACTACGACTATCGTAAGCCTGTGTTAAAGTATGAGAGCAACTATCATCTCAGCGTAAGGGTCGCTTTATCGAACGAGACCCTAGTTGGTTAACAAATACTACACAGGAGACATTAAGTCGTAATCATTGTCCTGATGCATGCAAGGCAGTCCTTTCCTCAAGCATGAACGTCAATGTTAACCCCATGGCAGATTTGACGGTGGATCGGTTATGATCATAATGTGGTGTGGCATCATTACATGACTGAGTAAACCCCATTCCATATTGTGCAACGAGTGAGTGAGTGAGTGAGTTAAAATTTTAAGTCACATCGACAATATTTCAGCCATATCGTGACTATCGAGGGTGATATGATAAATATTGTGTAACGAAGGGTCACTGCACAGTACTATCGGGACAACATACTGACAGCCATCGTTGTCCAGTTTGCAAGGCGTGTGCGGCTGACGTTTTGTCATTCAAGGCGACAAAGCCCATGCTCATCGTGCACCAATCGTCAATGCTTACCTACAGCAGCACAACATTCATAGAATGCCATGGCCAGCCATGAGGCAAGACCTTTACTTCACTGAACACGTCGTGGACATGATAGGGATACGCACATGCGTCAGTGTCAATGGCCGTCATTTTGGCTGAACTTGAACTTGGCCGGGCACTTCAAGAGGACGGGGGGAGAGGGCAGACGAGAGAATGAATATTTGACAAATCATAGCGGTTATACGCACTACTGATCCAATAACGTTAACTTTGAAATTTCCCATTTTATCCTTGTCCATCAAGATCGTTAACGGTTATAACAGCTACTGTCATACTTCACTACCAGTTTTAATGTGTTCCCAATTCGTTCATTTTTTGTCATATAATTTTAACTTGAATATGCCTTTAATTTTGGAAATTTTAAGTTGAAAAGAGTATAGTTACAAACCGAGACCAACAGGAGTACATGCAAAACTGTTGTCCGGGGGTGGACAGTGCAACTACGTCCAAAGATCAATATAAGTAACTAGTTCACACACAGGTAGAGAAGAATATTCCTTTACGCTTCATAGGTTTGAACACCTGTGTTACATCATCCCTTTACTTCATGTTTCAGGGCCAATTCATGAAGAACGGGAAGAGAGCGGCTTTGTAAAGTAAGTGTAATACAACTAAGTACAATAAATCTAGACCTCCTCCGTGGCCTAGTGGTAGAGTGTCCGCTCGAAGGGTATTAGGTCCACGGTTCGCTCCCAGGCCGCGTCATACCAAAATACGTTTAAAGATGGCACTTGTTGTTACCCTGCCTGGCGCTCGGCAATAAGGAGCTAAAATAAGAACTGGTCGGCTCGGAGTCAGTATACTGTTATATGTTGCTAGCACAATGAAATCTGCATTAGTCCGTACATAGCCACACACACATACTTGCATGCACGTCGCTATAAAAGTGCAACAATCTTGGAAGCGACGTTAAGCGTCATTTCACCTCACATCACCTCAAACACATCACGTCGGTTGTGGTGTCTTGCTATGGTATTTCTATTCATATTCTCGTGTACTCATCGGTAAATGCATAAACTACTCAAAGGTTTGATTTTTGCGGGGTTTGTTGTCCCACACATAATTTGTCTGTATCACCTGTGCATCTGTGTGTAAATGAAGTCGCGTGATAGAATATGTAGTTCGAGAGAGTGGAGAGATTCTGGGTTAGATAGGTATCCTATGCTGTGCGATGCGCAAACATGAATCGGGTGATCAGAGTGGAAGACTTGGTAGAATGTGTTTCATCGTACATCACCGGCGGGGACGTCGTTCATTATATCAATCACAGGGTTGTCTGGTTCAGATTCGTTCACTTACAGGCCGCCATCGTGTAGCTGAATATTGCTGAGTACGGCGTTACACAACACATACAAATATGCCCTGAAGTCGTTACTGATTACACCTGCGATCTGTTGTTTTCTTCCAGTATCAATCCACTGTTCAATAAAGAAATCGCCCTACATCAGGAGATGGAAACACAAAGGTGAGTGATTGTCCCACAGGCAAAGCTACATGCAGAACAGTGAGTGGATCGGCGAGTGAGTGGTTGGTTGGGCGATGAGTGAGTGAGTGAGTGGGTGGGTTGGGAGGGCGAGTACGTTTTTATGCCACTTTTAGCAATATTCCATAGGGGAGTCAATATACTGTGTCTGAGTGGGGTATTCATTTTAACCTGCGGCATGGTATCTCAGTGGGCTAACACTATAAAATCGACATTAGTCCGGACTAATACAAGAAGACACGACCCGTGAAGATCCGGGGCAGATAGGTCTTCAGCAACCCATGCTTGCCGTAAAAGGCGACTATGCTTGTCGTAAGAGGCGACTAACGGGATTTGGTGGTCAGTCTCGCTGACTTGGTTGATGCATGCCATCGATCCCAATTGCGTGGATCGATGCTCATGATATTAGTGACTGGATTGTCTGGTCCAGACTCGATTATTTACAGACCGCCGTCATATAGCTGGAATATTGCGATGCGGCGTTAACAAGCCAACCAATCAACCAACAAGAAGACACACGCACGCACGCATGCACGCACGCACGCGTGCATGCATGTCGCTCTATTTGTGTAATAATCTTGAACGCGACGCCAAACCCCATTTCACCACTAGTGCCCGTCAGGATCCCCCTCAGGGTTCGAATCTCACATTCGCCCTGGTTATCATTCAGTGGTGTATCCAGGACTTTGGCATGTTCGGTGTCGGCGACATAGTGATGCTATAAGCCCAACACACTGACTCACTGCGTTCTATGTGTACCAGTAATGATTGTGATCAGATGCTTATGTCATGATACAACAGTAAAGATAAAACCTTCCTCTTCCCCAGCATTGCGTCAGGCGACTCGCTGGACAACAACCAGGTCCTCTACGACGGTCGGGCGAAGGAAGACGATGAACAGGAGATCACAGTCAACTTCTTCGACGAGAAACAGCAGATCCGGTACAGCAACAACGCTCTTGGGGAGGTGCTGCGGCAATACGACTTCATCGACGAGGAAATGGGGACACGGGGGCACGACTTGGGGGATTCTGCCAGCTCCAGCTCGGAACAAGGGGAATCAAACACACAGGGCAAATTAGTCGTTGGAAGAAGACAAAATTTTGGAGATCTCGATGACCTGGAATCTACAGAGATTTGAAAAGTGTCACTGATCAATGAACTGAAGTGAAAAGACCCTAGACAACAGAAACATACGTGAAGGAATACATTCTGTGTACGTAAATGACACTGAAACACTGAAACATACTTTGACGATACTTTGCAGTATGTACACGCTCCTTTTACGTTATGTCAGTGCCTTATTTTATAACTTCTTCTTTGTTGGTACTTACTTGTTTGCTGTGATGATGTTTTGTTATGACAACGTCAGGCTGTGCCTTGAAGACAGATTGTCCTTCAATTATGAATTCCCAGCATATTGTTGTCGTTGGAGTACTCACATGAACTTCTAGAGCATGTACCGAATGTACATGTGGTAATTATGATTTATTGACTTGATCTGTCTTGGAATATTATATACAGTGAAACTTCTTTAGTCTCGACCCCATTAATCCGGACGACTTCTACATACATAAGAAAGAGATGACTCCGTGACACTGATATGTTATTCCGAACATTTGTTTATCCGGACGATTTGACTGGTAACTGTACATGTACCGTGCCGATTAATGGAGTTTCACTGTATGGTCAAACATTGTAGCCACGATAATTGTTTCCATTTTGGTATGATCAGCACATAGCTGACATTGAATTGTGTCTTAGTGCTAGTTTGTTTTGTTTTTTTAATTGTTGTTATGGTTTGAAAACAGTACGAATTCTTGTTTTGTGCTTACTGTTATCTGCAGCTCTTCGTTCACATACACGAACATATTGCTGACAGTTGTTTGACATCACCAGCATATGAAATGGTGTCAATGATATATGCATATTTGTACATTTATATTGATGTAACTCCCATGTCATTGCTAGACGAATGTGCTTTAAAGGGAACTCGGTACGTTACATGCTGTTGATCAGCAAATATACAGGTACGTGAGACCACAATATATTAATTATTTTATTTTCATCGTAATTTTTAAAGAAAACGTGGGGCATGAATTATTTTAATGCATTTTACTTTTGAAACCAAACTGATAAAGGCATCTGTGTACATGAAACACGAATGCTCGGTAGGACTTATATCGTGGTGTAATTAATCAAGCAAAGAAAGATCGGAATCAATAATTTTCTTCATCTGCAGGATGAAAATGATGTGAGGCAGGCAGGATAAAAAAATATAATTAATTTATTATGGCCTCAGGATAAAAATCAAAATAAGATATTGGTGCAATATGGTAACAATTGCCAAGCAGTATTCAAATAAGGCACAGGCAGTATTATGATGTGGATATTTATGAACGTTATCATTGTTGGTATTTCAGCATGATTAAATCATGCATGTCAATTGTTGATCGATGACAAATCATATAGGATCGTTGTTTGTTATGTTATTGACGTCCATCTGAATCAGTGTGATATGATAAATATCATGAATGAGATGTTGACATAAAATGGATGCAGTCAAACTGGTCGCAGTGTGAGAAGACAAAAATAAATTATTTTCTTAATATGGTCATCGAGCAGTTGTTTTTATGTATCGCCATACAACGTCAACACCAACGTCTCGATTTTCCGACGAAACAGATTTCATTGGGCGTAAAAGGCAAAATAGCGGGGAAAATTGTATGAATGGATCACTTATAATCAGTGATGATACCAGGTGTACCGCGAAAAGGGTAAGTATGTCTTGCCCTACCGGCACTTACACCGGGAACAGTTGGTGTACGAATGGCGTTTATCAATTAATTAAGTGTTGTGATACTCTTATAAAGACACAAAGTAGAGATTGTATTTTTTGGGGTATCACTTCAACCGATATCACTCTCTCCGTCCGTATATAAAAAGTGTGTTTATTGTTGTGAAGTCCTTACTCGCGGGTTCGAATTCTATTTTCGCCCTGGTTGGGACTCGTAGTTTGTCAGCATAATACCAGTACTCATAATACCCGTAAAAATTATGTATACCTTTTCGTAAACGGAAAACGGTTGTTCGAAACCAAAGCGCGCAGTCTGGGATAGTATTGGTTGCTTTTGTGGAATTGTTTATTCACATGTATACATGTATGAGGTAATATATTTATGAACAGGCACCGCATACAATGATCTTCCTACGATGTATGATTACATAATTATTAAGAACTACAAACGTCATGTTGAACATTGAGGACATGGGGTACTTTGTGGATTGGAACTGACCTCAGACTTCAGATGGTAGCTCGACGATGTGTCATAGCTCATGATCACTCTCCAGTCTAGTTAACCTGGGACATCACAATACAGGTACCCCGTTAATCCGAATCCCGTTCATCAAGGAAGCCCTTTTTCCGTGCAATTATTATTGAGAACATATACGTATGAAACAAAAGCCTTGTCCTTCATCGCCACTAACCTCCTCCGTGGTACAGCAAACAGAACGTCTGCCCAGAAGCGGAAGGTACCTGGTTCGATCTCGTGGTCCCTTAATTTTCAAAATACGTTGAAAAGTGGTACCATGCCTGGCTCTTGGCATTGAGGGGCTGAAATAAGATCTGTTCGGTTCAGAGTTAGTATGTGTCTGAGTGGGGTATCTTTGTTAACCTGAGGCATGGTAGCTAAGTGGCTAGCGCCATAAAACCGGCATTAGTCCGGGCTAGTACAGGCAACCAAACACACGCAGGCATGCGTGCATGCCCGCAGCTATATGTGCAGTGATCTTGGACGCGACGTTAAGCCTAATTTCACCTCACCTTGTCGGGCTCTCGGTCAACATTTGCCAGCTGTATCACGACGACCCGTACGTAAGCGAGTCTTGACTAGGATAACCATTTGTTGATTTGATAGCATGAATACTGTTTCACGACGCCATGACATTTAACCAGGCAACACAGTGTGGCCACCTGACGGTCAACGACATGGGTACAGGGATTTATTCTGCCCAGATACCACGGGGAAGGCCTCCGACACACTCATATATGAACGTGAGTCCTATTTGCTGCATTTTCAACGGAGTGCTACAGTGTTAATGTCCATCTAGCCAATGATCACGGAGAACAGCGCTTTGTTCTTGTTTGTGTTTGTTTGTTGTTCACGCAAGGAAAATCAGAAACGAAATCATATGAAATGGCGTTCTGTAGTGTTCATGTCTTCATCTGTCACTGGTGCCATCTTGGTGTGATCCTTCGCTCTGGCTCACTGGAATGGGTTATATGAAAAGTGTCCATTGCTGCTGATGTTGGTGTAGAAGTTTCTCGCTTTCTCTCTCAAGGACGATATACTGCATCTCAACTGTACCTCTCTGGAGAACGGCCAAGCTCCAAACACGGCGTTAGGGATTCGCTGCAATGATTCCGGTGAGTTGAGAACAGGGGGCATGACCTGTAAGTACGGGCTGGAGGTTTTCCCTTGCGTGGTGGCGGAGTTTGGGCTCTCACTGGCGTGATGATCGCAGCACCCAAGCTCCCGGCAGCCCGATGACCGCTGCTGTTTCCTCCACTTTGCCCGGCGGTTTTGGAACCAGACCTACAACACGGTGAGCTGGTTATGTAAATAGCCATGACCTGCACTGACTGCTTGATGAATAATGTCTCGCATTATGCATTACAGGCTAGTTATTATAACTGTTACAATAATAATAATATATCCGTAAAGATCCGGGGTAGAATAGGTCTTCAGGAACCCATGCTTGCCGTAAAGGCGACTATGCGTGTAGTAAGAGACGACTAACGGGATTGGGTTGTCAGGCTCGCTGACTTGGTATATGGCATGTCATCGTATCCCAGTTGCGTGGATCGATGCTCATGATGGCAATCACTGGATTGTCTGGTCCAAGTTCGATTATTTACAGACAGCCGTCATATAGCTGGAATATTGCTGAGTACGGCGTTAACCAACCAACAAACAAACATATTAACAATCACGTCGACTCAAACGTCAGGTTTTGCAGTCAGCAGGTGTACGGATATGTGTAGCGTCCTGAAGCGTTCAAAAATTCCCACCTGTCCGTTGCGTAGACTCAAATGCAGTGGTTAATGCGTTCAGCGATAGCCCGGGTTCATCTTCATCCTGTACAGTACACTCACCTGCACTCTAGCCTGTCAGCTCCATCCTGTACAGTGTACTCACGCGCACTATAGCCTCTGTCAGCTCCATCCCGTACAGTGTACTCACGCGCACTATAGCCTCTGTCAGCTCCATCCCGTACAGTGTACTCCCCTGCACTCTGGCCTCTGTCAGCTCCATCCTGTACAATGTATTCTAGCCTCTGTCAGCTCCATCCTGTACAGTGTACTCACCTGCACTCTGGCCTCTGTCAGCTCCATCCTGTACAATGTATTCTAGCCTCTGTCAGCTCCATCCTGTACAGTACACTCACCTGCACTCTAGCCTCTGTCAGCTCCATCCTGTACAGTGTACTCACCTGCATTCTGGCCTCTGTCAGCTCCATCCTGTACAGTGTACTCACCTGCACTCTAGCCTCTATCAGCTCCATCCTGTACAGTGTACTCACCTGCATTCTGGCCTCTGTCAGCTCCATCCTGTACAGTGTACTCACCTGCACTCCAGCCTCTGTCAGCTCCATCCTGTACATTGTACTCATCCGCACTCTAGCCTCTGTCAGCTCCATCCCGTACAGTGTACTCACCTTCACTCAAGCCTCTGTCAGCTCCATCCTGTACAATGTATTCTAGCCTCTGTCAGCTCCATCCTGTACAGTGTACTCACCTGCACTCTAGCCTCTGTCAGCTCCATCCTGTACAGTGTACTCACCTGCACTCTGGCCTCTGTCAGCTCCATCCTGTACGCCAGGGCCTCCCGCATGAAGATGTCAGGGTAGTGGGTCACCCGGAACGCGCGTTCCAGTTCCTCCAACTGCCACGCACTAAAGTTCGTCCTCATCCGGGCGCGATGCTGGGTCAGGGGCGGACCAACATCTGCAACAGCAACGTTCAACGTTGATATATCTGCAAGTGAATGAATGTTGTTTTCAGACGCAGTCAGCAGTAGCGCAGCTATATCACCGCGGAAAAAAATACTTGAATCTGATGCAGGTATACCTTAGAGAAAGGACTAACGCCATCAGGGTACGTGTCAACACTTTCAGACATGTTTCACATTGTGACCATCCAATCCTCGTTTTCGTCGGCTTATTCGAGTACCCAACCCTCGGCCTTCTTGTCACTGAACCCCTACTGAAGCTGTATTTGTATGCATCTGGAAATCAATTCCGCCCTTTTTTATTGGCATGTATACTAAAGTTCCATTTTTTCATTTGGACAAATATAGGCTATACATGACATGCGATCACATTTTGATGAATGTCTTCCGATACTTAAACAGATCAATGGTGCAAGATGTTCAACCAGATGATCGCAAACACCGAATCATATCATCTGATACAAAGAAGCAAGTAAACAAACGGATAGTGACAATTGCAATGGAGCAGTTGTCGATTTCGGTTCCTTATTTCAATATAAATACGACGCTTTGTACAAAAAATACAACGAGCTTGGTCAGAAAATCATATTTTTTAAATGACCATTTTATATTGAAATATATAATAAATACAGCTTAGCATATTCCCAGTTGAATATAAAACCATACGTGCACGAGTTTCTTTCTCAACTTTTCACATTTACAAATAATTACGCCTACGAGTGAAAGCATTATGCATGTAGTCACGGACAAGGACATTGTACAGCAAGGCTTGAACTCTGTCCATGAACAATTACATCTCGTTCACATGGGCGTGTCAACGCTGAGAGTCAACCGAGTACGTAATTACCACATTTACTGCATATTAAACAATTGTCCTACTATCAACCAAATTTTGACGAATGGTCCTTGTTTGTATTTTCTAATAAAAGATGTTCTGCAAAAACACATGCAAATTGGTTAAACATTTCAATAACTTCTCAAAAATATGCTGTATATTATCTATGAAGTATTTAGTACATTATGCTCTTGTTTAAATTTGACATTATTGATTGAGTTTGATTTTACGCCGCTTTTAGCAATATTCCAGCAATATCACCAGAAATGGGCTAAATTTGACATTAACAATATTTCAATCACATCATGTCCGCGGAACGACGGGCCACCTTCACTTCACTTTATACAATATTGATGAAGGATTAATCGGACTTATTTCCAACGAGAAGGATTATTCATGTAAAAGGATGATATAGAATAAGCGGCCTTTCTTTCACTTGAACGTTCTGGACTTCTGGCAGGATCAAGGACAAAAGCATCACTAATCTAACCGTGAGCATGTGTGGGATCGTTGATAACATGTTTGCCAACTTATATCTTCTAAATATATCAACCTGGGCGAAATACCTGCCCATGTTTAAATATTACAAATGGCCTTCTGAAGAGATCATTGAGGTTGATGTATTCAGCACTGTCATAAGTCCAAAACATGTACTTAAATTCAACAATCTGTTCTTATCATTTATATGCCTCTCATTGTGATTTCTTTATGGGAATGTATCGAACGAATAGATCCATGGCAACCTATGCTGGTCGTAAGAGGAGGCTTAATGGATCGGATGGTCAAGCTCGATGACTTGATTAATATGTGTTTGTTCTTTAACGCCGCCCTCAGCAATATTCCAGCTGTATAACGGCGGTCTGTAAATAATCGAATCTGGACCAGACAACCCAGTGATTGACATCATGAGCATCGATCTACGCAATTTGGATACGAATCATACGATGACATGCATCAACCAAGTCAGCAAGCCTGACCACCCAATCCCGTTAGTCGCCTCTTACGACAAGCATGGGTTTGCTGAAGAGACTTGATCAATTGCGTGTCTTCGTACTCCTGGGTCTCTGCTAGCAATACAAATACTGGGGTCACAAATGTAAAATTCAGACCACCATAACTCTACAAATCGGTTAAATCTGCCAGGCTTGTTACGATGATTTCTAAGAATGAGTAGAATAGCCCAAATGTTTGGATGGTGTGCAAAATAGAACACCATAGAATTATTAATACATATTGCTTCAATAAAATGCAGCATTTCCTGATGACTTTGAAATAGCCTGTTTCACATACGCATAATCGACAAAGTATTCCTGAACTGAGAACCAACCTGTACATGTCATGTTGTTTATATACTCTCAGGTGCATTAGGTGTGGTTTCATTCATGTCATCTCATTAATTACTGGATCCATAGAAGTCCTACGCATACCAGTGCGTATTGTTTACATTTCCATCGTTGATGAGTACGGAAACCTCGAGCGAGAATGTTATTTTTTTTATATGAGATATGTTCAGATAAATCTGGTATTTCATCACTAAATACATCTTATTAATAATTGAATATGAGTACATTTTCCTTTAGCATTTTTTGTATGAATAATGGATTCGTCTGGCCAGGTGGTGCCCCAAAATGCTTAAAATATTTCACACATGAAAGAAGTGTGCATTGTCTAATAAACTTTATTCTAGCTTTAAATTAATGGTACGTGTAGATTGTACACAACCCAGAACAAACATGCGATGAGTGGATTGGGTCCGTTCAATACATGTATTAATGACACTGGTGAGGTGAGATGAAATTGGGTTTAACGTCGCGTCCAAGATAATTGCACGTATATAGCGACGTGCATGTACGTGTGTGTGTTTGTATGGCTGCGTGTACTAGTCCGGACTGATGCCGTTTTATAGTGCTAGCTCACTGAGATACCATGCCGCAGTTTAACATGAATGCCCCACTCAGACACAGTATACTGCCTCCGAGACGACTAGTCCTTGTTTTAGCCCCTAATGCCGAGCGCCAGACAGGGTAACAACAAGTACCATCTTTTAACGTCTTTGGTATGACGCGGCCTGGGATCAAACCCCGGACCTTCCCCTCTCCGGGCGGACGCTCTACCAGTAGACCACGGAGGCGGTCCTATTCATGACACTGACAATGAGGAACGTGAGACGCAAAGAGACGCAAAATACAAAGTTCAGTTTTACATTTGCCGATTACACAACACAAAGTGCACGAAAAGAAGATTCAGACAGTAATGTTTTGTGGCAGAAGTTTACATAGATGTTTCTTACATTTGATATATATGTGATCAACGAAGAATTATTGATTAGACCAGGAAATCGTTTGACAATGTAATCAGCGTAGGAATAAAACATCAATGCAATGCTCACATGAATAATTGAACATACACTATCCAAACTTCATAATCGCGATAATTAAAGTAAATATAAAAAGCTAAGGCAAGATAATAGTTACTTTTCATTATCCGTCAAATCAGATTCCATATGTCGTGAAAGGCAAAACAGCAGTGAAAATGATATGAATAAACAACTGAATATCAGTGATAACACCAGGAGTTGAATAAAACATATCAAATGCAAATATGCAGGAATCCGAAAACACAAAGGTAGTTGAAGGTTATAAATTTGCTTTCTTTGTATCTATTTCAATACGTTTATAGTTAGAAAAACATTTTCTTCAAAGTTCGTATTTCACTCGAAATCATGAAATCATGTTTTAAGGTTTTGACAGTTAATTCCTTAACTATCCCTAAACACCATCCCGGTGTTTACAAACAATAGCATGGTTCATTTAAATGTTATCTCACCATTTCTCCCCGGCGACTCCAGACTCTGGCTTGTGGCGTTGTCCGTTCTTCTTTCAAAAGTTTTCCCCAAAATTCGATCAATTCCAAAACTTAAAGACGCCGACTCAACAACCTTTCTAGCACTCATCCTCTGGTATGCGAACTTATGATATTCAGTTCCCTGTTAGTCTGCAGTTATACGCATATGTGGCGCCGTTACCATGTGTACGAGACGTCATGCATCTAAAACAATCCCCTACCTGGAATCACAACATTAATTCGCCATGGTTCATGAGATTAATTTCATCAATTTCATTTAGGTCAATTTTCTTATTTAATTTCACTTCCCCGTTAATGTTCATATGATTTTATACGCAAACACGAGCAGTCTCGGTCGGTCACGTGGTATCAGGAGAGAGCCTACCTTTGGTCAAGTTCCCACCAGGCCCCAATTCATCTTCATCGTCTCGCCACTAAGGAACTGGGCAATATTGACATGGGCCATGCAGTACCACGCACTAATTAAGACGTCCCGGTACTGCTGTTGACTTATGATCAGCTAATACGACAAACATCTGAATTATTAGATAAGCATGGGAAAATCGCTTCCTAATTTCACCTGTGGTTGCCGCTTTTACGAGATTCATAATACTGAAGATATGGACATCGTAAACAATCAAATAAGCAACAAATCCGGTGTATGTGTTTTTTTCAAATTAGTTCAGGGGAGATTATATTCTGGCATATTGATGTTTCGGAGCCCGCAACCACACAATCAGTTAACCCCGCATTAGGATGCAATTACAAGAGACCGGGCGCATGAAACGGTCGCATATCTCGTTATTACTCAGTCATGTTTGAAAAAAAGGAATGGAAATATTGGCATAACGCTGACTCCTGATCTTATTGGCATTTCGTCACTCGTGACTTGGAGTTGTCTTTATCTGAGGATTGGAGAGCATTAACTCGGGATTTAAGAGCATTACATCCGGATTTAGGAGCAGGTTTGTGTGACTCAAGATGTAAGAGGTTTCTGTGTGTATCTGTTTCTTAGCACTGATGCATCATCGTGGGTTCGAGTCCCAGATTCCCCCCGATTATGTTTGTCACCACCACACCATGTCTGAGCTTTCACCAAAGTGCTAAGTGTCCGAGACCTCCATCGGTTCTGTTCTTCCTCCTCATCATAACATTTGGAGTAGATGGAATATTTGCTGATCACAAAACACTCTTCACAAGTGAGTGAGTGAGTGAAATCGCTTCAACGCCATTCTGTAACAGTTGCTATGCGACTAGTACTAATTAAAAACGCTTATGTAAGTTGAATGCATATTCATTTTCCCACATGAGGACGGTTTGAGGTTAGAGTGTATGATTCTGATTGAGTTTAGACAGACAAGACAGACAAATTTATTCGGTACTTAAATGTTATCTCACCATTTCTCCCCGGCGACTCCAGAATTGGCTTGTGGCGAACCACATTCATAGGTTTCTGGCGTGCCAAGGGACGCAACTCTGCACAGCGTATCGCGGCGCCTTAGACGACTGGGACACCCGTGCCCAGAGGCTGAGGGAAAGTTGTCCAAAAAATGAAAGCATATTTCATCTAAAGGTTAAGGCTTGACGTTTTCCTCCCTGATAACATCTATGTAAACTTTTGGGGTAAGACATTTAGGCAAGAAGTAGGTATCCCCATGAGCACAAACTGAGCTCCCCTTCTTGCTGATCTGTTTCTTTATGCATATGATCGTAATTTCTGCTCTGATTGGCAACGTCAAAACAAGGCATTTCCGCCACGATGTTTAACTTAAGCTGCAGGCATATAAATGATCTCATATCATTCAAGATCCATCAAATGGCCGACTCCCTTCTACTGATTTACCCACCAGAACTAGAAATAAAGGAGACCAGTGAGACCGTCTCGTCTGTTTCATATTTAGATCTATGCATAAAGATTCAGAGTGACAGGAAATATTCATGTATGACAAGAGGGATGACTTTCCCAAATATTCCAAATCTAAATCCATTTTACGTCACATCTTTTACCTTCAATCTAATATATATAAGAGGGTTGATTGATAAGCTTAAGCGTTGCAGGGAGAGCCATGAAGGCTCCCCTATCCTGGAAGGCCTGTGATGTCAGGAACACCAGAAATGATCCAGAGAATCTACATATGGTGATGACCGACAGATGAATGACTCTGCGCCATATAGCTAGTACAGTAGGCATTTGCCAGGATAGAGTACATTGTATCATCACAGAAACCTTTGCAATGAATTTTGAGAAAATTAGGCTACACTTTTGAGACAATTACGGGATGAAGACAAAGAGACGCGGGAAACGGGAACGTGTGTTCTTCCACAAGGAACAATGCACCAGTGCTGTGGCTACAATCCACGAATGTAGCTTGGGACTCCTTTAGCACCTTCCTTAATCCCCTGACCTGGGCCCCTCAGTCCACCTGTTCCCAAACATGAAGAAAGTTCGACTTCGACTCGACCGATTAAAAACAAATCGTTTTAGGTCATTTTTTTTATATGTGAGATTCAGAACTTATCAATCACCTCTCGTAATATAATTGTGTCCCTTGCTGGTTTGGTATAATTGTGCCTCCATCCCAAATGCACCTACAACATATAGAGAGTATCACTGACACTTAACATCTCCAACCTCTCACGTTTTTTGTGGCAAATACTGTCAAGATCACATGGTATATATTTCTCTAAGTTGGTTTGACTGTATGTATTAGAGTGTGGCTGGACTGTGTGAAATGTGTGCTTTAAAGATGGCATGTAAGATTGCTTGGGTCAGGAGTGAACGTCTTTTGTTGAATGAGCTGTGTGAAAGGGTATTTAAGAAGACTGTCAACTGAAAGTCAGTGATAATTCTATGAGAATTTTGTCCTTGGTTGGACGGTTTTGGTTTTGGAGTGTGTTTTTTTCCAAACTCGTGGCTGTCCAGGATCCAGAGGGGCGCCTGCGCGGAATATGAGGGGGCAGGGACAATCATTTTATGAATCCTGACCCCAGGGCGACCCCAAGCATATGATTACATCTGAACTGGATGAGACATGGGTGAGGTTCATAAACGATGTACAATGTACAGTGCGATAACGTTGAAGGAGATATGAAGAAAATGACTTTGTACATATTGTGTACATAATAATGTGTAATGTGAGATAATTGCTTGTTGACATGCATTTATCGTTGTATTGAAGAATTGATGCATTAAGGTATAATTGATGTTGTGATGTATTAATGTTCTGATGTTGATGCAATGATGTATTAAAGTATTAGTAGGGATTTAGGAGATAGAGTATTTGTACAATATTAGTGTATTTGTTAGCAGGGTTGAGTAACCTTAAGTATTTGGAAAGTGTATGTTAGAGTGACAGTGTGTGTGAAGTATTGTGAAGAGTGTGAAGGGTGATGTGGATGTTAGTTAGTGGAAGCTAGTTGAATGGATGTAAGTACGTAAGTGATTATCAGTATTCTTCTTAACTTTATTTAATAAATTTATTCTTTGTCCATATTTGGGGTATGTTATTACTCCCTGTTGTGTCAAAAATATTGAACTTGTTTGATGTGTAGATACATTGGGAGTGAGTATTGTTTTACGCCGCTTTTAGCAATATTCCAGCAATATCACGGCGGGGGACACCAGAAATGGCTTCACACATTGTACCCATGTCGGGAATCGAACCCGGGTCTTCGGCGTGACGAGCGAACGCTTTAACCACAAGGCTACCCGACCGCCCCGTAGGCACATTGGGAGTACAACTACATTGGAAAAGTTCACGTTTCGTGGGTAAGTTAAAAACTAAGATCACTGACTCCGCAGTTCCTTCGTAAGGACTGGGTGGAAAAATGATTGAGTGAATATAATGTGTTACCTGGGTGATTGTTTGGAACTGCATCCCTTTGACATGGATCTTTGCTCATGCTCTTAACCACAGGTTTGGGTGGCCCAGGCTCACACGTTTAGACGTCGCTGTAATATAGCTGGATTATCAGAGACCGCGGATATACATGTAAAATACTGCCAATCTTTAACAACTTGGCCTTTTTGCATCAAGGTAGGAATTGTTTTATGCCCACTTGCCTGATTTCTTTCTAAAAAAATGACCGTCCGCCCGGAGGGTGGAAGGTTCGGGGTTCCATCCCCGGCTGCGTCATACCAAAAGACGTTAAAAGATGATACTTGTTACCCTGTCTGGCGCTCGGCATTAAGGGGCTAAAACATGGACTGGTCGGCTCGGAGTCGGTGTACTGTGTCTGAGTGGGGTATTCATGTTAAACTGCGGCATGGTACCTCAGTGGGCTAGCACTATAAATCGGCATCAGTCCGGTCTAGTACAAGCAGCCACACAGTGACACACACGTGCATGCACGTCGATATACAATGTATAAACGCAATATTCCTGAACGCGACGTAAAACCCAATATCACCTCACCTCATCTTTAAAAAACCATCGTACAACACAAACACTCAGGAACATCGGGAAGCATCGATCCTTATGAATCGGTAACGCGTCTTTATATAACTGGAGTTAGTTCCCCTTGATCATACCAGCACAGAGTCCGTGACCGTGTGACGAGGATCAAATTGGAGGGGGTCTTCTCACTTACCTTGCACCTACTGTTTCAAGGTTCCTGAACAGTGAAGCGAGATAATCCCTGAGAGCAAACGGTGTCACGTATATTTTGTTAACCGTAGGAAAAGGGCCGAGATTCGTAGGGTAAACAGAGAATATGTGTTGGGATAATGTATGTATTCACATGTTTGAAAGTCACACAGAAATACTGTAAATCATACATGCCGGGACTTCCCGTATTTAAGAGACGGGGCTAATTACGGAAAATAGCAGTTTCTCATTTAAAAATGTTATCCGAAATTAAGCCCAGGTGTTAATTGCGGAAGCATACGCTTTCTTACCTAAATAGGGGACGCTCTTCGCTGAAAAATATCAGAAACTGTTACGTTGCTTTAACAGAGAAAATATAATGCATGGATGTTACGTTTGAACAGGAAATAACTTCATAGAATGCAAAACTGGAACTTGCACTTACTGTTGAACGTACATTAAGATTTGACATGTATAGCGCATCGCCCATGGGCCGAAATACGGAAATATTTTTACGATTTGCGGCCCATGAGCGTAATTCCGCGCGAGTCAAAACACGGGAAGTCCCGGAATTGCGTATATCATTTCACACAATTATGTATTTATTAATTTTGTTTCACACATGCATTCAGTCATTTTATTTCACAGACATGTATATTTTCATATTTTTGGACACACAATAATGTGTTTATTCATTTCACTTTACGCAATAATGTCTTTACACATTTTATTTCACGCAATAATGTAGATATAGATATCAATTAGTGTTTTTTCTAGCGCTTGTTGATAAGCGTTAAGCCCATATATACTAAGTTCTCTACCATGTGGGATGAAGCGCATTGTTCATTTGTACATAAGCCATGCTTAATTATACGAATGCAGTCTAGACCAGAGAAACCAGTGATTGATATTGTGAGCAACGTTCCACACCGTCTTGGATGACATATGTAGACTAAGTCACAGGTTCCATTTAGTCAAGGGTAGCTCCCAATGACAGGTACGACTGTGTGGTATATACGCTGTACATTCCAACAATACTAAAGCGATTTGTGATGATGATGATCATCATCATCATCATCATCATAATCATCATCGGGTGACTGGGTCGAGAAAAATGTAATAGTTTATTTCAATTTAACATATTTAATATTCGCGGTAGTTTTTATATAATCCACTTCTTTCTGCAACATTGCGCCTGGAGTTGCTGTCGGAATTAAGAAATATTTGGATGTCAAATTGTCTTAAGAATCTCAGGAAGTTCTTGAACATGTTACAGCTTATTATGTGAATGTATCCCCACATCAGTTTATTGTTTGCCATCACCAGTTCTATAAGTCACCCCTGGGGACTACGGATCAACCGTTAGAAACCCTGTCAATGTTTACCTGTGTTTATCTATCTCTCTGTCATTATTATCGTTAACATGTGTTTACTTTTAAGTACTGATTAAGGAATTACACATCATCGTAACATATATGTATCGTATACATGTAGCACGCCGGTACTTTGATTGTATAGCACCCGTTACCCCGAGTTACTGTGTAATGGTTCACCCCTTGTTTTCAGACGTGCCATTCAGACAAATAAGTCAGGTGTGACAGTTATCACAATCTCACCGCTTATAAAGATTTGATACATGCTGACTGACATTTTAGCTCACTAAATATTTTAGCTCACTATAATTTGTCATATTTACCTCATTGTGGATACAGCATTAAACAGTGTGTTTACCGTGTAAAGTGTTTCTTAACTGCTGAAGATTGTGATATGTGGTATACTGCGCTTTGGAATGACAAGAATAATCCAAATGGCAATAAATTATGCACATACAGAATGTACAAATCATTACCTACTGCTGAGCCTTATTTATGTCATGTACGTTTCAGAGATCATCGGAGACTTTTAGCATCGTTTCGATGTGGTATTTTACCTTTACATGTTGAGACCGGCCGTTACGCCAAGACACCTACCCCACTGTTGGATAGGACTTGTAAATATTGTCACGCCAATCCTATAAATGATCATGTAAATTATGTTGAAGATGAATGTCATTTTTTAATAGAATGTCCATTTTATGATGATTTAAGATACAACTTAGCTAAAGAAACAACTTCAGTAGATAAAGCATTTCATTATATGAGTAGTTTAGAAAAAAATATTTTTTATTATGAACGAAGAATCGCTCCAATGTATTTTAGCCAAATCAATTTACAACATGGTTAAAAGCAGGCAATTTCATTTTTAAGCCAAGTATGTATGTATGACTTGTATGTATGTATGTATGTATGTATGTATGTATGTATGTATGTATGTATGTATGTATGTATGTATGTATGTATGTATGTATGTATGACGTGATGTGTGTGTGTGGTATGTTGTGTGGTGTGTTGTGTGGTGTGGTGTGTGGTGTGGTGTGGTGTGGTGTGGTGTGGTGTGGTGTGGTGTGGTGTGGTGTTGTGTTGTGTTGTGTTGTGTTGTGTTGTGTTGTGTTGTGTTGTGTTGTGTTGTGTGTTGTGTTGTGGTGTGGTGTGGTGTGGTGTGGTGTGGTGTGGTGTGGTGTGGTGGCGTGGCGTGGCGTGGTGTGGTGTGTGTGTGAGTGTGTGTGTGTGTGTGTGTGTGTGCACGCACGCACGCACGCACTCGGGGAGCGGGGGCGGCGCAAGGCGGTGGGGGGAGTCAAGGGTGAGCGCACATTTTAACTCAAGTTAGGACTTTCGAAGTCAGTTGCCCTGTATTCTGGCATACTGGTGCGCTCCTCATTGAAGCCGCCCACGGCCGTGCACCGCGCCTGCAACACGAGGTATGTATTTATGTATATATGTGTCTATGGATGTATGTATATGTGCGGTGTATGTTAAGTATGAGTACGCGCCTCCATGTGGCTGAAAAGTTGTTCACGTAGGTATGTGTACGTGTGCTACATTTTTTTATTCTGTTTCAACTGAATAGTTTTATGATTGATACGTTTTACAGTGTCTCGTAGGTCATATTTGGCCGGATGTTATATTTTACTGTTTTGTATATCTCTTATCACGAAGTGTATATAACATGTGACACTTTAATAAATAATATTCTCTCTCTCTCTCTCACTGACACTCTTGATGGGCCAGTGATTAAGACAACAGATCAATACACCCGCGTTCTACCTATTCAGTATGTACGTGTGATAACATGGCTGTATGTGTGCATGGTATGTATGGCTGTATGCACCATTACATGGATGTATGTATGTAAATCATGGGTGTGTATTTATGTATGCATGCGTGCGTGTGTAAATTATGTAAATGTATGTAAACCTAGATAACAAAAAAAAATGCCTCGGTCGTTTGAAGCCAGAAGGAAGAGGTATTCCCGGGAAAGAAACCTACTCTTGCAGTAGGTCACTAGAGCTGAAACTTCTCACGCGAAATAGGGCGAGTAGAGCAGAGTAAGCTGGGGGATTATTGGCTGTTGTGTGAAAACAACGCTTCAGAAAGATCGACGTCCTGTCCCTGTGTACCACCGTTGGTGTTTTTTTTCCAGGGAAATAAACTGAAACTGAAACTGTGAACAAACTTACAGATTGCGGATTGAACGCCAAAAGTGTCTGTCAGGTTTCTTAATGTTTCATTACTTTTGCTCGGGAATAGGTTTCTTGTACAAGCGCTATGTTAAGGCTAGGCTTCACTTTCGTTTTCCTTTATTTAGCAGGTCCCTCATGCTAAAAAACAGCCTAACTGTTTACATTACTATATCCTGCTATGCTTTACATCTAACAAAGCTATACATTACTATTATATTAGGCCTTAATCTTATCTTTATTTGAAACTTTCTCCCTCTGTTACACAAGCCATAGGTTGTAGTATTATATTTAATCTAGCCGTATTTACATAGATATATAAATGATTTATAATTTATAATCAAAATATATACCTATAAAACTAGCCATACCATACCATACCATACCATACCATACCATACCATACCATACCATACCATAACATAACATAACATAACATAATAAAATATGATATATAGAGGTTATCACGCGAGTGTGTTTGGGGATGGTAAATATCCTGCATTAGGAATAAACAGTGTATTTAGCGAGCCTTGGCGAGCTAAATACATAGTGTTTATTCCTAATACAGGATATTTACCATCCCCAAACACACAAGCGTGATAACCTCTTTATCATATAATGTCATTATTTATTCTTCAAAATCGCTTTCCCTCTCTCAATTACATTACCGAAACATTGCGAGTTTTCCTGGAATGCGCGCATTGATATTGATTACGTCACAGGGTAAGTGGTATGTCAGTCGGACAGTGACAGTAGCCAATATAGTTCGAACTGAAATCTGTTTCTTATACAGTGACGAAGCAACATATACGCAAAACAACAGTTGTTTTTAATTGCCTTTCGCGGCAATCCATCGGTCTGTCCGCTAGAGTAACTGCCCTTTGTCAAAGGGAAGCTACTCTAACCCTAGTCTATGAGACGTCACACGGCCACGGTCAGACGTTGTTGACAGTCGGTGTGTCCAGTCATAACGTTAAGAAGTGTAGTCAGATGTACACACAGCGACAAAAGGAAACAAGGTAGCAATTCAAACATATTTCGGCCAAATCCAACTATTTTAATTTGCGGAGAAGGTTTCAAGCCGCAGAGGTCTACAAGCACAGATATATGGCTACTGATCCCGCTTGGCTAGGCCTCGTGCCCTCGCAAAATTGTTTCAAAATTTATCTCTCCAAAGTTGCCCAAACTTATATAATGCCTTAGCTACGTCACAGTTAGACACTGATTTTCAGTATATTAGACTGTTGTTTGATAATGATAGCAATTATCCCTGTAGTTTATCCAGATTCCCGATGGTTAATTCTGACTCGATCGCCGAATGACGAGGGCGACGCCATGTTTGTTTATAAACACTGAAAGTAGTCCCTACTTGACCTTTGATATTTGCATCTCTATCCGCGTATGACCCCAACGGATATCGTTTTTATCCGTTGGCTTTATCCTGCCGAGAAACCAACCCATTATATGATAAAAATATAATATCTGTGACAACTTCCAATTGGTGACAAGTGGTAATGAATTTTGATATTCATATTATTATAATTTGTCAGATTGTACATAACTGTGTGTGTTAAATCATAAATATTCAAAGGGACTGTTCCCTACACCCATCAATATCTTAATGTATGAACATTAGTTTATTGTATGAATTATATAAAGATCTCACTAAGTATATGTTTTACATTTTGCGTGCATGAAAGATGGGATTGAGGTAGAAGGGAAACAGTTTCCAGTAACTTGTGGAGGAAATTGGAAATGGCTGAACCTGTAGATAGCGTCAAATCCGTGATAGATGTAACAGATCACACAGGGTAACATTCAACAGGCTCATTACCTTAACAATTGAAAGAGAAGAAATTTGACGTGAACTGCATTGGAAAATGAGAGAAGAATTTAATAGTCAATGTTTTTTATCATAAAAAACTCTCTGTTCGGTAAACAACAGTTGTTATTTTAGTACTTTCTAAAGGAATCCTAAACCTTCTCTTACTCAGTTATGATATATTATGACGAAGTGAAAACAACAGACATTAACGTGCAACAAAGCATTTTCCATGGACTTGTTAATTTGCTTACTGTTGCTATACATGTGTTCAGATCAATTAAAACTATACCATATCAACTATACTGGCCAAAAAACGAAACGCATAGCTGAAATCTGTTTTTCAAACTTGACTGTTATAAAAGATGAAGGCTTGAACTCAATATAAATGTCATTTCTAACTGTGAATATTGACCTTACACTAATTTATTGCACCCGGACACAACATTTGGTGACTTGTCGCCAAAATACAGCATCTTGAAACCAAACTGGGAGAAATTGCATGGAGAAAAAGCTGTAAGCATGCTGCACGTGCAAATACGGCTACTTAACCTTTATACCGATGGGTATAAAAAATTTGGCAGTCCTGCTGCGAATCACTCTCCGATGTTCTGTATACGTGACTCTCATGATGCCAAGACTGAATGAAGACTGTAGAAACAGAGCCATTAGACGTCTGGAAGCTGGAGAAAGTCAGACATAAGTAGCCAGGCACTGTAGCGTGAGGCAGAGTACAATTTCTCGTCTGTGGCAGCGCTATAGACTCCACAACTCTACAAGAGATCGACCGAGAAGGGGAAGACCCAGGGTCACAACTGCGGCGCAGAACCGCTTCATCCGGGTGTTGCAACCGGACAATCAATGCAGCATACACAGCTAACAATGTTCCTGGTCTTCGTAGAGTTTCAGCGCAAACCATCAGAAAGCGTCTAAGACAGCATGGGATACGGCCAATGAGACCATATACTGCGCCCGTTCTGCGGCAACATCATCGTCGTGCACGTCTGCAATGGAGCAGAAATGTTCGAACATGGACCCTAGTGCACTGGAGAAGGATATGGTTCAATGATGAGTCGCGGTTCATGCTGTATCGCCATGATGGTAGGATGCGTGTCTGCAGACGGAGAAATGAACGCAACACTCGACACTGTATTCATGAAGTCGACCGATACGGCGGTGGAAGTGTCATGATGTGGGCAGGCATATCCGTGAATGGTAGGACAGATCTGGTGCACATGCAGGGAAATTTAACTGCTGTACGCTACCGTGATTAAATTCTTCAACGTCACCCTATTCCCGCCATTGACGTCAGAAGAGAGATTTTCCAGCAAGACAACGCAAGACCGCATACTGCACGTGTTACCATGGATTATCTTGCCCACAACAATGTTACTGCGCGGCCATGGCCCTCCAAATCGCTGCTAGACAGACGTGTACGACGCCGACAGCCTCAACCACAGCTGAACATGCATTGCAGGATGAGAGGAGAGGGATTCCACAACGCCAGATTCGACGAATCATACAGTCCATGCCCAGGCGGTGCAGAGCTGTGATCGATGCTCGTGGTGGTAACATCCGGTACTGACTTTAGCACAGTACCATCACAGACACAGACGTCCCTTTAAAAGACTGTTTTGAGTGTAAGAAACATGTGCCTCATCCTGTGTAAAATTTTGTTGTTGTATCTTCATTATTTATTGTGTAATCCAATTTCATTAAACATGTTATGAAACACTGATTATTCTGTTATCCATTTCTTTTTTTGGCCAGTGTATAATTTGCGTCCGTGTGTGAATGCGTGTAATACTTGCATATTGGGTCACCAGTTCTCATGATGCTTTATGTGACCGCATGGTTGGTGTTACACAATCAGTGTCCCAACTCTCGTGTATCTACTTAATGTTTCGCCCTCGTGATCTAACGTTCTGGCATAGACATCCTCTTATACACAAAATATGCCTTCTGGACATATTATCTTTCGGTTCCATGGCCTGTACAGCCTTAAAATTGACTTTATTAATCTTCGAATGTTATGTCTAGTGCACACAAACAGGACCGTTTAGCCTATATAAGGAATGTAGCAGCCAGTGGATCTTCCAGTTAGCTGACTTTCTGTTGGTAATATCCGTTTCTTTTTTGTTGCATATCAAGGCACCAATTCATCAGACATGGAGTATTGTTATGTTCTTTTGGCAAATAAGAGGATAGTTAGTAACAAGAAATATACGGCATACAACGTATTTTTTCACTATCACAAAATAATTTGACACTGACAACGCTTCAAACCCCGTGGTAAACTGGACACAATTATTTGCACACCGATAAGATAACTCCTACCGACAGGGTGGGGTGGTGGTTCAAAGGAAAACGGACAACTCTGTCTAATTAATGCTGGACGGAGACTTTGATCTTGCCCCCAACCATGCATGTAGTAGAAGTAAACGGCGATTAGGATAACCTGGAAGTAAACGAGATTCTTTAATTTTATTGTTGCATTTCAAGGCACCAATTCATCGGTCATGGGGTATTGTTATGTTCTTTTGGCAAATGAGAGGATAGTTAGTAACAAGAAATATACGGCATACAACGTATTTTTTCACTATCACAAAATAATTTGACACTGACACCGCTTCAAACCCCGTGGTAAACTGGACACAAATATTTGCACACCGATAAGATAACTCCTACCGACAGGGTGGGGTGGTGGTTCAAAGGAAAACGGACAACTCTGTCTAATTAATGCTGGACGGCGACTTTGATCTTGCCCCCAACCATGCATGTAGTAGAAGTAAACGGCGATTAGGATAACCTGGAAGTAAACGAGATTCTTTTATTGTTGCATTTCAAGGCACCAATTCATCGGTCATGGGGTTTTGTTCTGTATGTGTAGCCCAGTGTATCCACAATTATCTAGAATGCTTCATATTGACAAAATATATACAAGCTAGATATGTGCCCACACTAACTATATACTGGTATTTGCTTAATTTGTCAGTGTGGTTTATCAACAGAAGTATAACGCTTATTCACGCGTGACGTGGCAGAAATTGAACATTATGATAGCCTCAGCAGGGACAATAGAGGTCATAGGACATGACTTTATTTGCTTTTCTGGTCACAGATCGTGGCATATGAAGATCATACATAGATATGTTTAAGTTAAATGGGCAGCAGGCTAGATTATTTGCAGCAATACAGTGCAAATATTGTGTTCAATATGAGAAAACGTTGATAGGTTTTTAACAAACTTATTTTGGTACTATTGAACAAACTGTTGACTTTGAAGACATTTTCGCTCAATGTAATAATGTATAGGTAACAAATCAAATCTCTCTCTGAAATCCACCAGCATTTTTGCTGTCAAACCTAAATCTTGCCAAGTACCACAAAGTGAGTTTATTCTTAGACATGTCAAAATCGATAGATACAATATAGCTGGAAGCTGTCTCTCGGACTGTTATGGGTATTGATGTATTTTAAAATATTACTGGGAAATGTTCAAGTTAGTTACTGTCATTTACTCCATCGTTCTAAATGTCCATCGTCCCAACAGGGCGTCCCATCACTTTGGTTATGTATCACTTCCCTGTCTCTATGTCTTAAGTTGTTAATCAGTAACTGCGGTCCAAATTAATCAACTTATTCATCTATTGTTACAAACTTGACTGATTTGTTTACACAATAAAAAATCTAATTGATCATGAACTATTTGAGGTCGCTTCGTTCTCAAACCAAAATGGCGGCTGACTTTGACAGCGGAACAAGAAATTCTTGACTGGATCAACGAGGAAATGAGCAAAGGGAGCTAACACCCCATCATCCTCAGCCTGCTCCACATCTTCAAAGTAGTCATAAATTTCGTCAGCTCATCATCGAGCCTCTTCTAATACGTTCTTCTACGTCAAGGCAACCAAGCGGTAGTTGCGCCGCCATTTTGGAAGAGTGCGCATGCGCTTCGAACTGTTGCAGCGATTAATTTGCTTTCTCTAAGCGATTAGTTGCTTACAACGCGCCCCTACACTACCAGTTGTCGGATTTTCATTTTTGTGGAAGCCTCTGTGGCTGAGGGGGTTAGACAATAACATTCCTGAAAGCCTAACAACTGCACCAGACACCAACCTGCACAATACGCAATGATCGAAGTGAAAACTTCAATTATATTCCCTTATGTACTTGAACAATCATCAAATCCACATCAGCAATGAATGACTTTTCCCGTGTTGAATGCAGAGTGTAACGTGTATTTATAGCATATTGCAGAGGTCAGCTTGTAGCATATCATATTGTGTAGAAATACAGAGGGACACTGTTGTACAACCAGGTGTTTCTCACGGCCTCGTAATGTTAATGTCACGGTTTGTTTGATACCAAGTTATTTTCAAACATGATCTGTCGTTGCTATCTATTGTTAGTAATAGTCGCATTATTAAATGTGACATTGAAATGAAGTTCACAATGCATAAACGCCCTGTTGTAAACGACCATGAAAATACATGTAGCTGCGCATGGAGTTGCACACCTCTTGATTTTAGAATACTGTACAGAACATGTTTTATGTCTTACCAACTGTACATGTCACACACACGCACAACAGTTAAAGATTGATGTGATGGGACTAAAGAAGAGAATGTGATCATACGACAACCGGAAACTCGTAATTAAATTCATATCACAATGAAGACCTTTCAAAACATTCACAAAGGACGTTTGCAAGCGGGCACTATAGTATTCATAGCCCATGTCAGCCTGTGTGTATATGGGCAGGCCCATGGGCGACATAGATCCAATTTCGAGATTTCGAAACAATATCTTTTTCATTTATTCTTCTTATAATTAGTGTGGACCACTGATGGTCTCACTTAAATCAGCAAAGTTAAAATTTGGAAACATAGTTGACCGAAACTGGCCACAGCATGGACCGTTCCTGGATAAATGGGTTTCCAGAATAAAAATAATGTGATGAACCTACATAATATATTTCATCTTTGGAATTAACAATATAATGCTTATTGTATATAGTTCAAGTTATAACTTTGTTATAATGTGGAACATTTTTGTTTTCGCTGCAGCCAGTAGCAAAATGACACAACAGCATTCCAGGAAATACACACGGAAATGTTAGGTGCATTGAGACTTACACCAAATACACCAGGGGCTGTGAATGATGCAAACGTAAGTGCCGAAACGGTTGTTAAATACCATGAGCTACTGGATCTTTTGGTGGTTTTTTGGCTTTAGATTAATGCTAAGAATTGGATTTGTATCTGCACTCAGCGACTGACCGTAAAGTGGGTTGGGGTGTTCCTTGTGTACCACTTTTTGTATGCAATGTCATGCATGATACTGTTATATATGTATGAAATACCTGCTTTAGATTTTTTCAGAATTTGTTTTATGTTTCAGAAAAGTGAATCAAGGCAAAACCAAAGAAAGAAGATTCTGACAATCAATAATTTAGAAAGTTGTAAAAGGTTTCTAAAAATATTAAAATCTCCACAGAAATGAGTCTTGAAGTTCTTTGTTGATTAAATGTTGAAGACATGGCATGGATTACCATGTTGGTCATTGGTATTGTGTTTTCTGCAGTACATGCCTGAAGGATGTACTGTCCCTGACTATTTGAATCTTGTATAACAGTTTCGTGTTAGCTGGGCTGATTGGTTACCTGTGATCTATAAAGGTTTTGACATAAGGCGCATGTTAATTAATTTCTTCAACCTAAACAAACAGACAAAAAGAACGGCGGAAGCTCATCGGATGTCGTCATTTGGAAATACCCCTGATGGTTATAGTTTAATAATATATTTTAAAAAAGCATCAGTGCAGTGAAAGCATTTTCGGATTTCGGATTGCGTGGATAATAGATTACTGTACTACTACCTTGTTGCCATCCATGTTTTCTGGTATACTCTACACTTGAGTATTTGTCGTCATTCACTTGCTGCTCAGATAATGAATGTATTATAAGTATAATTGGCATTTGGCATTTCTCGTGTCTGAGGTAATTATTCAATCTAGATCCAGGTTTGAAATGAGGTGAAATGTGTTTTATGGAATATGCACGTGGCAGCCCAGCAAGAGATGAATGATCCTGACAGTTAATTTACTTTTTTGTAAATCAACGGACAATTCCTAGCCATCAAAGGATGAATAGAAAATACGTTGATTGATTAATCACTGTTATGCAAAGTGGATATGTCAAAAGTAAGTGTTTACATGTCTAGGTTTACTAAAGCAAAGGGAATACACTCATATCATGGCGTGAAGTGCCGATGTAAAAACAACATACTTTGTTCAAAGGGTTAACCGATAATACGTTGATTGATTGCTAATTGTTATCTAACTCAATGTATTTTTTTAAGAACCGTGGATATTATGAAAATAGTTGTCACGCTGGCTTTCTCAGCTGACCTTTGAGACTTGACACCGATATGAAACACCTGAAACAAACTAAGTGATCAGTTCCCCTTCGCCGTGGTTTCTGGAAGTTCTTCGATGCGCGATTCACGTTGTTTTCACAAGTCTTTACCTTTGTAAGCGTGTATATAGCGTGTATATATTACAAACAATTTGTAAAATGTGATTCTCTCAGGCAATTTATAAAATGTCTAAATATTTCATTCATTTTGACTGAAAATGCTGTCCATTTATTTAAATGATTTAGACGATCAAAAGGGCTTTAGATTAGAATTAGAAGCCAAACAATATAGAAATGTACCTTTAATACTAACATTTTCAGTCTATTGCAACATAAAAAATGTTTGGAATTCGTTATCATAACAATACAGATTGACATATTTTTCAGTCAATTTATGAAATAACTGAATATAATAAGTGAAAATATATATATATATATATATATATATATATATATATATATATATATATATATATATATATATATATATATATATATATGTAGGTGAAAATTTTGCACATTTTGACTGTAAAAATATAAACACGATATTTTCAGAATTTGTTTTATGTTTCAGAAAAGTGAATCAAGGCAAAACCAAAGAAAGAAGATTCTGACAATCAATAATTTAGAAAGTTGTAAAAGGTTTCTAAAAATATTAAAATCTCCACAGAAATGAGTCTTGAAGTTCTTTGTTGATTAAATGTTGAAGACATGGCATGGATTACCATGTTGGTCATTGGTATTGTGTTTTCTGCAGTACATGCCTGAAGGATGTACTGTCCCTGACTATTTGAATCTTGTATAACAGTTTCGTGTTAGCTGGGCTGATTGGTTACCTGTGATCTATAAAGGTTTTGACATAAGGCGCATGTTAATTAATTTCTTCAACCTAAACAAACAGACAAAAAGAACGGCGGAAGCTCATCGGATGTCGTCATTTGGAAATACCCCTGATGGTTATAGTTTAATAATATATTTTAAAAAAGCATCAGTGCAGTGAAAGCATTTTCGGATTTCGGATTGCGTGGATAATAGATTACTGTACTACTACCTTGTTGCCATCCATGTTTTCTGGTATACTCTACACTTGAGTATTTGTCGTCATTCACTTGCTGCTCAGATAATGAATGTATTATAAGTATAATTGGCATTTGGCATTTCTCGTGTCTGAGGTAATTATTCAATCTAGATCCAGGTTTGAAATGAGGTGAAATGTGTTTTATGGAATATGCACGTGGCAGCCCAGCAAGAGATGAATGATCCTGACAGTTAATTTACTTTTTTGTAAATCAACGGACAATTCCTAGCCATCAAAGGATGAATAGAAAATACGTTGATTGATTAATCACTGTTATCATGCAAAGTGGATATGTCAAAAGTAAGTGTTTACATGTCTAGGTTTACTAAAGCAAAGGGAATACACTCATATCATGGCGTGAAGTGCCGATGTAAAAACAACATACTTTGTTCAAAGGGTTAACCGATAATACGTTGATTGATTGCTAATTGTTATCTAACTCAATGTATTTTTTTAAGAACCGTGGATATTATGAAAATAGTTGTCACGCTGGCTTTCTCAGCTGACCTTTGAGACTTGACACCGATATGAAACACCTGAAACAAACTAAGTGATCAGTTCCCCTTCGCCGTGGTTTCTGGAAGTTCTTCGATGCGCGATTCACGTTGTTTTCACAAGTCTTTACCTTTGTAAGCGTGTATATAGCGTGTATATATTACAAACAATTTGTAAAATGTGATTCTCTCAGGCAATTTATAAAATGTCTAAATATTTCATTCATTTTGACTGAAAATGCTGTCCATTTATTTAAATGATTTAGACGATCAAAAGGGCTTTAGATTAGAATTAGAAGCCAAACAATATAGAAATGTACCTTTAATACTAACATTTTCAGTCTATTGCAACATAAAAAATGTTTGGAATTCGTTATCATAACAATACAGATTGACATATTTTTCAGTCAATTTATGAAATAACTGAATATAATAAGTGAAAATATATATATATATATATATATATATATATATATATATATATATATATATATATATATATATATATATATATATGTAGGTGAAAATTTTGCACATTTTGACTGTAAAAATATAAACACGATAAAATAAGCAATGCTCACGTGAAACATTTACTTTGTGTTGCAAGTCAAAATATCATCGCATCGTTTCCAGGGAAGAGACTTATCAAAACCTCGTCACCATTACCGATGCTACCCACAGAGATACCTACATTTCCTTATTATTTCCAAAAATGTATTTCATTTTGTTGATCAATAAGCAATGCTCACGTGGAACATTTGCATGAAAATGGTCCAAAATGTACTCCAAAAATCTCTTAATAAAATACAACAATGGGCTGACAAATGGGGCTTCTCCCTTAACTCAGAAAAAACAACAGGAATAGTATTCAAACATAAAAACATGAAACCCGCCTCCTCAAAATCCCAGAAATAAGCTTAAACTTACCCATCTCAAAATCAGAAATTAAAAGTGTAAACAAGCAAAAAATCACAAAAATGGCATAACCTATATCTAAACTCAAATAGCCAAATCAAAAAAGTGCTCAGCAAACCACTAACCAAACCAAAAATTCTCCATCCATCAAAAAAAATCGACAGACAAAACACACTTCAGGTAACTGCCCACACTGCAAACAACCAGAAACCCCAGAACACGCACTCATCCACTGCACACACTACCTAACACACCGAACCGCATTACAAACCACCCCCAATCTAAACAAGGCTCTCACTCTAGAAGCAATACTAAACCCACAAAATAAACTAGAAAACTTCAAGGCCTTAGGCGTATTTTTAATAAAAACGGAACTAATAAAACGCATCTAAAAAAACAATAACCTACCAACCAAAATCACATAAACAAACAAACATCCACCATACCCAGCTCCCTTAGTTCTCCTCCCCAACCCCATCGGCATCTATTCCAAATCTCAAAATTCCCAAATTCTATATAAGCAACCCCTAAACCCCCCTCTTGGATTGCACAGACCACTTTCGCACCTTTCGGAAACACATTAAATGGCCTGGCCGGGCCCGTGTGCGAAATACGCATCAGTCGGAAATCTCCAAAGTAAGTAAGTAAGTTAGGGCCGACCTTGTGTTTATGGTCTGGTGAACACTGGTCAATGACCGCTAATTAACTCAAGATTCACATCTCACTGTTTTGTTTTTTCTCACTATTCATTTGATATATTTGTCAAATTCAACTGAAACCCGATCCGTGTTACTTGCATGGCACACGCGTGTCCAACGGGTGCTCAACTCGTGTGCGAACCAGTTGAACACGCGTGTCACATGCGTGGTACAGGGGAATGAACTTTTAGGCAGTAGTGTACCTATCTCTACCTTAATCACTTACTCGCAAATACAGATACATTTTTACTAACGATCCCAGTTCGAAAACGGAAAGGGGCGGTCGGGTAGCCTAGTGGTTAAAGCGTTAGCTCGTCACGCCGAAGACCCGGGTTCGATTCCCGACATGGGTACAATGTGTGAAGCCCATTTCTGGTGTCCCCCGTCGTGATATTGCTGGAATATTGCTAAAAGCGGCGTAAAACCATACCCACTCACTCACTCACTCACTCACGAAAACGGAAAACGGTACAGGTTTAGGAAACCAGTCTGGACCCCTAAGGCGACTAACACGATCGGGTTGTCAGCCCTCTGACTTGGTTGATGTAAGTCATCGTAAACCAAATGCGTAGATCGATGCTCATGATGTCAGTCACTGCATTATATGGTCCAATCGCGATTGTTTACAGACCGCAGTCATACGGCTGAAATATTGCTGAGTGTGGCGTTAAACAACAAACAAAAACAAGAACAAATAGTGAGTACGCAAAGGGTCACAATTATCCTGAAATTATTCTTGGAAATTGTACAGTCTGGAAAAAAGGGGTTTCATTGTACACTCGTTCTGTACTGCATCAAAGCTTCATGGCTATTTTTCTGGGCCAGATGAAATTATTGCAGCAAATCCTCCACTATGAAAAGTTAAAAGAAAGACTTTGCGTTTAATATTAGCCAGTATTGTGTTCATATTTTTTAAACATTATTATACAACACTCTCTTCTTAGAAAATAAACATAAAATTCGCATGTCAAGTTCTTGCATGTTTCTTGTTGACAAATTAGATTTGAATCCCCGTAAAACATAACAATAACGTGACCTTCCCTTATCAGTCTGGCGTCTGATACATATAGCCTAGTGGTCAATGCTGTCGCCTGTGCACTATAGAACCAGGTTCGAATCCCACATTCAATATGTGAAGCCGAGCGTGAAATGACAGAATAAGAACAGTGTAAAGCTCAACGTACTCAACTTATCAGAAAAAATAACACGGTATGTTCCATTTTTTATTTCTAACAAACAATATACATGAATATATATATACGAGAACAGTAATAAATGTATCACAATTGAAGAGGACGGACACCTGAACATGAATACACGCAAAGACCGGGAAATCACACAATCATGTTCCATGGTGACTAAAAAGTGAAACAAAAAAGAAATGGTCATTCGACGGTGTTGTATTTAATACTGGTACAGTTGAGTTCTGAGCCCCGTTCCACAAAGTGATCTTGGCGCTAAGTCGGTCGTAACTCCCATTCTTTAACACTGACCTACGACAATCGTAGCGCTAAGATCGCTTTGTGGAACGGAGCCCTGGACCTTAAGTTTGCAGTGTTTCGGGGACTGTTGTCAGCCTGGTAACGCTTTGATAGCGTTCGTATATTTTGTGTATACTTTCTTTTACTTCTCAGTTTATGACACATGACTACAGTGATGTAACACGATCAAATGTAAAACTGGGCGGAAATTCAAGAATGAATAATACAAATATTGAAAATCAATCATGAAACTTGTGTTTGTAAATACATCGATTTTCAAATTCGTTTCGGAATTTTATTTATGTAGTCAACTCCACGAAATAACTGCTTTTATCGTGTCGAGCCAACAACGTATAAATCACAGAACGTTTTCAAATAATAGTCCCATAGTAAAATCCAAACGGTAACAGTTACCTCCCTTCTGTCTCGGTGAGGAGTTGCTATGGACAACAACTTTCACTTCAAATGACGTCATAGGGACGACCAATCAGAATTGGTTCATTAAGTGTTATCGCTTTGAAATTAAAATGAATTCAAAGGTTATAGAAGTTGAAACATTTTCAAAGCAAATAATACGTTTTAAATCATGCTATATAAAGAATTCACAAGTTTCGTAGCCATGGTAACAAGTATGTATCCGATGCTCATTTTAGCCTGGTCTACACTACTTCTTCGGTGCACTGTGTGTAAACTGAATGTTGTTTTGTGTTAGTATGGCTAAAACATTCTTGCCAAATTGCCTTCACATGTAAAAAACAGATTTCTGATCCACAAAACGTTTGTAGCGTACGTCAGTCGTAAGTGTGTGTTAAACTATAGAGAAACCGTTGCGCTACTACCACTTTTAAGGATCGGTGTCCCAGGTATCTTTTCATAAAGTAATCTTTGCGCAGCAACTGTCGTATTTAACATACTTTAACATAGATTTGCAATAGTCATAACGCTAAGATCGCTTTGTGAAACGGGGACGCCACTGCCGTAACTCCTATACGTTATAAATGACGGACGACAACCTTAGCACTACGAATGCTTTGCGAAACGCGCATTGGAGTATAGATGGGTTATCTCCAACAAACTCCAAATTCTTAATTGGGAGTTTGGACCATCCCTGGTAGGGTTACTGCTGACATGACGGGATGAAATGAGACACTGAAGCGAACAAACGTATTTACAACAAAATAATTAATAAACATTTTTATAACCGCATTTCGAAAAAAGAATTAATTACAAGTGATTAAAGATAATATTTGTGAACATGTATATTGGAATTGCATCAGATCCGTCAAAAATACACACATGAGTTTCCAAGCAAACATCGGGATAATCACATAAATATTTCATTTCAGCAAGCTTTTGCCCTTGTCATTTTATATATGTGCGTACAACATAAACTCTTAACCACAGGACCAAAGCATAAACCTCAGCGGATATCATTTTAATATTTTAAATGCCATTCATCAGTAACAACAAATGTTTTGAATTTAGTGGCCATCGAGGTGTATATAAACATATTAATGACGATTATATTTAGCCACAAATATAAAAGTTATTTTTTCTTCATCTTTCAAAAAGCTCAATGCCAAGGACTGAGATATGGCAATTACCCTTCTGCTGAAATTTAAAAACCCGCCGTGATATTGCTGAAATATTGCTTAACGATACGGAAGCATAAACCCATTCTGTCGCACTCACTAAAATTTAACAAAAGTTAGTTCCATCCCTATAGTTGGAAACTGTTGAACATCGACATGATAGATGATAACATAGCTGTAGTAACTGTGCATTATTTGAAAGGTAAAAACAAGAGAATATTAATCAAATAACTGAAAAAGGACGGAAATTCCGAAAACAAAGTTATCAAATTATTTCGACCTTATGATTTTCAATTCATCTTATATCCTCAGATAAATGCTAGGTTAACGTCTGAGAAGTTAAATCAGTGACAAAGAGGTGGCAGCTAGAGATAGAAACGCCCAGGTCACGTGAGAAGAAAATACCGTCCCCGAGTTTTGGATTAAGATTGCTGTGTTGTTGTTGCAGAAGGCGGTGGTGCAGCACTTCTCCGTCATGTCGCCGTTGGCTGTCAGGAAGGGACAGTTTGTGTCAGAGCACGACATCGTATAATTGAAGGAGCTTCCGGACTTGTTCGACTGGAGCTGAAACGGTGGAGAACATGGTGGTGTAATTGAGTTGGGTATACGCCGCTTTAAAATATATTTAAGCATTATGTATCACGGCGTGTCAACGTTATATACGAGGAAGGTTCACAATGACGCAGGTCGGAGACGTTTACCACTTTGATGAAACCCATGAATACTGGGTGAAGCTGACAAACCAGAACTCACAACGATCTGCGGATCCTTGTCGGACTAAGGGATACAATTCTGCACAGCAAATTGCGGTGATTTAAACCACTGGATCTCACTTGCCAACACATTGTTCGGAGGCAATTTTTGTGTACAAAACCTATTTTTTTCCTCGAAATTAGTCCTGATTTTTTAAATCTTGGTCTTTTAATGTATTGTAAAAAATATGTTACTTCTTATAGCGCTTGTTGAAATTGAGCTTGTGCTGCCATGTGTGCATACTGGACCAAATTGGTCCCTTATAATCAATGCTTGTCGGATGAGTCGACAAAAATGGATCGTTGTTCATGCTTCCAGTTGCTGGTTTGCCTGACATATCCTGAGTTATGAACAGGGCTCTGGCAATACTGCTGACTGCGGCGTTTAAACAGCATTTGCTCATTGACTTACTGACGTGTTACCACGTCATAAGCAAAACATATTTTACTTGGAAACTACTAATAATTATAACAATGATAAAAATATTATTAATATTAATATAAGCAGTGTCCATTATACGATTCCGAATATCATAAGCACGATTCATTATAGTGATGCTACTAGATGTTCACGAAATGATGAGCGTATCCTGCCCTATTGTGGGGTCATCATAAACACGTGCAAAGGCACGTCAATTGTCCACCTACAAATTGTTTATGAAAATATATATTGTGACTATGTAGTGAACTACTGATCGCACCCAACATGATGCCACGTCTTACTACAAACAGTAAGGTTCTTACCTTGCATGCAGGTCCGCTGCAAGTCCCATTATCACTGGTAATGTTAGCGACGCATCCCTCACCAGCACAAGTGCTATGAAAGCACTCAATCTGCAGAAAAAAAGCGCAACGTTAACACAGGTATAATATCATAATACATAGCATAGCCATTACAATAATCTTATCCTTCTGTTTTTAAGATATCACAATTTGGGAACGCGTATATTGGTTTTATATATGTGCGAACTGATGAAGTGGGCGGACTTATCTCAACATATGCCGGATTTGTGTATTAAGTTTGTAAAATATTCAACAATCAGTGTTTAAATCAATCCTATTCGATTCTAATATTCGCGTGGATACAATTCGGATGTGGCAAATGACACGATGTAAAATCAGTTCATGTAGGAACCTCACCACAGTCTGAGTCGATGTCTGCGCCGCAGTTGATGTTGGTGATGTAGATGATGTTACGCCATTAGACGTTGCAGCTGCTGTCGACGAGGTCTCTCCGGCAGCGTTAGACGGCGATGTGCTAGTTGACGCGGTCAATCCGCTAGTGGTAGATGATGCGGTCACCCCGCCAGCGTTGGTTGGCGACGCAGTAGTCGCCTGTGAAGTTGATGCTGTAGTAGACGCTACTGTAGATGCAGTTGAAGTTGCATCCGAGGTGGATGAGGACGCCGTGGGAGCTGTCGATGTTGTGACAGCAGGAGTTGTCGTTGTTGCGACAGTAGGAGATGTCGATGTTGCGGCAGCAGCTGATGTCGAATCAGTTGTATTGCCCACTGCAGTGGTTTCGGTTGTAGCATTAGTGGCTTCTGTGCTACTCACAGTGCTGGAGGTGCTTCTTGCAAAGTCGAGACACAGTATTACCACGGCAACTACAAAACGAATGAATAAACAACACTTTATATTTCCCTTGTTTTAAATCGACCCTAGCCAACTACGAAAAAGAACTGTCGATTTTGAATACAATTAACCATTGAACTGAATTGAATGCAATAATGTTGTTTCCAGCCAGTGGAATCCCAGTTATAACAAGGCGGTATCTGAATAAATTAGTCTGGCTGAGCAATTCAGTGGTTAACAGCTTGAGCAGTGAGTGAAGATGTTCAACCACGATAAACAACTGATCCTCGTGAATCGACTATTAAAATAAGCGTACGTTAGGTGTATTGGAGACATCGGAAATCCTCACCAAACAAGAGCAGGCATTGCTCCTATGAAATTCGATTAACCTTTCGTTGGCGATTTCGGCTTCAATTGCCGTCGTCAATTTAATGCATAACACTAATCAGTTCTTATGTTCATGGGCAACGCAAAAAAGAAGGTAGGATGTGAGACAATGATATGTGCAACAAAGAAAAGAAGGTAGAATGTGAGACAATGATATGTGCAACACAGAAAAGAAGGTAGAATGTGAGACAATGATATGTGCAACACAGAAAAGAAGGTAGAATGTGTGACAATGATATGTGCAACACAGAAAGGAAGGTAGGATGTGAGACAATGATATGTGCAACACAGAAAGGAAGGTAGGATGTGAGACAATGATATGTGCAACACAGAAAAGAAGGTAGAATGTGAGACAATGATATGTGCAACACAGAAAGGAAGGTAGGATGTGAGACAATGATATGTGCAACACAGAAAAGAAGGTAGGATGTGAGACAATGATATGTGCAACACAGAAAGGAAGGTAGGATGTGTGACAATGATATGTGCAACACAGAAAAGAAGGTAGGATGTGTGACAATGATATGTGCAACACAGAAAAGAAGGTAGGATGTGTGACAATGATATGTGCAACACAGAAAAAAGGTAGGATGTGAGACAATGATTTGTGCAACACAGAAAGGAAGGTAGGATGTGAGACAATGATATGTGCAACACAGAAAGGAAGGTAGTATGTGAGACAATGATATGTGCAACACAGAAAAGAAGGTAGAATGTGAGACAATGATATGTGCAACACAGAAAGGAAGGTAGGATGTGAGACAATGATATGTGCAACACAGAAAAGAAGGTAGGATGTGAGACAATGATATGTGCAACACAGAAAGGAAGGTAGGATGTGTGACAATGATATGTGCAACACAGAAAAGAAGGTAGGATGTGTGACAATGATATGTGCAACACAGAAAAGAAGGTAGGATGTGTGACAATGATATGTGCAACACAGAAAAAAAGGTAGGATGTGAGACAATGATATGTGCAACACAGAAAAGAAGGTAGAATGTGAGACAATGATATGTGCAACACATAAAAGAAGGTAGGATATGAGACAATGATTTGTGCAACACAGAAAGGAAGGTAGGATGTGAGACAATGATATGTGCAACACAGAAAGGAAGGTAGGATGTGTGACAATGATATGTGCAACACAGAAAAGAAGGTAGGATGTGAGAGAATGATATGTGCAACACAGAAAAGAAGGTAGGATGTGAGAGAATGATATGTGAAACACAGAAAGGAAGGTAGGATGTTTTTACTTTTAGCCCCTAGCCATACTCACTTTTAAGAAAAAGAACTTGGTTCCCCATGATCATGCTTCAAATGTCGTTCGGTTGCTATCCTGCAATGGTGTATAAAACGTCATATTAAAAGAATTCACTGTCAATCTGCAGCGACAGAAAATAGTTAAACATCATCCAACAAAAACAGAAATAACTTCTTTGACAGGCATTTAGAAGTTGGAGTACTAAGTAAGGATAAGAATTTATGGATGAACAACTTCTTTATTACAATTAAGAGCGAGGTTTCGGTGTAGGTTCAAGCTTGCTCGATAACGGTGTTAGAACCGACACAGAAACGTCGCTCTTAATTGTAATAAAGAAGTTGTTCACCCATAAATTCTTATCCTTACTTAAAAACAGAAATGTTGGTGAAACTGACAGAAAGCTGCCACAGTTGATGACCCTACAGAGCGGCATCCAGAAAAAGACCTTCACTGTACACCACCGTTTCGCTTTAAATGTTCATGACATAAAACAGATGGTACAACGTACCATTAGCCATGTTCCTTTACGAATTTCTTTCTTGACAGTTTGATTCTAAAGTGGATCAAATCTTTTACACAAGAACATTACTTATACCCATGTTCTGAGACTACCAATATGCCTACCTATATTACTTGCGAGGCACACAGCAGATGATCAAGGTGTCTGTTATATACTGACTGTAGCCACCATGGAGACAAGAAAAACATAACCTATCTGATGAATATCTCCAAGAGACACCGAAAAGGATAGGTGTGTTGTAATACCTTAAACAATCAGTTTGGGCACGATAGGGTGGAGCTCAAGCGCCTGTTGATTTGCTGTTGATCTTTTAGATAAAGCAATTTCAATGTGTGTTATATGATCTTATCACGTGATGCTACGCGGGAGTTGGTGACAAACGTTATCCATTGGTATGAGTTCAGACATGCATATGCAATTTTTAAATGACTCATGGCAGCTCCTTCTTAGAATTGCACATTTATATTATCACATTACGACCTAACAAGGTAACTCAAGAATGTCCCCCGGATGTCATGGCAGTTCAGTAAACATTCAATATTTATGAGCTGAACGGTTGGGTATGAAAATGTCCGGGATGTATTGGATCAACCAGGCCACGTGGTACTGTTACAAGATGACATGAGAAAACAAACCGGGACTACTGCAATGAAATGAATTAAATGAGATTCCTGTGGTTAAGCGATGAAGATTCATATTCCAATATACAAGTTTGATATTCACGTTTCATCACATAACCATTTACCTGCCATTTGGTGAGATCCAATTTGTGTTTTAGTGTTAGGGTTCGGCCCCAGGTCTCTTGAACTTTTAATTATATAAGTATCTTATCATTTAAAACATTACAAAATAACTTTTTAATGAATGACAACACATGCAGTTAGCTATATGTCAACTTGATATGATGTTACGATGCAGTTTCACTGCATTGCAAGAGAGAGAGAGAGAGAGAGAGAGAGACAGAGAGAGAGACATACACAGAGAGAGAGAGCGAGAGAGAGCGAGAGGCATAAACACAAGGAGACACAAACACACAGATAATGAGAAAAGTGAATTGACAGTTGTGAAATATCAAAATGTACAAGAATTGAATTTAAGGATACGAATATAATTAATGGTGAGAACAATGGAATTAATTTTCTTTCACCCTTCATTGAATTTTTAATTGTCCTTTTTCCAAAATATACAGATTGAAATATTGCATTTTGTCTAAATTCTACCAGTACTATTCCAATGAAAGCATTGCAAGGATCATAAATGGAAATAAACATAATGAAACATAGTGAGTCGTTACCTTTCTTTTCACAAAATAAATTACTCCGAACCCACGATCAAGTTAACTGGTTCGTACAAATTGTCGTGGTCGCAAACAAGTCTGAACAAATGTTGCGTAAGACTTTTTCTATGTTGCAGTTCATTTTCGGAGAAACCACTTTTGACCCTGAGGCAGCTGTCGCCACTCCTACATTCCGCCTGTCGTCGTATAAAGGACATAATCGTATCACAACAACATAAAGATATCCCTAGACCCCTCCAATCAACCCCCACCCCACCCCAAATTCCAACCACCTACCCAAATCCCCGCCCGCCCCTACCCCCCTGCTGTACTCCGTGACTCTTCCCTCCACCAAGGGGCTGTTTGGTAGCCGCGCTGAAGACCCGATTCGCTTCCCCACTTGGGTACAATGTTTGAAGCACATATTGTAATACTGCTAAAGCGGCGTAAAACCATGCTCACTCGCTGACACAACTACACAATTAATTTTCAATAGAATTTGAAATACAAATAGTTATCCTGCCTCAGATATGTGAATGTATGAATGTGACTATTTTTTAGCCATACATCCTTATCTATACATTCACCTTTCCTGTCGTTCCCTATTGATCCGTCGTTCAGACTCTTGTTTGTTCAATACTTGACAATGGCAGGTGGTGAGTCCGCATGGTAACAAAGCGACTCAAACACACACAACCAGAGATATTACTCTGTGGTCGGACTGACACCTTCATCAGGGGTCATTGTTTCGAGGGGCGGTCGGGTAGCCTAGTAGTTAAAGCGTTAGCTCGTCACGCCGAAGACCCGGGCTCGATTCCCGACATGGGTACAATGTGTGAAGCCCATTTCTGGTGTCCCCCGCCGTGATATTGCCGGAATATTGCTAAAAGCGGCGTAAAAAAACATATTCACTCACTCACTCACTCATTGTTTCGACATGACTGATCCCGCCGCTAAACAGTTGCTTTCAAAATGCATAGCTGACCTTCTAAAGTTGCCAAACTACATCTATTATATACCCGCATACACGTAAAATCAGAAAGAAATGTACGATTGTGAAGAGATTTAAGTGTCTTCCATGAAACTGCAGGTGTATTTCAAGATCACAGGAAATTGTAACAGTTGTATTATTGAACATAACAGTAAACATATTTTATAAATGTCATTTTGTCCTTTAGTTTGTGCACATTTTGAATAAAGACTTATAAGATGTAAACGTCGTCAACTCGATGACTTGGATACCGCTGAAACATTAGTTGAACACCAATAACTGTTGTGTCATTCACTTCCTCGTGATAAGCAGATGAAAGTCGTAGCGTACGGGCTAGTTCGTCAAGAAACATGTGTCTGTACATAGCTCGCTTGTGCCACTCACTCCACCACCTGAGGCGCTAGACATGTGCATCAAAATGATGTCCGATGCGATACCCGTGTTTTACTTGTACCTCATGTTCCCTTGTTTGTTCAGATCAAACACTGACTTGCCTTTGCATGTGTCTGTGACGGTTGCCACCGGTGACGCAGCATAAGCACACCTTTTCGCGAACACCCGGTATCATCACTATATGATAGTGATTCATAAACACATGCTCATGATGAAGTCAAAATCGTACAGTGTACAATGAATATTTCTTGAGATAATGGACAAGGTCTTGTCGCTATTATTCATATAGATACCATCAAGTTTGTCTTGGCATGTCAAGTCTGTTGAGCGAAAACGGTACGTGCGAATGATACTTACAGGAAGATCGTTTTTCAATATAAGTGTATGAAAGAATTCCACAATGTTTGTACAAAGCCTTAGACTATTCTGAATACAGAAACAGACAACGCTGTTTGCTACCGGACAGAAATAGGCCACTTTGTTAATGCCTAGTCATGTTACGGTAAGGGATGGTCTCTCACAAGCGGGTAATCTTTTCGATGGACCTTGTAGGTCTTGCACATACACACAACGATGCTATGAAGACGGCATGCCCCACAGTGCAATAAAGGGCATGTACACAGTTAGGAATTATGGACAGATTACATTTCACTAGCCTGTCAATGGTTCTGTTGTGTAGACAAACAAGATCAGGAAACATGAATAAAGCATTATTTTCATTTTAAGAGACTAAAGGGCGTCAACGTTTGTCGAGAAAGATCAAATTGCATGAGAACATACCATTGAACCTTACTGCAAAGGAGTCACTTGTTTTTTCGGAGAAAGTTGTTTGTCCGAAAACGCGAAAGTTTGAACAAAAGCAGGAAAATGAATATTTATTTTTTGGAGTAAAAGGAACATACGTGTACTATATTATTACATAAAGTGAGACCGCCTCCGTGGTCTAGTGGTAGAGCGTCCGCCCGGAGAGCGGAAGGTCCGGCGTTCGATCCCCGACCGCGTCATACCAAAAGACGTTAAAAGATGGTACTTCTTGTTACCCTGTCTGTCGCTCGGCATTAAGGGGCTAAAACAATGACTGGTCGGCTCGGAGTCAGTATACTGTGTCTGAGTGGGGTATTCATGTTAAACTGCGACATGGTATCTCAGTGAACTAGCACTATAAATCGGCATCAATCCGAACTAGTACAAGCAGCCACACACACGTACATGCACGTCGCTATATAAGTGCAATAATCTTGGACGCGACGTTTAACCCCATTTCACCTCACCTCACCTTACATAAAGTGAAGAACTAATTTTAAGTCCTCATTTAAAAAAGCGATCTCAGTACAACGACTGTCTGATAACTCCAGGTCGTAAATACCTCCGTGGTCTAGTGGTAGAGCGTCTGCCCGGAGTGCGGAAGGCTTGTGGTTCAATCCCCGGCCGCGTCATACCAAACGTTGTTAAGAGATGGTACTTGTTGTTACTCTGCTTGGCTCTTGTCAGTGAGGAGATAAAACAAGGACTGGTGGGCTCAGAGTCTTTGGCTGGGGTATCCATGTTAAACTGCGGCATGGTATCTTAGTAGGCTAGCACTACAACACCGGCCTAAGTGCGGACCAGTACAAGCAGCAGCACACCCTTATAATCTTAAACGTGACGTAATACGCCATTTCACCTCACCCAGTGATTTACGATATCTAAGATTGCGATGCAGAACGAAGCCCATAATGTGGTCTTAGCACTAGTATGATCGTAAGCCTATGTTAAAGTATGGGAGTTACGATCACCTTAGCGCTAAGATCGCTTTGTGAAACGGGGCCTGGGGATTAAATACACTCTTCAAAAAAAGAAAGGCACAGGTAGTATGTAGTTCATGGAACCTGACTACACAAAAAATCCGGTATATGAATTGGATATATGTTATTGAAAAAAAATGCTGGTGGCCAGACATTCCACAAACGGTGCGTCAAAACGCAGCTATTGTCGATTTACAATGTCTAAACGGCATTGTTTTCACACTTGTTAAAAAATGTCATGGAGGAAAACAGTAAAGCAAAAATGCACGTGCAAGTTATGGCATTCGTAACTCGTGGTAGTGGCTATAAAAAGGCAAGCATAAGCCAATAATTTGTCATTCAATTGTCAACATTTTCCAATGCCCATCCGAACATCGCCATCGGACGTATCCAAAGAGACGAGTGTCGTTTTGCGATGAATCACGATTTCTTCTTCACCTGCGAGATGGAAGACAACGTGTTTATCGTCGTCGAAATGAGCGTTTTGCCCAACATTGTGTACGTGAATTCGACAATTTCGATGGCGGTAGTGTCATGGTGTCGGGGGTGGGGGTGGAGATGGGGGTGGGGGCATATCCTGCACCACGATATCGGACTTGGTTGTGGTTCAGAGAAATTCGACAGCAAATCGCTACATGAATCAAATTCTTCATCCTCACCTGCTTTTGATCATTGGCCGACAGAGGGAGCTGTTTCAACAGGGCAACGCTCCACCTAACACAGCTCGTGTCACGGTAGACTACCTTTATAATGCCAACATCAACGACTTGTCCTGGACGTCGGGATCTCCAAATCTCAACCCCATCGAACACCTCTGGGATGAACGTGATCAACGTGTACGTCAAAGTCAGAACACGTCGCAGACAGTCCCACAACTGGCCAACGCGTTACAAGCAGAATGAAGCAGAATTCCGCAGGACAGAATTCGTACACTTAGTCAGTCAGTGCCAAGGAGATGCAGAGCAGTGATTGCTGCCCGGGGCGATCACACGAAATACTGAGTTCAGCGCAACCCTGTGTCCTTATGTGACATGACAATGAACAGTTTTCAAAGCCTTTGTACAACGACAACACGTGACTATCGAGCTCCAACATGTCATATTTGTATCTCTGATCATTTGGAATCTGACTGCGCAGGAACAGGTACCAAAAAACACCTCACCCGAACGCGCCACCATTGACGGCGCTCGTGTTGTGACAAAAAATGGTGAAACAGGTTTCCAGCCTATGGCATAAACTGCACGTGCATGTTAGCTGTATAAATACGTTCGTCTGCAGGGTATAACCACATGTGATGAAAGCGCACAAAAGAAATGCCACGACTGACAAGGGAGCAGAGAGAGAGAGAGCCATCGGTATGGCCGAAATGGGGGCAACACAGGTCCAAATTGCCAGAAGGTTTCGTTGTACATCATTGACAGTAGCCATGCTGATTCAACACACGACAGGCCGAGAACCGGACGACCCCGTTGTCCAGGACAACACCACTGGAAGACGGTCAGATACGGCTCATTCACCTGCGAAACAGATTCGTAACGGCGACGATGACGGCAGCAACATCGACGCCTGAGACTGCTATGGCGAGGCAGGTTTTGCCCATCAGCCTCCCGTCAACAGACAAGAACTGCAGCAGACCCTGAGAGACGAGTGGCAACGGATTCCAGTCCACGTCATCAGAAGACTGACGTCATCGATGAGGCGGCGTATCACAACATGCATTGAGGCAGCTGGAGGTCATACACGCTATTGAAGGCAATGAACTTGTAGTGTGTCTGACAATTTTTGGTTCCATTTCAGACAACTTTTGAAAATGAAATTTCTTACCCCACCATTGTTTGCCTTAAGCTTACATTACCTGTGATTGCACAGTTTCATTCAAACTGTGGTTGATCAGTTATTTGTTACCCCTCCATAGATAATATTATAATTCACAACAAAACCTCTTCTTGTTATTTTTTTTATCGATCATGGAACTCGACCTGTACTTTCTTTTGCCGCCCAGTTTACATAATAGTGTTCGGGTATTCCACAGTTCGGCTAATCTGCCAGGTGCTGTTTGGTGCTGACAAATTACAAGAAACTTTGGTATGAATCCACTATCAGGATATTTTCGATCCAAAACATCCTAACATTGTTGAGTATGGGGTGCATTGTATGTCATACAACACAAGTTGATGGTTTGATCAGAAAACGTTATTTATCCAACGTGCCGGCAAACCATTTCAAGCAAAGCATGCATATCTGCTTTCAAATATGACAACATGATTGCGAAATACACCAATTTCCGAGAATTGATCTACAGCGTGCCCACTATGTATAGGGGAAACAGGTAAATACACAGAAAGCAAAATACCTTCCACCCCTATGGGCGAGTCCATCCATTTCCAAGAAATGGTCGAAACACGCCTGGATAATATTTAGTGCTATCGAAAATACACTTCGATTTTAGAACAGAATGGTTTATCTAATACGTGTAATAAATATTTAATATAAATGATTAGCCGTAATGAGACCTATGAACATAACAGGTGTCTGATAGTGTGTAGCTTCTTCTAAGTGCTACCAGACACGTTACCAGAAAAACCAAGTCGCGTAGAACCTGATCATTATCCTTGAAACAATACTAGTATTTCATCACAGGTACCTCAACGGGTCCAAATCGACCTGATGATAAAGTCTGTTGCCACCTGCCACCAAAGTGATACACTTTGCTTCGTGACTCACCATGAGAAAGTAGACTTTGGACCGATATTAACACATAATTAAACCACGATAGCCGACGACTAACCATTAGGGACGTCGTGGACGTTAGAGCATCATTGCTCACATTTACCTTCCATGTTAAGGTCGTTGTTGTCTTTCTGAAATATATGTGTAAACAACCTATTCTTTTCATGCATAATCATGTACGGAGTGACCATGATATAAAATATGGTTCAAGCAATAATACGAGTTGAAAATTATACCAGTACTAAACAAATCATGAACAAAGATTCGGATAAAGTATTCGGTATTTTTGAAACCATTACGAATTTAATATTAATTTGATAAGTATTCATATTGACTCGTGACAGGAAACCACAGCATGGGAAATACAATCAAAAACTCAAAATAATACTAGTAATTTATTCTTGAAATAAATAGGACAATGGTTATTTTTTTTCCACTTAATTGTTCAATAAAGCGGTAAAGATCTTTTCCATTTGTTTTCCTTAAAGCAGTGTTCGACTACATTTTGAGCATGTGTGAGCATCAAATATTGACGATACCTGTGATGATACCAGGAAGGCTATTTGTGATCTTGTGTAGCATTTTCTGGCGAGTGTCTCCTTAGGCCATATTGATGAAACATGTTAATGTATTAAGTTAATAAATTAATTGATTACAAATGAAAAGTTGACTATACCTACCGCACTGGACAGATGGCTGTGTATTTCCTATGAGAACGCTCCTCTGCTGAATCAACGGCTATCACGCCGACAGTAAAATATGTTACAGCATTATCGGCTGTGGAGACTGGTGGAGTATTGTGTTTGGTATAGATTGTTGCTAGGTTCTGGATAGGAGTTTGAGTGATTCGTGCAGGCGATAATTCATCTCAGGTGGTGCTGTGACGATATCGGGCCCTGGCCCGGAACATGTATTGCCATTAGAGGTGAGGCTGTCACCAGTCTCCCCACCCCTCATCCCTCCACCCCCGCCCATTATTCATTTCCCCGTTACTCAAACAACCCATACAACAGTTATTCACCACCCTTCCTACTCTTCCTAACCTTGAACACACCTTTCCACCCTTATACCACACCCGTCAGCAGATTATCCACCGCCAGTTGTTACATCCCACCCCTATCTCCCTTACAGCCCTCATCCCAAATCCAACCTTAGCCACACCTCCAAACATATTTCCAATGTCCTTGACCCCAATATACAACCTTCAGTCACCCCCACCCCCTATTTCTTCATCCCCCCTCCCCACGAATTAACCGATTCTCCCACCCCACCCCACACCACTCCGCCTGCCGCGCCCGTCATGACTCATATCTTTCTAAATCTCCCACGTGATGAAGGTCAGGCTTTTGACAGGATGTGTTAACCCACCAACACCCTGGGATTTCCACATTTTACCCAATGCTCAGCGGGTTCCCTGATAATTATACCCAGAGCGTTTTATCAGTCTGTAAATACGTTACTGTTTAAAAAGCTCTTCAGTTGTCCGGGGCCATCAAGGATGACAGCCCACATCCTACTCTGACGTGTACATGTACCATACTGTTTGTAAACCTCTTCAACTGTTTTGGAATAGAAAGGATGACAGCCTACATCCCATTTTATCATTTTGCCATATATTCCTGTGTTGTTGGTTTTCAGGTGAAAAATTGAGCTGTCTTTGCATGTGTTTGTGCCAACGGTGGATAGGATAGGATTCCGCGATTTTTTCCTCACTATTTCATAGTGATTCATAACCCATGTTCATGATAGAGTCGGAATCGTACAATATAATTATGGAACGGGTTCTGTCGCGATCATTTTGTATCAATATCGCATTGCCATTTTCGTAAAGTTTAGACAAAGCTGATTCTGTACTAATTGATTGAACTATTGATTGAATGAGTGTGGTTTAATGTCGCTTTCAACAGCATTTAGGCTTTAAGTGAGTGAATATGGTCTTACAGCGCTGTTTATCCAGCAATATGACGGCAGGGAATACATTACAAATGTCCTGCACCCATTGCACCCATGTGGTGAACCCGGGACCGGCTCGACAAGCCATCGCTTTAACCTCTAACCACAGCCCATTAGCTTTTAGTAGAAGGGATAAAAAAGAAGTATTTGTGTACATGCAATGTGAAAATAATATGTTTTCTTGAAAAACCTTAAGGGTGTAAACATTAGATGCTATTGGGTACCGTCGAATCGAATCGAACTCTAAGCCCCATTTAACTGATAACATCTTAAAACTTGAAGGTGAATTTAAACATGGTTAACACAGATGGCACTAAGATCGATATGATGAAGATGCAGATACACAAACACATTTCAGACATTTCCGAGCAATTACATTTATTGATCCTGAACTTATATTCAGGCTGTTTTATCGAACATTTACATGCCTGAATTATATCAACTGTCTACTTTTCAAATGATCAGGTAATATAGGTTACTGACATTTCATATTGTCATAGTGACCGATTTACGACTACCATTGTCTGAAGTACATTTGACTCCAAAGGCAAATTACCCTGTAGCCATGTCTCCATAACTTTATTGTCAATACGTTTTAGGCGCTAATCCCCGTTGTTAATCCTCACCAACATTTCATTGTACGAGGGGTGTTCATTAAAGATTTCCCCTAAACCACTTAGGGTTATCATATTTGGTTGGAATTTCACATATGTAATGATACTTGTATCTATGGGTTATGTCTGAATTTGCAGCACCGAACTATTAATCTTACCACTTTTAAGGCGTTATGATCGAGTAGTGTGTGACAATGGAGCCAGTAGAATACCGAGCAGTGATTAGGTTTTTATATTTGAAAGGTCGCACACCAAAAGAAACTTTCGATGAAATGAAAGCAACTTATGGGGAAGATGCCCTATCATATGACGTTGTTAAACACTGGCATCGCCAGTTCAAGTGTGGTCGGACATCTGTGGAAACAGTTGCCATTCCTGGTCGCCCCCATTCAGCCATTGATGAGGACACTATCCATCAAGTGAAGACCGCCATTTCGGCAGACCGACGTATAACTGTTCGCCAGTTAGCACAAGATGTCAAGATCAGTGTAGGGTCTGTGGAAAAAATCATTTGAACATGCATAGGGTGTCAGCACGATTGATTCCCAGGTTGCTCACACCTTTCCAAAAGCAGGAACGAGTCAATTGCTCAAAGGATCTTTTGGACATGTGCCAAAAAAACCAGGCAAACTTTTTTGACAGACTTATCACAAAGGATGAAACATGGGTCCATCACTATGATCCTGAGACTAAATTTCAGTCGATGCAATGGAGGCATGTGGAGTCACCACCTCCAAAGAAGGCACGTGTCCAACCCTCTGCAGGCAAGGTCATGCTCACGGTGTTTTGGGACCAGCACGGAGTAGTGATGATGGATTTCTTGGCAAAGGGTACCACAATTACAGGAGCTTATTATGCTTCACTGCTGCGGAAATTGCGGGACGCTATCAAGCTTAAGAGGCGTGGCATGCTGACCAAGGGTGTCCGTCTCCTGCATGACAATGCTCCAGTACACAACTCTCATCTTGCCGAGACAGAAGCGCGGTCCAGTGGCTATGAAATCCTTCCACATCCTCCTTGACCTTGCACCATCTGACTTCCACCTCTTTCCAACCATGAAGTCATTTTTGAAGGGAACACGTTTCACAGATGATGAAACACTGATTTCTGAAGTCAAGTCCTGGTTTGAGACGCAAAATGAGGACTTTTACAAGCGAGGTCTCCATAGATGCATAAAACGATGGGAGAAGTGTGTAACTCTTGGTGGTTCCTATGTGGAGAAAGACAAATACCTATGCCAAGTTTCGTTCCACTAGGTCCATCGGAAGTGGGTCAGGGGAAATCTTTAATGAACACCCGTATATTGACTGACAGCCAACGTGGGCTAATTTGTCACTTCCCGTTAATTACTGTTATTTATAGTATGACATTTATTGCCTTAATTGTTCATCCCCCCCCCCCCCCCCCCCCCGCTATTGGTATTCCGAGTGCTGGTGTAGGGACGTCCTCGAGCAGGATGTGCCGCTCGTAGGAAACGTCCTGAGGTTGAGCTGGCGCTCCGCTCACCTCATGTATGCCTGGGCTGGAAGGTCCGCTCATCGCTGTGTTATCTGAGCAGGTATTCAATTGTTGTTTATTGTTTACATGTTGTGCATAAAGCGTTCCGGTACAGTGATGTCGGTTTTGTCCGTTATTCCCCCAAGAGCTAATTCCCCGTCAACATGCGCGTTGACAATATCATAAGTTTATGTAGCTCACTGACGTTCCGTATAAATTTATGTAGCTTACTGACGTTTTCATAATAATTAAAAGTTTAAGTTTATGACCGCCATATCTTGGATAAGAATGTGGGGCGACTGGCTGACCTTAGACGGGCCTGTGCAGTGACCGCCTTATCTTAGAACGGACGGTAGGGAGGTTGACTTAGCGTAGATGAACCTATTCAATGAGTGCCTTACCCTAAGATCCGATTGTTGGGAGATTGACTTACCGTAGATGAACTTATTCAGTGAGTGCCTTACCCTCAGATCAGATTGTGGGGAGATTGACTTAGCGTAGATGAACCGATTCAGAGAGTGCCTTACCCTTAGATCAGATTGTGGGGAGATTGACTTAGCGTAGATGAACCTATTCAGTGAGTGCCTTTCCTGAGATCAGATTGTAAACCTCTTCAACTGTTTTGGAATAACAAGGATGACAGCCTGCATCCCATTGTAACGTATGCCATATATTCCTGTATTGTTGGTTTTCAGGTGAACAATTGACCTGTCTTTGCATGTGTTTGTGCCACCGGTGGATAGGATACGCCCTTTCCGCGATTATTTCCTCACTTAGTTTGGGAGGAAAGACCGAAGTGATGCAGATCTCAGACGTTTACCACTTAGGTGTAACCAACGAGCACGGGTAGGGTGCTGACAAACCTAGAAACATAATCGGGATTCGAACCCACAATCATAGGTTTCTGGCGTGCCCAAGGGGCGCAACTCTGCACAGCAAATCGCGGCGCCTCAGACGACTGGGCCACCCGTGAAGACTGGCTGACCTAAAACGAGCATATGCAGCGGAACGCCTTTCCTTTGATCATAGAGCTAAATTGACTGAGCTCTGCTGAGCCTGTTTAGTGACTGACCTTCCTATGATGAGCCTGTGAGGTTACTGGCATTCTTCAGATGACCATGTTGGGTGAGTGACCATCCTTAAATAATCCTCCGTAAACGTTAACCACATAAATATAAGCGACAGAGGCATTTCCATAATTATCAACGTCTCAACTCAACTGACACGACAATATCAGATAGTGATGACATCTGGTGTTCGCAAAAAGGTGAGCGCCTCCTGTCCCAACGGTGGCACCCGTCACAAACACGCGCAAAGGCAAATCAATTGTTCAACTGATCAACACAGGAACAAACAGTATAAGTCACAATAGGGTATTTTATCGGACATCACTTTGGTCATCCATGCGCCAAATATGGATATGTCCTCCACATTTATAGCATAAAAAGTTTTTACAGATTTTCTGAGTCCTTGAATGTTGTAACCCTAATCAAACAACTTTATGTTTCTCTTTAATTGTTAGTAGAAAGTTCATTTTCAATTCAAACTCAAAAGTGAAATTTGAAACCAATCTTAAGGCTGGAGTTGCTGGTATATTGCTCTATATAAAGGGAAAGTTGGAACGTTAAAGTCATCCCTACTGTTATAACGAGGTGTGGAGCGCCTTTTTGTCACTCTTTTTCTTTATGCATATGTCATATCTATTATCATAACACCAGCTTTCAGTGATTGGTGTGTTGACTCCACGTCCAGGGTAGTAAGAGCAGGTCAGTAAGGCCGCAACCTAAAGGACTGTAAATATTACGTGATGGCCGCAATCGTCAATGGTTACAGCTGATAAACTCCTGCCAACTACCATGGTGTGAAAGACATGCATTCGTAACATTTAGTTGTGTAATGAAGGCCTTGACTTGTAAGGCCTGTTTATTTATTATATATACATGATGTACACGTTTCATTATCTGTTTGTAAACTTTGTAAAATTGTGTCGTTATGGTAATTATGTATACATGCTCTATCATTATAATAATAATTATTATTATTATTATTATTATTATTATTATTTACAGATTAAAATATAAAATGCAGCAAAGAAGGTTTAGGTGTTCCTGGCATAGTCAGGCTGGTTAGGCTCATCATCAGCTCAAAAGCGAGGTCCGCTTATTTGCCATGTTTTTCCTGAATCTTGCCAATCACATTAGTTTCACAGGGACAGATAACATAAATTATTTCATTGGATTTATCAAAAAGAGCAATATCAGGTTTATTGGCCTGGATACGCCAGAGGCTGTTAACGGGCCTTTTCCAATTTTGCATTTATCATTTGCCATGACGCCCTCTACATATTCCGGGTCGTACCATGGATGGACCTGTGTCAAAACTACAAGCATTGCGAAGACGGTCATAAAATGACCGAGTTACACCATAATGTGGCTTAAGATACTGTGTTTGTGCCATGTTATTATTGTTGTTGTTGTTGTTGTTGTTGTTGTTTCACTCTGCACCACCGATTAAAGCCTACAACTAATCAACCTCTCTCTTTTTTCAAGGTGGTGGCCAAACGTTCTCTACTAATTACCCCAAATAGCAGCAAACATCCATACAGACGCCTTCGTCACCCAAATGACCAAACGACCACTACATCGCCTCGGCCAACATATGAAGCACCGGCTTCACTGCTCTCATTTATTCCTAGTTTATTGGGGTAATTCGGGGAAAAGGTATGCGCTATTCAATCGTTATTGAACGGAATCAGATCATCGATATACCCGGAGCCGAAGGTTATCATTGTAGTTAAACTCCCCTTCTTTCATTTGCCAATCTGAGCAGAAATTCTGATTAATGTGCAGATGCCTATTTCTTGCGAAAATGTCTTTCCCCCAAATTTTACATAGATGTCCATCATTTAACATGTTGTTTTCTCAGTAACTTTAGAGGACATTTCCTTTCATTTTTGACAAATTGTCCTGCACCTTGGAAGATGTTACTATCCAAGGCCACAATGGTTTGTGACAAATGCACCGAGATAAAGAATTACGTTTTTCCTTAAGAGGAATTGAAAAGTCAGTTACTTTAACATAATTGAACTTGGTTCTGTCCCAAGATCGCCAAATTTCAAGCAAATCGTTTTTGAGTTTTTTAGAATCTACATTATAAATATTAAATAAGTGTGCTGTTATGTTTTCCGCAGTGCATCTAAAATACTTCACACAAAGATGTGAAGTGAGGTGAAATTGTGTTTAACCTCCCGTCCAAGATTATTGCACTTATATAGCGACGTGCATGCACGCACTAGTCCGGACTGATGCCGATTATAGTGCTAGCACACTGAGATACCATGCCGCAGTTTAACATGAACACCCATTAACAATCAGTAACAATAAATATGAGTATATTTTTTCAGGATTTTCGTGTCATTCAAAGAGAGCTGCAAATTCAATAAAGATCTAGTTATAATGTCACTGTTTCGATTCGTTAAAAATATATTATTTGTTCATTGAAAAGAATTAGGATTCTGATTCTGTTTCTTGGTTTGTTAGCACCATACCCGAGCTCGTGGGTTTCACCGAAGTGATAACGTCTACGACCGTCATAGGGCTGACATGCCGTGGAATCCTGGAATACTGTTACAAGCAGCGTTATCCCCTACTCACTCAATCACTCACTCTTAATTTCAGAGCTGAAAACGGGATGTATATGGGCTGCGTGAGCTGAGAATGGCATGCGCATGAAATAGGGATGAATGTATTATCAAATATATCCCCTGGGAACTGCAAGAGACTGGAAGAAAATCTGCCTTTGCTCTGTACACCTTACGTTCCTAGCTTTTCCATCTTTTCACTCCAACTATAAGAAACATGTAGCATGTAATTTTGAAAAGTGTTATTTTTCCCATTCCACCCACCGCTCCATCGGAACATGGAGATGAGAAAAACACAAAATGACCTCACAGGACGTATACATTTACAAATGTAGTAGTACTGTGAAAAACATGTTATCATACATGTTGTCTCACCGGTTGGCAAAGTTGATAGATTCGGTGTGAGTTACAAGCCATATTTGATTTTAAGAAAAGCACCTGATCAAAACCCGTGACTATTGCCTTATAAATATCTGTGGCACCTGACAAATGCGGACATTTGGAGTGACAGACAGCTGCACGTTAATAACATTTTCGCATCACAGCAACACGCACATCATTTAAATGCAATTTTGCCAACATTTTGTACAGAATATTGTCCCTGGAACAGTGTGTCAACAATACCCGAACAAACACTCAACAACTTCCGACAGGGAAAAGATAAATTATTCAAATTAGCAACATGCAAAGTCACGTAGAGACGATCGATCCGTGAACTGTTTACCGTTCTCACGAACACTGCAACTTATGAAATATTATATTTAAAGTACTAGAAGTACTACAATTAGTGAGTGAATGTTGTTTTTCGCAACTGTGTGTGGCAAACAAGTCCAGCAAACAAGTGGTTGATATCATGAGCGTCTGTGTTGTGATGGTACGATGACATACATCCAGACAGCTGCAGGTTATCCCAGATCCCCATTTTAGTTTGTTGAATTTGGGTACTTGACAACCATTCTTCCCCATTTTTAAATTGAACTGAATCCTTGACAATGCCCTTGGCAAGAAAATGTCCCCAGCAAGTCTAAAATACTTTGTGAAGTCTAAATGTCTTCAGTCTGAAAATGATGGGAATGTCTTGGCTCCTTACTGTCATATCTTGCAGACAATTTAACAAAGAAAGTAATAATATATTTTCCTTTCAGAAACTAAACCACCGTTTGATATAAGGTCCATATATAATCCAACATTTATAAATTTCAGCACATTCTAACATACAAAGAAACTCAGACAACAGTGTTTACAAATGTGTCTCAAAATGCGATTTTGAAGTAACAAAAGGTATTAAATAGATCACAATAATTAGAAAATGATATTCGTGTCCAAAAGGTTTATTCATTCATAATACGTAAAGGCCTCAGGCCTTTAATACGTTCACGGAATCAGTGTTGGTATTGAAATAATATTTAGAAATACCAGTATATACAGAGGAATTGCTGAGCATTTAACCTTGGAGAAGAATGCCGTAGTTCCATTACATGGTAACAGTTTTAATGGCTGTATTTTTCGAATTTGACATAACAATTCGGCATTTTTGGACATTTGGTGAATGTATGAATACCTTTGGTATATACTGATCGTAGTTGATTATAGTACGTGCATATATTAAAGCAAGAAATGAATAAATGTGTGACTAATCTGGTTCATGCCACATTAAGAAATATCCCGCTATATTACGAAAGGATCACCTGGAATTGGTTTCATACATACAAAATGGACCGTGAAACAATAACATTAAATTTGGACCTGGCTCTCTGGTAGGGTATAACCACTAGGCCATATATACCTCATAACCTCTAGTCGGCAGAGATACTAATGCACGAACATAGATCACGTGCACTAAAAAAATGAACCAACCGAAGTGTACATATGGACACATGAATGGAAATGGTCGAATAACGAACCTAATGAAGTTATTTATTTTGGACATTAGATAAAGCCCAATCTCTTGTTTCACTTCTTTAATTATTCGGTAGATGTTTTTGTGCATAAGTATATTTACGTATCTTCGCTGACATGCACACACGTTGCGAAATATATTCGAGAAGATGTCGAAAGTGATATGTTCAGCAAGCCGCTAAACTAACATCGACTCTCTGAATTGAAATCATGTCACAGAATGGTTACTTGTCTTTTGACAATAGATCGAAAGGAACACAGTGAGTCTGGTCGAAGAAATTGAGACTTGCAGAACAATTATAATTATAGGCTTGCAATAGCATGGGATAGATGTGCTCCATGAACCGTTTGATAGACAAGCAAGCCAAGGGCTTCTTGCCTTTGTGCAAATACAGCCATCTGAGGCAGCGACCTGAGTGTACTCATCCGATACCAGTCATTTCCGTCATAACTTTTCCCTCGCAAAGAAAATATAACGCGAACAGCCGGTATTGTTTATTTCTAAAGCTGCGAAATCATTATTTAGATGCACGTTTCAACTTACATGTAAATTTAATGTATTCAGTAAGTGATATTCACACATTTGATGCTGGTATAGTTTTGGACGATTTTTTGTAGCTTCTGTGGAGTTATTATCAATAGCAACTGCATGAAAAGATGTGTTAAAATATGGAGATCAACATTGAACCATCTTTTCTAACATGCGCTCGCAACTTGATAACGTCGTGTATTGTATATCGTGTAATGTTTCGCTTGTGTTGGGGCGTTAGGGTTTTGTTCCAAAAAAATCCATTAACCCTAATTTCGTTGGGGAGTATGGTTAACAGGACAACTTTGTATGTGCATTGAATCCGATCTCATCTTTACATGAGCAGGGACTGACACCCTTTCTTTGCACGTGTATTGATTATCATCCCTTTCTTGCATGTGTACAGATTGCCACTCCTTCTCAAACTGTGCATTGAATGCCAAATCATCTTAAGATCTGCATCTTCCACACCTTCTAAGCATGTTCATTGAATGCCAACCCTTTTTAATAGGTGCATTGAATGTCACCCCTTTTAATAGATGCATTGAATGTCACACCTTCTTAATATGTGCATTGAATGCCACCACTTATCAACATGTGCACTGAATGCCACTCGTTAACATGTGCATTGAATGCCACCCCTTCTCAGAATCTGCATTAAATGCCACCCCTTCTCAACATTTGTATTGAATGCCACCCCTTCTTAGCATGTGCACTGAATGCTATCTCATCTTAGCATGTGAATATATTGCCAACCATTCTTAGCATGTGCATCGATTATCACCCTTTCTTAGCATGTGGCTTAGATCGCCAACCCATCGTAGCATTTGAATAGATCTGATGTGAGCATGTGCAGTGAGTGTCATTTTTCTTTGTCCTTTTCATTTTACTTCATTCTGAGTATTAATATTACTTTCCATCCACGCTTGCACCGTGGAAACTAACTCTGGATGTTGTCCTATTATAAAAGTCTACTGATATCACAACCTAGCCGTTAAAAGTGCAGAATTAATGCATCCAATTCTAGACGTTCACCTTGCCACTATATTGACCTTTATTTCTCGTTTCGGGTATGGGATCATTTTCATGCAGTATGCATGAGAAACGCCGAACACAACATGACAGTTATTGTTGACCCTGGGTTGCAACAGGTAAACAAGAACGGCATCATTGTTCACGTTCAAGAAGCATAAAGCCGAGTAGTATTGTCATTGAAAATTGGATTCTAACACGTTTTAAACATGTTAAATTTAATCCATCACATAAAAATCACATTAATAATGGAGTTTATTTTATGATAGTATGATATGTTCAGGCCCATACTATGATCCGATTCTACAACTGTAAAATATTTCAAATTCGAATTTTCGTATTGTATTTTCAGGTGTGGAAAAAACGTTCGCAAAAACCGCAATAGTTTATCACCTTGATCAGAGTTGATCCTAGCAATAGGAGCTCAGCATACTGTGGGAAATCAATGTCACGACATCATGGAAAAAAGGCACATTCCTGGGTATCTTGGTGTTGGAAGTAGTTCAAGTGCGGCAAGACAACATTACATAAATATTACGCGTTTTCGACCCAGAACAAAAATGAACATCAGAGCATGTAGTAGCGGATACCTGAACGTTAGCCCAGAATATCTTACGAACAGCGATGAAAACGGAAGACTGATTTGTTAATTAAAAACACGTATTATAACTAAGGATCAATAAAAATGGCGGTGGTACAGAAATTACGAGAAACACATTACGAGTGTATACCACAGGGAGAACCTATTTATACCCAAGGGATACATTTTTATACCATAAGCTAAGGAATACCTATTTGTACCACATGGATTCATGTCTATATCACAGGGAATGCTTATTGATACCACAGGAATTCATGTTTATACTACAGGGCTGCGTATATGTACCACAGGGAGTGCATGTTTATACCACAGGAATTCATGTTTATACTACAGGGCTGCCTATATGTACCACAGGGAGTGCATGTTTATACCACAGGAATTCATGTTTATACCACAGGGCTGCCTATATGTACCACAGGGAGTGCATGTTTATACCACAGGAATTCATGTTTATACTACAGGGCTGCGTATATGTACCACAGGGAGTGCATGTTTATACCACAGGAATTCATGTTTATACCACAGGGCTGCCTATATGTACCACAGGGAGTGCATGTTTATACCATAGGGATAAATGTTTATACCACAGGGCTGCGTATATGTATCACAGGGAGTGCATGTTTATACCATAGGGATACATGTTTATACCACAGGGCTGCCTATATGTATGACAGGGAGTGCATGTTTATACCACAGGAATTCTTGTTTATACTACAGGGCTGCCTATATGTACCACAGGGAATGCATGTTTATACCACAGGAATTCATGTTTATACTACAGGGCTGCCTATATGTACCACAGGGAGTGCATGTTTATACCACAGGAATTCTTGTTTATACTACAGGGCTGCCTATATGTACCACAGGGAATGCATGTTTATACCACAGGAATTCATGTTTATACTACAGGGCTGCCTATATGTACCACAGGGAGTGCATGTTTATACCATAGGGATACATGTTTATACCACAGGGCTGCGTATATGTATCACAGGGAGTGCATGTTTATACCATAGGGATACATGTTTATACCACAGGGCTGCCTATATGTATGACAGGGAGTGCATGTTTATACCACAGGAATTCTTGTTTATACTACAGGGCTGCCTATATGTACCACAGGGAGTGCATGTTTATACCTGAGGAATTCATGTTTATACTACAGGGCTGCGTATATGTACAACAGGGAGTGCATGTTTATACCACAGGAATTCATGTTTATACCACAGGGCTGCCTATATGTACCACAGGGAGTGCATGTTTATACCATAGGAATACATGTTTATACCACAGGGCTGCGTATATGTATCACAAGGAGTGCATGTTTATACCATAGGGATACATGTTTATACCACAGGGCTGCGTATTTGTATCACAGAGAGTGCATGTTTATACCATAGGGATACATGTTTATACCACAGGCCTGCGTATATGTACCACAGGGGTGCATGTTTATACCACAGGAATTCATGTTTATACTACAGGGCTGCCTGTATGTATCACAGGGAGTGCATGTTTATACCATAGGGATTCATGTTTATACCACAGGGCTGCCTATATGTACCACAGGGAGTGCATGTTTATACCACAGGAATTCATGTTTATACCACAGGGCTGCGTATATGTACCACAGGGAGTGCATGTTTATACCACAGTAATTCGTGTTGATACCACAGGGCTGCCTATATGTTCCACAGGGAGTGCATGTTTATACCACAGGAATTCATGTTTATACCACTGGGCTGCCTGTATGTACCACAGGGAGTGCATGCTTATACCATAGGGATACATGTTTAAACCACAGGGCTGCGTATATGTACCACAGGGAGTGCATGTTTATACCACAGGAATTCATGTTTATACTACAGGGCTGCGTATATGTATCACAGGGAGTGCATGTTTATACCACAGGAATTCATGTTTATACTACAGGGCTGCCTATATGTACCACAGGGAGTGCATGTTTATACCACAGGAATTCATGTTTATACCACAGGGCTGCGTATATGTACCACAGAGAGTGCATGTTTATACCACAGGAATTCTTGTTTATACCACAGGGCTGCCTATATGTACCACAGGGAGTGCATGTTTATACCACAGTAATTCGTGTTGATACCACAGGGCTGCCTATATGTTCCACAGGGAGTGCATGTTTATACCACAGGAATTCATGTTTATACCACTGGGCTGCCTATATGTACCACAGGGAGTGCATGCTTATACCATAGGGATACATGTTTAAACCACAGGGCTGCGTATATGTACCACAGGGAGTGCATGTTTATACCACAGGAATTCATGTTTATACTACAGGGCTGCGTATATGTATCACAGGGAGTGCATGTTTATACCACAGGAATTCATGTTTATACCACAGGGCTGCGTATATGTACCACAGGGAGTGCATGTTTATACCACAGAAATTCATGTTTATACCACAGGGCTGCGTATATGTACCACAGGGAGTGCATGTTTATACCACAGGAATTCTTGTTTATACCACAGGGCTGCCTATATGTACCACAGGGAGTGCATGTTTATACCATAGGGATACATGTTTATACCACAGGGCTGCCTATATGTACCACAGGGAGTGCATGTTTATACCACAGGAATTCATGTTTATACCACAGGCCTGCCTATATGTACCACAGGGAGTGCATGTTTATACCGCAGGGATACATGTTTAAACCACAATGTCATATTTATATATAAACTTATTTACACAAATCATAGGGATGTATGGTCATAACACACAGATTCCCAATTTATACACTCTTTAAAGAAAGAAACGCACAGGTAGTATGTAGTTAATTGAACCTGACTACACAAAAAATCCGTTATATAAATTGGATGTATGTTTTGTTAAATGTTGGTGGCTTGATATTCGACAAACGGTGCGTCAAAACGCAGCCGATGTCGGTTTGCAATGTTTTAAACGGCATTGTTTTCACACTTGTTCAAAAATGTCATGGAGGAAAACAGTAAAGCAAAATGCACGTGCAAGTTATGGCATTCGTAACTCGTGGTAGTGGCTATAAAAAGGCAAGCACAAGCCAATAATTTGTCATTCAATTGTCAACATTTTTCAAGTTCGAAAATATCGAGACTAAGCGCTGCCGATCGGAACATCGCCATAGGACGTATCCAAAGAGGGGAATCGCAGTCTTTTGTTTCACGCCACTTTAACGTCCACCACAGCACCATTTGCCGCCTTTGTGTACGATACACACAGTTCAATTCCACTTCAGACCGTCCGAGAACCGGTCGACCAAGAGTTACCACCCCTGCACAGTTCGCATCCTTGGTTTGAGGAGGATATCGGACCAGACTGTCAGGAACCATCTTCGTGAGGCTGGAATCTGACTCAGAAGACAAGTTATCGTCCCTGTTTTGCAACAGACCCATCGACAGCGACGCTTGCGTTGGTGCCATACCTTACAGACTTGGGAGTTGAGAAACTGGAGACGAGTGTCGTTTAGCGACGAATCACGATTTCTTCTTCACCGGCGAGATGGAAGACAACGTGTTTATCGTCGTCGAAATGAGCATTTTGCCCCACATTGTGTACGTGAATTCCACAATTTCGGTGGCGATAGTGTCATGGTGTGGGGGGCCATATCCTACATCACGAGAACGGACTTGGTTGTGTTTCAGGGAAATTTAACAATAAATTGCTACATGAATCAAATTCTTCAACCTCACCTTCTTCAAGTCATTGACCGCCAGAGGTAGCTGTTTCACGGTAGACTACCTTCATAACGCCAACATCACCGATTTGCCCTGGCTGTCGAGATCAGATCTCAGATCTCAACCAAATCGAACACCTCTGGGATGAACTCGATCGACGTGTAAGTCAACGTCAGAACACGCCGCAGACACTCCCACAACTGGCCAACGCGTTACAAGCAGAATGTACAATGTTGGCGCAGAATTCCGCAGGACAGAATTCGTACACTTATCCAGTCAGTGCCGAGGACATGCAGAGCCGTGATTGCTGCCCGGGGCTGTCACACGAGATACTGAGTTCAGCGCAACAGTTTTCAATGCCTTTGGACAACGACAACATGTGACGACTATCGAACTCTAACATTTCATATTTGTGTCTATGATGTTAAATTAAATAAATCGACTTTATTAGGTACAAAGCATTTACTAAAAATCTACCTGTGCGTTTCTTGAAGAGTGTTTATACCACCGGGATTCATGTTTATACCACAGGGAGTATATGTTTACAACACAGGGATGTATGTTTACATCACAGGGAGAACCTATTTATACCACAGGGAATACCTAATTATACCACATGGAGTACCTATTTAAGATATCGTGTCATCTCTGTTATTTTACAGAAAGAGAAACAAATCTTCATACTTCAATCTTTTCTGTAGAGATCCACAAGCGAAGTTATTTATGTATCTGTATATTCAGTTGTCATGTTAACTATACCCCAACGAAACTAGGGTTAATGGAGTGTAAAATGTTATGATCAGCTGAGAACTGCCAGAGTTTTTTTGGGACCAAACCCTTACGCCTCACGACCGAAACATTACTCGTTGACCATGCAATTCTTCTGTTCACGTGGGTTTGTGGTCATTCTTGAATTTGACACTTCAGTGAAAGGTCTGAGCTTTTATTATTGTTGATTTTTATTATCCACACAAACACGTAAGCGCTCTACTCCAGTTTTTAATACAGTATTTGTAATCAGACTAGGAATGCGACGTCTACAACATAATGAACATCTTAGGGCCTTTGGCATGCTTCAAACTGGTAGAGATGTAGACCATATATTCAATGTGTCTGAGTCTGTGATTTGCAGAATTCTGCAGATACAAAATGTTATTGATCGGGCCCAGGCGGGGTCCCCAAGGTCATCAACACAGGTCCAAGATTGATTTATCAAAATTCCAGCCAAGTCAATCAAATTGCTAATCCCTTGCGCCGGGCCATCGGAATTATTGTTACTGACCAGATAATTTGTATGCTCAGCGACCACGTGTTGTAACACCGTTAACAAATCGACACATCCTACCCAGACTCCAATGGTGTTTAGAGCGTAGAAACTGTGGAAATCGCCGATGCTTTCGTGTAATGTTTTCAGATGAGACCACATTCTCTCTGGACTTTCTGGACAGGTGTGGACGTGTCTCGACGTCAAGGGGACGTCAACGAAAGGCAACATGGTTGGTCTACAATAATACACTATATCGCAAATGCCTATTACTTTATTCAGCAAATTTCTGAAACCTCGCAGAATCTCTGTGGAAATTTTGTTCAAATATCTGCGTCCATTGCCTTAGCTATGAAACTATATAAACTGGTCACTTGATACATAGATACAGCTGTAAATCCCGATTGCCAAGAAGTAATTATCCCATTATCTATGCAAACATTTGATACATGTATAAACAGACATTTCTAAAACACCTTTGGCAAACAACTGGTCAGAGCGACGGGTTTATAATCAGTACACTGGGCCAGGTGCAGCAAGAGGAATGAGCAAGACTCCCTCAAATTGTCTTTGGGAGATTAATTCGGACCATGCTACGCCGCTTAACCGAATGTTTGCGTTATCTCAAATATTCAATTTTTCACTCCACACCCCCGTCGTTTTCTTCGCTGAGTTTCGAAAGGGGCACGGATGGCCCAGTTGTCTTTGACAACGCAATTAGCTGTGCAGAGTTGCTTCCCTTGGGCGCACCAGAAACCAATGATCGTGGGTTCGAAGCCACCATGCTTCTAGGTTTGGCAGTACATACCCGTGATCGTGGATTTCACTAAAGTGGTAAACATCTGAGACATGCATCACTTCGGGCTTTCCCTCACATTAAGCTAACACGCTGTGGTATAACCGGAATACTGTTTAAATCGGCGTTTAACCCAACTCTCGCACTCACTGTTAGTTTTGAATATCACCTACATTTTGCAGATTATTTAAACATGAAGCTATTTGTTTAAGATACGAGCGCGTCCTACGCCTGCCTGCATATCATTAAAAAAAGGACCTGGTAGTCAATGGGTTTTCGTCATATGTTTTACTCTCACTAAACACCTGACAAGCGACAATAAATGTTGAAATTGGATAATTTATGAGGCAACATATACTATTATTCCGAGACGAAGACAAATAGAGAAGATACCCTGGACCCACAAAACGTTTGACTCAGGACAACGAGGCAGTTGTATTTGCCCTAACGATTGCTATTATGGAATGAATTATTGTTAACACTTTTATCCTTGAGTACGTGATTTACATAATGTTGCATCACATGTCGGTCAATAACTGCAACCATGCACGCAGTGCACACAACCGACATAACAGAATATTATTGACGCATATATGATTAGATTTTGGCCATGACAGCTTGTCGTAGAAGCATGAAAGGCATGGCAACTGTCGTGCAGAAGAAAACATTCACCCATGTTTGGTGGTTGCTAAAATGAAACAAACAAGTACTGGTTATTTTGTGGTGATGTATTTGATACGGGTGTGTGATTATTTTCCTTGCAACATAGGATCAATGATCAACATCGTTGAAAGAGCAGTTCTATAGAAACTACACTTACGATGAGTTACGATCGATTTCTCATTGAATTAAGAAACGATACTTGTTTTCACACATAAATGCACAAAATCTGATAGGGTCGTTTCTAAACCTTGACGTAACCAGTTAAACAATGATCCAGATATATCGCGGAGGCATGTTAATAATTGACAGTGATAACGAGTGTTCAACATTCGATAAAAGGAGATCACTACAGTAACGGTCATGATACATGGTGATCGACAAACATTACAATGTAGATCATTATACCACTGCAGTGAAAGTCAGAACACAGGGTGATCGACAACTACGATGGCACTCATAAAACCAAAGTCATGACACCGGGTGTTCAACATTCACTTCAAGGAAATCACTACAGTAACGGTCATGATACATGGTGTTCGGCAACAACTACAATGTAGATCATTATACAACTGCAGTGCAAGTCAGAACACAGGGTGATCAACAACTACAATGGCACACAAAATACCAGTGTCGTGACACCGGGTGTTCAACATTCACTTCAAGGAAATCACTACAGTTACGGCCATGATACATGGTGTTCGGCAACAACTACAATGTAGATCATGATACCACTGCAGTGCAAGTCAGAACACAGGGTGATCAACAACTACAATGGCACTCATAATACCAAAGTCATGACACCGGGTGTTCAACATTCACTTCAAGGAAATTACAACAGTAACGGCCATGATACATGGTGATCGACAAAAACTACAATCTAGATCATTATATAGTGCAAGTCAGAACACAGGGTGTTCGACAACTACGATGGCGCTCATAATACCAGTGTCATGACACTGGGTGTTCAACATTCACTTCAAGGAAATCACTACAGTTACGGTCATGATACAATCATGGTGTTCGGCAACAACGGCAATGTAGATCATGTTACCACTGCAGTGAAAGTCAGAACACAGGGTGATCGACAACTACAATGGCAAACAAAATACCAAAGTCATGACACCGGGTGTTCAACATTCACTTCAAGGAAATGACTACAGTAACGGTCATGATACATGGTGTTCGGCAACAACTACAATGTAGATCATGATACAACTGCAGTGCAAGTCAGAACACAGGGTGATCGACAACTACAATGGCACACAAAATACCAGTGTCATGACACTGGGTGTTCAACATTCACTTCAAGGAAATCACTACAGTTACGGTCATGATACAATCATGGTGATCGACAACTACGATGACACTCATAAAACCAAAGTCATGACACCGGGTGTTCAACATTCACTTCAAGGAAATGACTACAGTAACGGTCATGATACATGGTGTTCGGCAACAACTACAATGTAGATCATGATACCACTGCAGTGCAAGTCAGAACACAGGGTGATCGACAACTACAATGGCACTCATAATACCAAAGTCATGACACCGGGTGTTCAACATTCACTTCAAGGAAATCACTACAGTTACGGTCATGATACAATCATGGTGTTCGGCAACAACGACAATTCAGATCATGATACCACTGCAGTGAAAGTCAGAACACAGGGTGATCAACAACTACAATGGCACTCATAATACCAAAGTCATGACACCGGGTGTTCAACATTCACTTCAAGGAAATTACTACAGTAACGGTCATGATACATGGTGATCGACAAAAACTACAATTCAGATCATGATACCACTGCAGTGCAAGTCAGAACACAGGGTGATCAACAACTACAATGGCACTCATAATACCAAAGTCATGACACCGGGTGTTCAACATTCACTTCAAGGAAATTACTACAGTAACGGCCATGATACATGGTGATCGACAAAAACTACAATCTAGATCATTATATAGTGCAAGTCAGAACACAGGGTGTTCGACAACTACGATGGCGCTCATAATACCAGTGTCATGACACTGGGTGTTCAACATTCACTTCAAGGAAATCACTACAGTAACGGTCATGATACAATCATGGTGTTCGGCAACAACTACAATGTAGATCATTATACCACTGCAGTGAAAGTCAGAACACAGGGTGATCGACAACTACGATGACACTCATAATACCAAAGTCATGACACCGGGTGTTCAACATTCACTTCAAGGAAATTACTACAGTAACGGCCATGATACATGGTGATCGACAAAAACTACAATTCAGATCATGATACCACTGCAGTGAAAGTCAGAACACAGGGTGATCGACAACTACGATGACACTCATAATACCAAAGTCATGACACCGGGTGTTCAACATTCACTTCAAGGAAATCACTACAGTAACGGTCATGATACATGGTGTTCGGCAACAGCTACAATGTAGATCATGATACCACTGCAGTGCAAGTCACACAATTACTACATTGACAGTCATTTCATTGGGTGGTCCACAATTACTATATAGACAACCATTATAGGTGGTCCATAATAACTACCTTGACGGTCATTATACTAGGTAGTCCGCAATCACTACATAGACAACCATTATAGGTGGTCCACTATCACTACATAGACAGTCATTATACTGGGTGGTCCACAATCACTACATTGACAGTCATTATACTGGGTGATCCACACTCACTACATAGACAACCATTGCAGGTGGTCCACAATCACTACCTTGACAGACATTATACTAGGTGGTCCACAATCACTACATAGACAACCATTATAGGTGGTCCACAATCACTGCCTTGACAATCATTATACTAGGTGGACAATATTCACTACATAGACAACCATAATAGGTGGTCCATAATCACTACCTTAACAGTCATTATACTGTGTGATCTACAATTACTACATTAACAGCCACAATAATGGGTGTTCAACAATCACTACAATGTCAGTCATGACACCTAGTGTTTCAAAGTATTAACATTATGACAACGGATGTTCGGGAAACGAGTGAATGTCAAGATGACCTCGCCTGTATAAAATGTCCCACAGGAACCCCATGAACATCAGACACTTTCTAACACCATTAAACCGACATTACCTTTGAGGTTACCCAAGATGCACTTCCGATTGGCTGAAGCAATTAACTGCTACCGGTTAGAAATCCTTCTTGCGACAAATATGGTTTGATCAAATCTAAGCTACAAGCGCTGAAGTCTCTATCTCACCAACCTTATCGTTTACAATTAACTTCGCTAAGATTAATCACTTGTTTGTCAGCGAATGAGTGAGTGAGTCAGATTCACGCCGCTTGCAGGAGTATTTCAGTTAACGGTACCTTACTTTGTTATAAGAAACACATTTTGGGTATTTTCAAAGTATCAATTTTTTTTTGGTAGTTTAATGTAATCTATACGTTTAAGAGTATATTTAAGATAGAACTGACGGTGAAAAGATCTCAACAGATTCACTGAGTGCTGTATTCTTCTTTCGATGGCGCATTGTGTACATACTGCCTCATATATAATGTTCGTTTATCCCCAACGATCCTGGGTTCGAACACGAAATCCGACCTGATAATGAATATTGGTACATCAAACAGTAATGTCACTTTACCCCATCCCCAGGGGTGTGCAGAGTTGCTATCCTTAGACATGTCTGGATCCAGTAGTCGGGGGATTGTGACGCGGGGTCCTGTATTAATCAATGTTGGTGGCCAAGGGTTATGGATTGGTGTCCCTAATCGGCATCATGGTTCCTGGGGGTGTCGGGCTTTGGTCCCATTGCAAGCTCTCCTCACCAATAGTACAACCACTGAACGACGAACAGACCAAAATGACGCCTTAGTGCGTTCATGACCAAATGTACTGCATCTGAACCACTTCTCTCAACGTAAAATAGTTGTATTCAGTGACTGAAACTCACAGACTGAGAGCCTTAAAGGCCAGCATTCCTAAACAAACTGTAGGCCGAGTGGAAAAACGAGACATACTCCAGCAATATAAATTACAAAACACAACCAGTCAACCGGAAGCTTTCACTGTTATCGCACCAAGTTCCCGAAGACTCGGCGGTGATAGATGAAGCCTACATTTTATCAGGAAATTATCAGCTTGTAAAACACCTTTGCGACTAGAAGTCATACACCATTTGAAAGGTCTAATCCTACTGTTTATAAATATGAACTTTATGTTTGTCACATCGATTAAACAAATGCTTAATAATTAGCTACTTAAATTAACTGCAGGCCGCAAGGGCCTGCTAAAAATTTAAAACTATCACCCGAGAACAAATCCGTCCTCCTAGGGCCTACGGGCCGATGTCTATTTTGAACACTGGTTATATTCTCAACCCAAAATATTCAGCGAAATATGTTTTAATAAATATGTTCCATCTGCTCTATTGTAAGCGAAGCATAGACACGAGAAACACATATATTTATATAGATGGCCTTTGAGGCTGCCAGGTAATCCAGCTGCTAAGTCAGTTTTAACCTCAACCTCCGATGTCCCAAAGATAACTTGTCATTAATAAAGATTAACAGGTGTGATTTATGGCGACAATGGCACTTCCTTCACTGAATAAACATCAGTGTCCTGCATCTAGTCGGTCTCTAAGCGATGATTGCTTCATCAGATGACCCACTGGTAGTGATGTCGCCATCACCTAACTTTGTAAATAACAACCGCTGTGAACATTTACAACAATGAACAGTTTCAGGGGTATTATGTTCAGCGTAAGCCGAGTTCGTGTTTGATCTATGAGGCAAGTCGTCTGTCTTGGTGAAGTGTTTATTTTCTATGTAGGGGAGTTGCTAAGAATACAGTAACATCGTGCATTTCACAATATCAAGCCGGACACTGTGGTTTGGTTCTTTTCAGTGTCGTACCTCGGTCAGGTTCCTAAATCAAATGGCGATTTTCATCTGTACAGTGAAACCTCGTTAATCCGGATGAAATAGTTCCGAGTGAATTCATCCGAATTAACAAATATACGGATTAACGAAGTACGGGGTAATATGATTTAGCATAAAATATGCATCTGTAAACTTTACGAAATAAGATCGGATTAAAAGAGGTCAGCAAATGCGTATATGTGTTTTATTATTATTATTATTGTTGTTGTTGTTGTTGTTGTTGTTGTTGTTGTTGTTGTTGTTGTTGTTGTTGTTATTATTATTATTATTATTATTTATAACAAATGTTAGTAAAGTATAAATTCAAGTACATGTACTTATTCGTGTTGAGTCCCATCCGGGATTCGAGCCCACACTCAGAGAGTAAGGCAACTAATCGCCAGCACACAAAGTCAGCGATCTAACCCACTCAGCCGCCGAGGCTTCCACTGAATGCACGTGTGTGGTTTAACAGTGCCAGTCCACTGAGACACCATGCCGCAGTTTAACATGGATACCCACTCAGACACAGTGATACGAGGTGACTATCCTTGTTTTATACCCTTAATACAGGCGCAAGGCAGGGTAACAACAAGGACCATATTTTAAAGTATTTTAGTGTGGCGCAGCCGGGACCCACTCTCCGCTCAACGAGCAGACGTTCTACCACTAGACAAGGCGAAAAGTATGATAGTGTATGTTGGATGTCTTCAGACCCGGAACTCCCGAGTTTAGCTTATGCACCATTAGCCATCCAACCGCTGGTATTTTTTCATTATGTTATATAACTCTTATTCAGCTGTCAATGGGTTTTTCAAGCCAAAACATCGAATGAGACCGACTCATAGACAGGTTTCTGAAGGCATTGGGAAAACAAGAATCAAACAATCTTGATGGACAGATAAAATACTTCATCCGTGAATCACCACAAAATATCAATATCGATTGGACATCTCCTGCATTGAGCCCCAGGGCGATACACGACTGCAAAAGATTTATAACTACCCTGAAGCTTCTTTTCCCACACGTATTTGAAGAGTTGTTACACGTCGGTCTTAGCAATTGTTGTGAGTGAGTAAGTGACATGGGTTTAACGCCGCTTTGAACAGCCAGTGTGTGAGTTATGTCAAGGCGTGTCAGCTTTTTGTGAGGGGGAAGGGCAGCCCCAATCAATATGTATTCATCCATACATTCATTTGTAAACAATTATGTTAACTTTGCTTTTGACAAATCGAATAATACATTCAAAGACCACTTCGTACATGTATATTTAGACTAAGAACGTTTGATTTTCGGACGAAAAGAAGTTTCCGCATACCTTAAAGATGATAAAAGCGACAAAACCGGTACCCTTTCATAATAACAAGAATGGACAAGAGTCCATTGTACGATTCCGAAAACATAACCATGAATCGCTATTAACTAATATAAATTCACGTCATTCAAGCATTCCATTTTTAAAGTTCCCGCATACCTTAAAGATAAGCTTGATTGTGAGGGGAATGTCGAGCTGGTGCGGGTCTTAGATGTCAATACTGTGGGGGAACCCAGAACATTTGTAAGGTGCTGACAAACCAAGAAACATGATCAGGGCGATTCTTGAATTCGAACCCATGATCATAGCTCCCGGGCACGGCTAGGAAGTGCAACTCTACATGTTACAAGTATTGGCATCGCTTGCCAAGGGCACAGATGACGGCCAGACGGACATGTATGTATGCATGTTGTATGATACAGAGACGAATTGTTGTTACTGTACCAGTAATAATGAGTGACGAGACCAGAAGCCGAAACCCGTATTATAAAATAAGACAAACGATGTGCATTGTCATCACGAAACGGTCACTGTCACTGCAAAAACGAAAACGTCGTTTTTTTCCGTATATGGTCAATGGACGGAAAAACGACTAAAAATTCATTAAAATTGATTAATTGGTGAGCGTCTAGAAAGTGTGCAGAAAATGGTCGAGTTTTTCAAGCGTAAAATGGACGGAAAAAGGATGCTTTTTGCTCCGCCTTGTACAGCTGTTAATGGCAAATAAGCTGGCGCTGGTCCCCCGACGCACGTGATTCCCAAGGCTTCCTTTCGAAAGCTTTAGGTTTCGTATTTCTGGCATGCCTTGCTCTAGTATCTGTCGCGCGCAGTGCAGCGAGATTTGCTGATAAGCCCGTTTTAGGATATGCAACATGTTACTGAAATTCAGGCACGCGCCAAGAAGTCAAACCAAACAATGTTACAAAGTTTATTGTGGTAACATATCCCTCGGCTATGAACAGTTACCCCTATCGAATAATGGGTTGTGTTTCATTTGGTTATAATAATCAGGGATGTGAAATCTCCGCGGAAACGCGGAAAATCGCGTTTTTTAAAACTGTAGTCCTCGGAAAAAATCATCTTCCGCGTAAAAATTTAATTAAAAAATTTAAAAAAACACTCCGAAAAATATGATCGAAAACCGGACATTTGGCGCGGGTTGTCCTGTTTTCGATCAGGGCTTTCACCAGCATAGGTTTTCGGACATCATACGTTTTCTGTCACGAATACTTGCATTATAACGTGGGGTGTGGCGTCACACAGAAATTGTAAATACTCAGAGTCAGCTGATGGCTTGTTTTTAAGATAAAGTTGTCTTTTAGCCTGTAAGTGAATGAGATGTTTTACAGTTGTTCATGTGAAAAGCGAAAAAACAATGAATGTTTCTTCAGCGTCCAAAACCCCGTCATGGGGATATATGTTGTATTAATGTCTTATGTTTGCAATGGAGTTTTGTTTTTTCCATCAAAATGTAAGTACAAGGTAAGTTTTTTTCAATATGCTTCAACATGGGGAAAGGGTCAGACATTGCACGCTTGTGACAGTTGTCCTTGTGTCTGGGGGATGGGGGTTTCAGTTTATGGCAGTATTGCTCCAAGACCTGGCGGGTAGCCAGGTGCGCGAAAGCTATGCCCGATTTTTTAAAAGTACTGATTTAACTTCGAAATTTTACTGCATCTGCCATCTTGTTTATTTGACTTATTGACTTTTGCCATTGACTTATTACATTTCTTGGTGTGAATGTTGTCCAAACTGCACGGAATTGCTTAAAATGCAATCAAATGTTTTAAAAATTTCTGGGGGGGGGGGGGGGGGGGCATGCCCCCAGACCCCCCTAGACTTTTCCTCTTTTTTTCGGGAAAACCTGCTCACATCCCTGAATAATAACAAAAAATTTAATATGAAGTTTACAAGATATACGGCTAGGACGAGAGGTCGGTCACATGACGTTCTTCACGTGACTGTATTCTTGAAATGGCGTAAACACTGACTACTTCCACATTCCTGGGGAAAACCCTTGGAATTCACTGGTACGAATTCATACAGAAGCGTGGTTGCATGCCCGTTTAAAGGGGCACTGATCTAACGCAATTCCCGGGACTGGTTGTTGCCTTTGTTATTGGTTTTTCCCCGTGAGTACCCGGATGATACGCAACGCAACAGAGCGTGACCGGAGACTGGGCTACCGTCTGCAAGGACAGCTAAATAAACTTGGAAGCTGGAGGCAATATTTGTTTTACGAATTTTTGCATAAACACTGATTGGTTAACTGTGATCTATAAAGATTTCGACAAAGGGCGCATGTTAATTAATTTCTTCACCCTAAACAGACAAAAAGAACGGCGGAGCTCATCGGATGTCCTCATTTGGAAATACACCAGATGGTTATAGTCGGATTGCGTCGATAATACAATTACCAATCCCTTGTTGTCATCCACGTTTTCTCGTATAACCCTACACTTGTGTATTTGTCGTCATTCACTTGATGCTCAGTTAATGAATTTATTACAGGTTCAATTAGTGGTAGCACCACTTAGATTACCTGACAAAGGTTCCCATTTGGCATTTATTGTGTCTGGGGTAATTATTCAATCTAAATCCAGGTTTGAAGTGAGGTGAAATGTGTGTTATGTAATATGCGCGTGGCAGACCAGCAAGAGGTGAATGATCAGTTGATTTACTTTTTTGTTGTAAATCAACAGATCGTTCCTAGTCATCAAAGGATCAACAGAAAATACGTTGATTGATTAATCACTGTTATCTTGCACAGTGGATATGTCAAAAGTGAGTGTTTACATGTCTAGGTTTACTAAAACAAAGGGAATACACTCATATCATGGCGTGAAGTGCCGATGTAAAAACAACATACTTTGTTCAAAGGGTTAACTGATAATACGTTGATTGATTGCTCATTGTTATCTATCACTCAATGAATTTTTAGGAACCGTGGGCGTTATGAAAATAGTTGTCACGTGGGCTTTCTCAGCCGACCCTTGAGACTTGACACCTATGTGAAACACCTGAAACAATCCAAGTGATCAGTTGAGAAACGAACACGGGTTATAATATCCCGAAACGATATATATCTTTTAAAATATTTGATTGTTACAGAGACACGTGACATCAAATAAGTTTCTTTGTACAGCTGCAGACGAGTGGGATATTGTTCCTTTGTGTGGATATTCACGGATACATTCCTCGAACAAGGAAGCTCCTAAAATTTATACACATAAATTTGGTAGGTTGCAATTATGGTATTTGCATTTTGTTTTCCTTCATTTGAACCGATTCGGTCTTGTTTCTCTACGTCTTGGTTGGGAAATTCTTCAATGCGCGATAGACGTTTTTTCACGGGTCTTTTCCTTTGTAAGCGTGTATATATTACCGTCAATTTGTAAAATGTGATTCTCTCATGCAATCTATAAAATGTGTAAATATTTCAGTCATTTTGACTAAAAAATCTGTCCAGATTGATTAAGATGATCAAAAGGGCCTACAAACATTACAACATATTATTATGTAGGATTAGAAGCCAAACAACATAGACATGTACTTTTCAACGTAACATTTTCAGTCTCTTGGTGATGACATTAAACATAAAAATGTTTGGAATTCGTTATCATAATAATACAGATGGAAATGTTTTTCAGTCACTTTGTAAAATAACTCAATATTTAGACTTTAAAATTAATTTGAAAATGTTACACATTTTGACAGTAAAAAAATATACACACTATAAAAAAAGCAATCGCCAGGTGAAATATTTACTTTGTGTTGCAAGTCAAAATAGTGTGAACGAAAATCGCAAAATTACCAAGCAAGTGACTTATCAAAACTTCGTCACCATTACCGTTGCTACCCACAAAGATACCTACATTTCCCTATTATCTCGAAAACTGTATTTCATTTTGTTGATCAATGTGACCATACGCCCTTATTACTACCCATAAAAGTGACTGATGCGCTTACGAATTGCGCAGCAGAGGTCACGAACTAGTCTAGATTTCTGCTATACATCCGAGTACTCACTGGGAAAAAACAATAACAAAGGCAACAACCAGTCCCGGGGAATGGCGTTAGATCAGTGCCCCTTTAAGGATACCCTCGCTACAACCCATCCCACAGAAAAAAACAAACGAAAAAAACATCCAAACTATCGTAGTGACAATCAACAGCAATCTATGAATTTACCTTAGTATCTATTTGACACATCTTTACAATCACCTTTCAACGATCGGCTAATAGATCAGTGATGACAAAGGCTTGAAATAGCCACAGGTTAATTAACAACTTCGGAAATATCTCCCGTCACGTTTATCGTGTCGGCCATTTTGACGTATTGTACTTGATGTAAATGTATTACGACGCTCTGTCATTGGTGAGGGGCGTTAATAAAATACACTGACGCACTATTCAAATCAATTGGATAATTGAATATGCTTTCTTTTACATATTACATAACAGCACTGCACAACATTTGAACAGTTGCAGTAACACACTACGGTAATCGCATTAAACACCATTTTCAACTGTACAGTAATTCAGTATTTCAGTTATATCACGGTGTACAGACTGATGTGGGTGGGATTAAAATCCGAATTGGTTCAGGCCATCCAACGGGTGTTCGGGAAAAGGTGAGCGTATCCTGCCACACAAGTGGCACCCGTCACAAACACATGCAAGGACAAGTCAATTGTTCACCTGAACAAAGCACGGAAACACACAGTGATGCCCGTCCTCACTTTTACCGAGCATGTAAATTATATTGTCCGTCAAAAACATGGACGAGTATAAACAATATGTTCATTCACGTAATACATGTCATACATTTTGACAAAATGTATTGACTCGGAGCATTATTGTTAATCACAGCGTATAGAATCGGCATGCAGTTGAACTCATCACCCATCCTATCATTGATAATCCCTCTTGAAGATCTATGAAATCAGAAGCTGCAACACTTTATCTTTTAATTGGCATGTCAGACTTCTATTTCATAACTCAGTTTTATTTGCACGGATCACGGAAGGGACATTGTCGCGTTGTCGCATTGTCGCATTGACGCCCTTACAAAAACAAGCAAAACGTGTCAAAATTAACAAAAGCGCGACAATTGGCCATTTGTCGCATTGTCGCGTGTTTGCATTGTCGCTCTTTGAATAATCCTTTTCTTTATTTTACAAAAGGGCGACGATGCCGTAACGCGACATTTTCAAGGTCAAAATATGTCTCGTTGTCGCATTGTCGCCCCATCACAAATGTGTATAAAAGGCGTAAAGTTTAGTTAATGCTACAGTTAGGAAGCGGTAACCAAGTTACATCTGTCGTAGAAGTTCAACCTGATACATGGAAGTCTTGAAATGAAAACACAAGTCCGTCCGCGAGTCCATAACGTTTTATTGTGAGCTCTTCTCTAAAAGTGCTTAGTGTTCGACTCCCAGTTCCAAACACGTAGTACCTCATCAACAATCCACATACCTCTAGTGCAGTGGTCTTCCAGAAGATCTTACTCTTGACCGCATTAGACAACTGACGAGTGCACGCCTGACCTGTGACCTCGTTGCAACCCTCATGAGGTGTTTGCCGAAGGGAGAGGGGTAGGAAATGTGTGCTCCAGCCCAGCGCGGAGCTCCCGACACACTGTATACTGAATGTTGTATACAGTATATTGCAGTTGATATACTGTATACTGCATGTGATACTTATTAGCGGAAATGTTACAACTTTCAAGATTCAAGATTCAATTTGCATTTATTTCATATACAACAGACCGCCGTAATATATCACTGGAATACTGAGAGCGGCGTTAAAACAATTTGTTTTCATAATGAGGCGCTGCAGTCATTTAAAATAGAACCGTAAACATATGTAGTACCAACTCACTCACTCTGTTTCGAATATGCAGCAGAAAATATATTATTAACCAGGTCTTTGGGAAGAGATATCAGATTTTTATAAGCAGTCACATAGGGATGATAAAGGACCCCTCGCTGATTAGGTTCTTGTTTACTTAAGAGCAGAGTTGGCCATGTTAGTTGATATAACCAAAATCCAGGAGCTCCGACGGGGGGCAATCTGGTCTTGTTAGTGTATGGTATGAGCTGTGGCGTTGACCCAAGAGAATAATGTAAAAAATGAGCTCGAGACCAACTCAAATCTATAACGATTGGGAAAGTCTAGATTTCCACAGCCCTAGCCTGAAATTAAGAATTGGTCTAGGCTCCATTTTAATTGTATTATGTTCATTTTGTAGACATGGATGGACCAACCAGGAGAGAAATTGATGGAATATTAATATCACATGTTACCACTGATCCAGTTAAATTCATCACACAATAATATATTAGTATTTGACATTACGGCATTTGATTATAAGGGCATGATCATGTAAATGTTCACTGTAGTAATGTACACACCAGTCAACTTTATTATAATTTTTATTATAGTGTAGCGCGGCATCAACGATTACTTTATGATATCCTCACTTGTCATCGATGTATTGACATCGAACAATGGACGACAATTCGAAATTCTTATAAATAGCTTCAATGGGGACAGCGCCGGTGTCAGTACAATTTTCCTAGTTAAACATATGTCTCTACAAAATATAATCTGAAGCAGACAAGAACAATATTTTTTTTATTAATGCTTACTTTCATGGATAGAATTGAGGCAATCTAGGCTTGCCAAATCGTTCTAGACTTGAGCTGGATTCCTTTTAAATTTATTCTCTATGGTCTGGGAGACGAACGGGCGTCAGTATCGCATGGAGAACTGGGACAGCCTGAATCAGTGTAATCGGATATGTTGTGGAGTTTCGGTTTGGGGCTGTTTGCTGAATAGAACAAGGGCTCACGAACAAGGGCACAATGTAGAGATTAAATCATTACCACCCCTCTTTATATCAGATATGTTATTGTGATTTGAAATCTCTTTTGGATAATTGCGAGTTATGTATACTCTGTATTCTTTCGTCATGGTAGCATATATATTTTCTATGTTGCTTTTTGAATTATCCACAAATAATGATAACTACAATGTAAACCTCTCTTTGGAGATATACAATAATACTACTGAAGGGCATATTTGAAAAATGGGACTTATCGACAAATATTTCTTTCTTAAATACTACCCGTTACAGGCATTCTGATCTTTATATTATACTTTGTACAGTTTAATAAATAATGGCAAATTGTGTATCTTTTTACATTTTGAATTAATTATAATTTCTGCAATAAAACCTTAGCATCAGATAGTGATATAAACGAATATGATCTATACTGTGATAAATGAATTATCAATTTCGTATTATGAATTAGATAAACAGAAATATGATAGTTAAACAAATTATTTTAATCTGTTCGTGTGAGTAGGTAACGAGAGATCTAGGCAACTCATTAACGTATCCATTTGTGAAAAATGAAATTATATTAAAAGTTTAGGGGGTTGAACATGTACATTGAATGACAGGGAAGAAAGCAACGCAATAATTAAATTATGAATCAAAATATGTTATAAATATAACAGAATATATAGAAATATAAGTTTAATTTCTCATTGTTGGAAGGTGTTTAATAATAGATTTTGTTTGTTTGTTGTTTAACGCCGCACTCAGCAATAAACCAGCTATATGACAGTGGTTCGTAAATAATCCAGTCTGGACCAGACAATCCAGTTATCATCACCAAGAGCACCGATCTACGCAATTGGGATACGATGACATGCATCAACCAAGTCAGCGAGCCTGACCACCCGATCGTGTTAGTCGCCTTCGAACAAGCATGGGTTGTTGAAGGTCTATTCTAACCCGGATCTTCACGGGTAATGTTTTTAATAATAAGGTACAATAAAATTCTGTATATGTCCATAATAAGTGTATATAAGTAAATGGATAATATATCCATACACGCCAATTAAATGGCTGCATATGGTTCTTTGATGAACTCTTTTACAAGTCCATATTTCAAGACATGTATTTGATATTCACAATAAATCCACAAAAGCTACACAATGGCGACAAAACGGTACCAGCATCACAGATACCAATAATACATTAGATCCATATAATTACTTTATTGCTAAACGTGGTATTAACCCGATTACTCACATAATTATTCCATTTTCTACAGTCATCTACGAACACTATCTTTAAAGAGGTATATCTATATCATCCAAATGTCCATACATATATGTCCACATATATATGTATAAAGCAAGTCGTCCTGCACACTTCCTTAATAGTAGTTTTTGTTTGATTGTTTGTTGTTAAACGCCGCACTCAACAATATACCAGTTTTATATGACGGCGGTTTGTAAATAATCCAGTCTGGACCAGACAATCCAGTTATTGACATCAAGAGCACCGATCTACGCAATTGGGATACGATGACATGCATCAACCAAGTCAGCGAGCCTGACCACCCGATTACGTTAGTCGCCTTAGTACAAGCATGGGTTGTTGAAGGCCTATTCTAACCCGGATCTTCACGGGTATTTTTTCAATAGTAAGGTACAATGAAATGCTGTATATGTCCAAAATAAGGGTGTATAAGTAAATGGATAATATATCCATACACGCCAATTAAATGGCTACATATGGTTCTTTGATGAACTCTTTTACAAGTCCATATTTCAAGACATGTATTTGATATTCATAATAACTCCACAATAGCTACACAATGGCGACAAAACGGTACCAGCATCACAGATATCTATATAATTACTTTTAAGTTAAATCATGTATCTAAATAGTAAATTAGAAGGATTAAAAATATACACTTCCGACATTTTTCGGGTTTTTTTTCGTTTGGAGAGAGGTGTAGTGACAGTAGTGACTGGTATCTGATGGGTGCAAACAGGTGTCGAGTGGCTGTCTCAGATGGCTCTAATTTCGTAGCTCTAAAGATCATGACGGCGATACAGACCGTGATGCAGTTTGTCTCACAGTCCCTGAACCAAATTATGTTCCCTTCCGCCCAGGCCTTACTGCAATGCTATAGCCCCAAATGAAACAAGCCTAGATGTTCAACGGGTTTAGGCTAAAATTTCCATATCACTTGGGCTCCTTTTAAATTTAAATATAGTTTCTCGTTTTAACCAAAATAATGTATTTTCAGAGACTAAGCGTTTGTCTAACCGTGAAGTACAACTATCCAAAAGATCCCATGCGTGTCTATATTTCTTCAGACAGCCTCTCCATGTTCCTATCTATATGTATCAAAAGACAAATGAATTAAATATTACAGCACTGGTGAATAGGTTATATGCGCATGTAAGCGTCGATCTACAATATCCTTTGTGCAAAATACATATATACTGATGAATTAACGTAGTAATACTACGCAAATATATGCCCAGATGTATACATAAGTTTCATCTCGTGATCTTTATTCGTGCTTTTAGCTCTTTTTCTACATTAGATTATGGGGTGTTAAATCACACCAGAAAGCCAGGTCAAAATTCTAGTCATAATTTCATGGTCCGTCCTGTATTTTGGAAACCAATATCGCAACATGGCTGAATATTGCTAAACGTGGTATTTACCCGATTACTCACATAATTATTCCATTTTCTTCGTGCACGTTCTACAATCATCTACGATCACTATCTATAAGGAGGTATATCTATATTCATCCAAATGTACATACATATATGTCCACATACATATGTATTAAGCAAGTCCCACATTCTTCCTTAAAAGATAAATGCTAAGCATTTCCTCTGTATGTATTTATATATGTAAAAATCGTTTTTATGACTTCAGTGATTTTTGCAAGGCTACTCTCATAAATGTCATGACGCATTTGAGGCCAGGGTTCTTCTATACTCGCATTAATTAGCTGACTTATTATTGCGTTAATTTCATGATTTACAGTATTCATGAAGAACATTTCACGTGAGACCGTGCGACTATTTTTTATATTTAGCTAGCTCAAACGATCTATTGGTTTGATTTATTGATATGGTATCCACAAAATAAGTAGGATCCGTTTTTTTTCCGTTTTTGTTGTTCATTGTGTAACGCCGCACGTAGCAATATTCCAGTTATATGACGGTTGTCTGTAAATAATCGAATCTGGACCAGACAATCCAGTGATTGATATCACGACCACCGATCCACGCAGTTGAGATACGATGACATGCATCAACCAAGTCAGCGAGCCTGACCACCCGATCCCTTTAGTCGCCTCTCACGACAAGCATAGTCGCCTATAACGGCAAGCATGGGTTGCTGTAAATCTATTCTTAACCGGATCTTCAAAGGTCAAGTGGGATTCAACTGATATGTTAAGATGAAATAAAACTGAATTATATGTGCTGTTTACATATCAAAGTTTGCCAAATTGTTACAAAATGTTTGGCCACAGCAAGGCTACGTATTCACAACTTATTGTGGTAGGCACAGTATAACTCATGAGTCCTCCTTGTGGGTCACCTGCTTGGTAATATGGGACGGGAAAACTGCAGGGGGTGAGGGCAGTTAAGTTGATGGTGCAGACAGATAACAGAGGCGAAAGCTGAAACTTGGTGAGATTTACAGAACAAAGGCAGTTATTTCTAGTTTCTTACTGACTCTCGAGGATACACTTAATAAAAATTCGTGTGTGCGACACGGCCACCAGTCACTAAATTTGGGTCACAATCTTTCTGTCTTCTTTCATTTGTCATCTGAAATACCATCCCTTCGTGTACTTGTGCTTCCTGCTCAAGTATCCAAACACATCCTGTTTACGTACACCTGCAAGATATATATTACGCCGAGGAGAATTTACAATTATACGTTGCTATGTCTAACTGCTGGCCTGGTACGCAATGTCATATTTCTTATCGCCAGGGATCACAGGTGTGATACCTGTCTCCCCCAAGGAGACGTCTGATTAAACTCTTTGCTTCGTCAATGCTTCGTCTAGCCCAAACCGGTAACTGGTACCACTAGCAACGATACAATGGCGTACAAAGACTTACAATGAGTCAAGCATCCGTCACTCGATTTCCATTTTGATTGATTGTTTGACTGATAGATTGATAGATTGATACAGAGTGAGTGAGTGAGTGAGTGAGTGAGTGAGTGAGTGAGTGAGTGAGTGAGTGAGTGAGTGAGTGAGTGAGTGAGTGAGTGAGTGCCTGTTTCACTGGTATGTCCGGATCTGGGTACGGGTCACCGGCTTAGCGTCACCGATCTAGATATATCTATGCAGGAATAGGTCATCCATGCGGTGTTCCCGCATCGCCGTCACCATCATTATCATCACCACCACCATCAGCATCGCCACCGGTATCGTTATCACAGGTATATACGGTACTCCACACAGAGATTAACGAAGGGCATCTATTTGATCAGGGGTTAGTTAAATATCTATAACAGCTGTGTGTCAGTACATCCAGTTTCTGTCAGTGCAGAAAAATACCAAGTCGGGCAGCTGTGAACACGGTTCTTCAGCATCGGACATCAGCTGTCCTTGACACGCACATTTCAGCGCATTTGAATGGATTTAACAACAAGTAAGGTCATCTTGAGCGGGACGGTTTTCGTAGGCAATAGATGGATTAGCATATGAACTATGATTCTCTTTAGGTAGAAAAAGATCCACGATGTTCGACCTGGTAGAAGTGTGTAATCAAACCGCACAGCATTGGTCTTTGATTGACTGTGGCGTCAAAACAAACTCATTCATGTACTTGATCTGAATGTTCATCTTAATTGTTATGGATAGTCACGGAGCCGTGATCCAGAGAACAGGGTGTCATTAGATAAAAATGAAGTAATAATAGGATTACCAGAAAAACGGGGTATAACACCCAAGCCAATAACCTCCCCTCAGGAACACCAGAGTAAGTCAGTACAAGATTGAAAACTGCCCCATAAGTATCTATGACAGGCTAGTCGGGTATTGCTACTTGTATATGTGAAAACAAAGTTTTTAAAATTAATAGCAAAACTGATGAAAGTCACCAATAAACGTGTATAAGTGTTATATCGGCACTGCAAAAATAATGAGTGTTGTCTTTAGTATTAACATTCAAATACGTGATATCTGTATTAGCGATATTGTCTACGTTCCACCGGTGAGTAAGCTTTAGGCTTACTATCTCGTAGTATAAATGTTGCAAGAAATTGTATTTCTGAAGACATCACGATACAGTTTTTTACGATGCATCACGTCTGCACCAGCGCTTGATAACAGCCTTGTGTTTGGGTGTTTCAGTAGTTTAAATTGCTGTTCTTGATGTTGTTGAATAAACTTTGATACTATGAACAATATAAGGTTATATGAGAGTATGACTTTAGAATGGTAACATGCGTTAATGTATATCTGATATAAATATATATATATAATAGGATGACATAAATAGAACAATGACTAGTACGTCCAGATTAGTGTATAGGCAACATTTAAAAGTAGATGAAAGAACACAATCGTCCGGAATACAGTGTATAATTCTGGTGCACTTCCATGTGACTCTTCAATTTAAATGGAGTTACTTGTTTCTTTAAAAACTATACAGTTTTAGAGACTAAGCATTAGTCTGAATAGATATCACCAGTTTGGAATTTGAAACTAATCTGTTTACAGTAACAGAACACTGTTTAAGTGTCATGTACAAATGAGAAAGTGGAATCCCGTCAATTAGGCGGACGAACCTTAAAAGTATTAATAAACATTAAAATAAGCAATATCTGGAAAATGTATATGCATATACTATTTGGCAATAAACACCAAGATCACCTTCTACAAAAATAAGTTTTAAAAGCAGGTTGATATTCTTTTGCGTATTTGACGAGTATATAACTTTCGAAAGTATAAATCCTTTTCCTATACTCAGACGTTCCTGAGCCTTGCGCTTTCCTAATTATTTTGACTAAAATTATTACCGTTATCATTGTATTTGTTAATGGGAAATACGCGCCGATCAAGTACGTGCCATAAATTAAAGCGACATTGTACGATTCCGAACTCATCACGAGACTGTGTTTATGAATCACTGTCAAATAGTGGTGACATATAGTGGAAACAATACGCGAAATCGCGCATGCACAGAACGGAAAATTTGGACAAGGCATTAAGCAATCCGCATGCGCAGAACGATTGATTTCAGTACTTCCGCTAAGGGCTTCGAGTACAGCGTCAAACTCGGGCCTGTAATCTAACACGCGAGAACTGACCAATGAAATCTGAGAAGTAGGAATACCGGTAGACGCTGTTGCTTGATTGACAATGCCAATCAAGAAAGGGAGGAGCTTGATGATATCGTTCTCTCCCAGTAAATTCCGATGTCGTATTTCTAATCAAACCAGACCTAATTAAGCGCATCTAAAAACTAATTAATCTACCAATCCAATATCCAATAAAAATACAAACACCCACCTCAACCGGCTCCCTTAGTTCCCTCCTCCACCCACCTCGGCATTTATTCCAAATTTAAAAATCTCAAAAATTCAATATAAGCACCCCCTAAAAGCCCCCTTTTGGGTTGCACACACCACTTTCACCCTTTTCGGAATACACTAAATGGTCTGGCCAGGCCTGTGTGCGAAATACGCTGCAGTCGGAAAGCGCACGCTAAATCTTCTATATCAGTCAGTAGTTGTCTCAGCACTACACAATCAGCAATCTAAAAAACAAAACAAAAATCCTCATCCTAACCGACTCCCTCAGTGGACTACAAGCCCTCAAAAATAAAAACACTAAAAACCACCCCAAACTAATAAATCAAATACTTAATAGCTCAAACAACTTAACTAGGGCAGGTAAACAAATAGAGTTCATTTGGACCCCCGCCTACGTAGGAATCTTTGGAAATGAAAAGGCAGATAAAGCAGCAAAATTATCCCTTTAACTCCGAGAAATAAGCTTAAACTTACCCAGCTCAAAATCAGAAATCAAAAGTCTCACTAAACAAAAAATCAACAAAAAAATGGCAAAATATATACCAAAACTTAAATAGCCAAATCAGGAAAGTACTCAAAAAAAAACTAAATAAACCAAAAATACTACACCCATCCAAAATAATCGACACAATAATTACTAAACTACAAACAGGCCGCACCAAACTAAATAATCATCGTAAAATAGCTAATCTACACAGAACAGGAAACTGCCCACATTCCAAACAACAAGAAACACCAGAACACGCACTCATACACTGCACACACTACCAAACACACCAAACAACACTACAGACCACCCTAAATCTTCAAACCGGACTTACACTAGAATCAATCCTAAATCCATAAAATAAATTAGAAAAATTCAAAGCCTTAGGTTTATACCTAATTAAAACAGGACTAATTAGTCGCATTTAAACCCCAAATAAAATAATAAAACCAAAACTACCTTATCTAACAACCACCCAACACACACAGCTCCCTTAGTTCGTCCCCCACCCACTCTTGGCATTCTTTCCAAATCTCAAAATTTCAAAATTACTATATAAACAACCCCTAAAGCCCCTAATTCATTGTCTTTTTATTGTTCAAATTACTGATAAAACATATTTTAACTTGTTCCTTCTAACCATATTTCCAAACAATTCCAAACCATTCCAAACCATTCCAAGTCATTCCAAACATTTCCAGTGTTGGAAATATGTTTGGAAATGTTGCCATTCCAATTTTGGATTTTTTGGAAAGATCGATCTTTCCAAGCTTTGGAAAGTTTGGAATGAGCGATCTTTCCAAAGCATTCCAACGTTCATTCCAAATTGGAATGGACGCTATTTGGTCTTGTGACAGGAATTCATGTTTATACCACAGGGCTGCCTATATGTACCACAGGGAGTGCATGTTTATACCACAGGGATACATGTTTATACCACAGGAATTCATGTTTATACCACAGGGCTGCCTATATGTATCACAGGGAGTGCATGTTTATACCATAGGAATTCATGTTTATACCACAGGGCTGCCTATATGTACCACAGGGAGTGTATGTTTATACCACAGGGATACATGTTTATACCACAGGGCTGCCTATATGCACCACAGGGAGTGCATGTTTATACCACAGGAATTCATGTTTATACCACAGGAATTCATGTTTATACCACAGGGCTGCCTATATGTACCACAGGGAGTGCATGTTTATACCACAGGAATTCATGTTTATACTACAGGGCTACCTATATGTACCACAGGGAGTGCATATTTATACCACAGGAATTCATGTTTATACTACAGGGCTGCCTATATATACCACAGGGAGTGCATGTTTATACCACAGGTATTCATGTTTATACCGCAGGGCTGCCTATATGTATCACAGGGAGTGCATGTTTATACCATAGGGATACATGTTTATACCACAGGCCTGCCTATATATACCACAGGGAGTGCATGTTTATACCACAGGAATTCATGTTTATACCACAGGGCTGCCTATATGTACCACAGGGAGTTCATGTTTATACCATAGGGATACATGTTTAAACCACAATGTCATATTTATATATAAACTTATTTATACAAATCATAGGGATGTATGGTCATAACACATAGATTCCCAATTGATACACTCTTTAAAAAAAGAAACGCACAGGTAGTGTGTAGTTAATTGAACCTGACTACACAAAAAATCCGGTATATAAATTGGATGTATGTTTTGTTAAATGTTGGTGGCTTGATATTCGACAAACGGTGCGTCAAAACGCAGCCGCTGTCGGTTTACAATGTTTTAAACGGCATTGTTTTCACACTTGTTCAAAAATGTCATGGAGGAAAACAGTAAAGCAAAATGCACGTGCAAGTTATGGCATTCGTAACTCGGGGTAGTGGCTATAAAAAGGCAAGCACAAGCCAATAATTTGTCATTCAATTGTCACCATTTTTCAAGTTCGAAAATACCTAGACTTAGCGCTGCCGATCGGAACATCGCCATAGGACGTATCCAAAGAGGGGAATCGCAGTCTTTTGTTTCACGCCACTTTAACGTCCACCACAGCACCATTTGCCGCCTTTGTGTACGATACACACAGTTCAATTCCACTTCAGACCGTCCGAGAACCGGTCGACCAAGAGTTACCACCCCTGCACAGTTCGCATCCTTGGTTTGAGGAGGATATCGGACCAGACTGTCAGGAACCATCTTCGTGAGGCTGGAATCTGTCTCAGAAGACAAGTTATCGTCCCTGTTTTGCAACAGACCCATCGACAGCGACGCTTGCGTTGGTGCCATACCTTACAGACTTGGGAGTTGAGAAACTGGAGACGAGTGTCGTTTAGCGACGAATCACGATTTCTTCTTCACCGGCGAGATGGAAGACAACGTGTTTATCGTCGTCGAAATGAGCATTTTGCCCCACATTGTATACGTGAATTCCACAATTTCGGTGGCGGTAGTGTCATGGTGTGGGGGGCCATATCCTACATCACGAGAACGGACTTGGTTGTGTTTCAGGGAAATTTAACAATAAATTGCTACATGAATCAAATTCTTCAACCTCACCTTCTTCAAGTCATTGACCGCCAGAGGTAGCTGTTTCACGGTAGACTACCTTCATAACGCCAACATCACCGATTTGCCCTGGCTGTCGAGATCAGATCTCAGATCTCAACCAAATCGAACACCTCTGGGATGAACTCGATCGACGTGTAAGTCAACGTCAGAACACGCCGCAGACACTCCCACAACTGGCCAACGCGTTACAAGCAGAATGGCGCAGAATTCCGGAGGACAGAATTCGTACACTTATCCAGTCAGTGCCGAGGAGATGCAGAGCCGTGATTGCTGCCCGGGGCTGTCACACGAGATACTGAGTTCAGCGCAACAGTTTTCAATGCCTTTGGACAACGACAACATGTGACGACTATCGAACTCTAACATTTCATATTTGTGTCTATGATGTTAAATTAAATAAATCGACTTTATTAGGTACAAAGCATTTACTAAAAATCTATCTGTGCGTTTCTTGAAGAGTGTTCATACCACCGGGATTCATGTTTATACCACAGGGAGTACATGTTTACAACACAGGGATGTATGTTTACATCACAGGGAGAACCTATTTATACCACAGGGAATACCTAATTATACCACATGGAGTACCTATTTAAGATATCGTGTCATCACTGTTATTTTACAGAAAGAGAAACAAATCTTCATACTTCAATCTTTTCTGTAGAGATCCACAAGCGAAGTTATTTATGTATCTGTATATTCAGTTGTCAACTATACCCCCAACGAAACTAGGGTTAATGGAGTGTAAAATGTTATGATCAGCTGAGAACTGCCAGAGTTTTTTTGGGACCAAACCCTTACGCCCCACGACCGAAACATTACTCTTTGCCCATGCAATTCTTCTGTTCACGTGGGTTTGTGGTCATTCTTGAATTTGACACTTCAGTGAAAGGTCTGAGCTTTTATTATTGTTGATTTTCATTATCCACACAAACACGTAAGCGCTCTACTCCAGTTTTTAATACAGTATTTGTAATCAGACTAGGAATGCGACGTCTACAACATAATGAACATCTTAGGGCCTTTGGCATGCTTCAAACTGGTAGAGATGTAGACCATATATTCAATGTGTCTGAGTCTGTGATTTGCAGAATTCTGCAGATACAAAATGTTATTGATCGGGCCCAGGCGGGGTCCCCAAGGTCATCAACACAGGTCCAAGATTGATTTATCAAAATTCCAGCCAAGTCAATCAAATTGCTAATCCCTTGCGCCGGGCCATCGGAATTATTGTTACTGACCAGATAATTTGTATGCTCAGCGACCACGTGTTGTAACACCGTTAACAAATCGACACATCCTACCCAGACTCCAATGGTGTTTAGAGCGTAGAAACTGTGGAAATCGCCGATGCTTTCGTGTAATGTTTTCAGATGAGACCACATTCTCTCTGGACTTTCTGGACAGGTGTGGACGTGTCTCGACGTCAAGGGGACGTCAACGAAAGGCAACATGGTTGGTCTACAATAATACACTATATCGCAAATGCCTATTACTTTATTCAGTAAATTTCTGAAACCTCGCAGAATCTCTGTGGAAATTTTGTTCAAATATCTGCGTCCATTGCCTTAGCTATGAAACTATATAAACTGGTCACTTGATACATAGATACAGCTGTAAATCCCGATTGCCAAGAAGTAATTATCCCATTATCTATGCAAACATTTGATACATGTATAAACAGACATTTCTAAAACGCCTTTGGCAAACAACTGGTCAGAGCGACGGGTTTATAATCAGTACACTGGGCCAGGTGCAGCAAGAGGAATGAGCAAGACTCCCTCAAATTGTCATTGGGAGATTAATTCGGACCATGCTACGCCGCTTAACCGAATGTTTGCGTTATCTCAAATATTCAATTTTTCACTCCACACCCCCGTCGTTTTCTTCGCTGAGTTTCGAAACGGGCACGGATGGCCCAGTTGTCTTTGACAACGCAATTCGCTGTGCAGAGTTGCTTCCCTTGGGCGCACCAGAAACCAATGATCGTGGGTTCGAAGCCACCATGCTTCTAGGTTTGGCAGTACATACCCGTGATCGTGGAATTTACTAAAGTGGTAAACATCTGAGACATGCATCACTTCGGGCTTTCCCTCACATTAAGCTGACACGTTGTGGTATAACCGGAATACTGTTTAAATCGGCGTTTAACCCAACTCTCGCACTCACTGTTAGTTTTGAATATCACCTACATTTTGCAGATTATTTAAACATGAAGCTATTTGTTAAAGATACGAGCGCGTCCTACGCCTGCCTGCATATCATTAAAAAAAGGACCTGGTAGTCAATGGGTTTTCGTCATATGTTTTACTCTCACTAAACACCTGACAAGCGACAATAAATGTTGAAATTGGATAATTTATGAGGCAACATATACTATTATTCCGAGACGAAGACAAATAGAGAAGATACCCTGGACCCACAAAACGTTTGACTCAGGATAACGAGGCAGTTGTATTTGCCCTAACGATTGCTATTATGGAATGAATTATTGTTAACACTTTTATCCTTGAGTACGTGATTTACATAATGTTGCATCACATGTCGGTCAATAACTGCAACCATGCACGCAGTGCACACAACCGACATAACAGAATATTATTGACGCATATATGATTAGATTTTGGCCATGACAGCTTGTCGTAGAAGCATGAAAGGCATGGCAACTGTCGTGCAGAAGAAAACATTCACCCATGTTTGGTGGTTGCTAAAATGAAACAAACAAGAACTGGTTATTTTGTGGTGATGTATTTGATACGGGTGTGTGATTATTTTCCTTGCAACATAGGATCAATGATCAACATCGTTGAAAGAGCAGTTCTATAGAAACTACACTTACGATGAGTTACGATCGATTTCTCATTGAATTAAGAAACGATATTTGTTTTCACATATAAATGCACAAAATCTGATAGGGTCGTTTCTAAACCTTGTCGTAACCAGTTAAACAATGATCCAGATATATCGCGGAGGCATGTTAATAATTGACAGTGATAACGAGTGTTCAACATTCGATAAAAGGAGATCACTACAGTAACGGTCATGATGCATGGTGATCGACAAACATTACAATGTAGATCATTATACCACTGCAGTGAAAGTCAGAACACAGGGTGATCGACAACTACGATGGCACTCATAAAACCAAAGTCATGACACCGGGTGTTCAACATTCACTTCAAGGAAATCACTACAATAACGGCCATGATACATGGTGTTCGGCAACAACTACAATGTAGATCATTATACAACTGCAGTGCAAGTCAGATCACAGGGTGATCAACAACTACAATGGCACACAAAATACCAGTGTCGTGACACCGGGTGTTCAACATTCACTTCAAGGAAATCACTACAGTTACGGCCATGATACATGGTGTTCGGCAACAACTACAATGTAGATCATGATACCACTGCAGTGAAAGTCAGAACACAGGGTGATCGACAACTACGATGACACTCATGATACCAAAGTCATGACACCGGGTGTTCAACATTCACTTCAAGGAAATTACAACAGTAACGGCCATGATACATGGTGATCGACAAAAACTACAATCTAGATCAGTATATAGTGCAAGTCAGAACACAGGGTGTTCGACAACTACGATGGCGCTCATAATACCAGTGTCATGACACTGGGTGTTCAACATTCACTTCAAGGAAATCACTACAGTTACGGTCATGATACAATCATGGTGTTCGGCAACAACGGCAATGTAGATCATGTTACCACTGCAGTGAAAGTCAGAACACAGGGTGATCGACAACTACAATGGCAAACAAAATACCAAAGTCATGACACCGGGTGTTCAACATTCACTTCAAGGAAATGACTACAGTAACGGCCATGATACATGGTGTTCGGCAACAACTACAATGTAGATCATTATACAACTGCAGTGCAAGTCAGAACACAGGGTGATCGACAACTACAATGGCACACAAAATACCAGTGTCATGACACTGGGTGTTCAACATTCACTTCAAGGAAATCACTACAGTTACGGTCATGATACAATCATGGTGATCGACAACTACAATGGCACTCATACTACCAAAGTCATGACACCGGGTGTTCAACATTCACTTCAAGGAAATCACTACAGTTACGGTCATGATACAATCATGGTGTTCGGCAACAACGACAATGTAGATCATGATACCACTGCAGTGCAAGTCAGAACACAGGGTGATCAACAACTACAATGGCACTCATAATACCAAAGTCATGACACCGGGTGTTCAACATTCACTTAAAGGAAATTACTACAGTAACGGTCATGATACATGGTGATCAACAAAAACTACAATTCAGATCATGATACCACTGCAGTGCAAGTCAGAACACAGGGTGATCAACAACTACAATGGCACTCATAATACCAAAGTCATGACACTGGGTGTTCAACATTCACTTCAAGGAAATTACTACAGTAACGGCCATGATACATGGTGATCGACAAAAACTACAATCTAGATCATTATATAGTGCAAGTCAGAACACAGGGTGTTCGACGACTACGATGGCACTCATAATACCAGTGTCATGACACTGGGTGTTCAACATTCACTTCAAGGAAATCACTACAGTAACGGTCATGATACAATCATGGTGTTCGGCAACAACTACAATGTAGATCATTATACCACTGCAGTGAAAGTCAGAACACAGGGTGATCGACAACTACGATGACACTCATAATACCAAAGTCATGACACCGGATGTTCAACATTCACTTCAAGGAAATCACTACAGTAACGGCCATGATACATGGTGTTCGGCAACAGCTACAATGTAGATCATGATACCACTGCAGTGCAAGTCACACAATTACTACATTGACAGTCATTTCATTGGGTGGTCCACAATTACTATATAGACAACCATTATAGGTGGTCCATAATAACTACCTTGACGGTCATTATACTAGGTAGTCCACAATCACTACATAGACAACCATTATAGGTGGTCCACTATCACTACATAGACAGTCATTATACTGGGTGGTCCACAATCACTACATTGACAGTCATTATACTGGGTGATCCACACTCACTACATAGACAACCATTGCAGGTGGTCCACAATCACTACCTTGACAGACATTATACTAGGTGGTCCACAATCACTACATAGACAACCATTATAGGTGGTCCACAATCACTGCCTTGACAATCATTATACTAGGTGGACAATATTCACTACATAGACAACCATAATAGGTGGTCCATAATCACTACCTTAACAGTCATTATACTGTGTGATCTACAATTACTACATTAACAGCCACAATACTGGGTGTTCAACAATCACTACAATGTCAGTCATGACACCTAGTGTTTCAAAGTATTAACATTATGACAACGGATGTTCGGGAAACGAGTGAATGTCAAGATGACCTCGCCTGTATAAAATGTCCCACAGGAACCCCATGAACATCAGACACTTTCTAACACCATTAAACCGACATTACCTTTGAGGTTACCCAAGATGCACTTCCGATTGGCTGAAGCAATTAACTGCTACCGGTTAGAAATCCTTCTTGCGACAAATATGGTTTGATCAAATCTAAGCTAAAAGCGCTGAAGTCTCTATCTCACCAACCTTATCGTTTACAATTAACTTCGCTAAGATTAATCACTTGTTTGTCAGCGAATGAGTGAGTGAGTCAGATTCACGCCGCTTGCAGGAGTATTTCAGTTAACGGTACCTTACTTTGTTATAAGAAACACATTTTGGGTATTTTCAAAGTATCAATTTTTTTTAGGTAGTTTAATGTAATCTATACGTTTAAGAGTATATCTAAGATAGAACTGACGGTGAAAAGATCTCATCAGATTCACTGAGTGCTGTATTCTTCTTTCGATGGCGCATTGTGTACATACTGCCTCATATATAATGTTCGTTTATCCCCAACGATCCTGGGTTCGAACACGAAATCCGACCTGATAATGAATATTGTTACATCAAACAGTAATGTCACTTTACCCCATCCCCAGGGGTGTGCAGAGTTGCTATCCTTAGACATGTCTGGATCCAGTAGTCGGGGGATTGTGACGCGGGGTCCTGTATTAATCAATGTTGGTGGCCAAGGGTTGTGGATTGGTGTCCCTAATCGGCATCATGGTTCCTGGGGGTGTCGGGCTTTGGTCCCATTTCAAGCTCTCCTCACCAATAGTACAACCACTGAACGACGAACAGACCAAAATGACGCCTTAGTGCGTTCATGACCAAATGTACTGCATCTGAACCACTTCTCTCAACGTAAAATAGTTGTATTCAGTGACTGAAACTCACAGACTGAGAGCCTTAAAGGCCAGCATTTCTAAACAAACTGTAGGCCGAGTGGAAAAACGAGACATACTCCAGCAATATAAATTACAAAACACAACCAGTCAACCGGAAGCTTTCACTGTTATCGCACCAAGTTCCCGAAGACTCGGCGGTGATAGATGAAGCCTACATTTTATCAGGAAATTATCAGCTTGTAAAACACCTTTGCGACTAGAAGTCATACTCCATTTGAAAGGTCTAATCCTACTGTTTATAAATATGAACGTTATGTTTGTCACATCACTTAAACAAATGCTTAATAATTAGCTACTTAAATTAACTGCAGGCCGCAAGGGCCTGCTTAAAATTTAAAACTATCACCCGAGAACAAATCTGTCCTCCTAGGGCCTACGGGCAGATGTCTATTTTGAACACTGGTTATATTCTCAACCCAAAATATTCAGCGAAATATGTTTTAATAAATATGTTCCATCCGCTCTATTGTAAGCGAAGCATAGACACGAGAAACACATATATTTATATAGATGGCCTTTGAGGCTGCCAGGTAATCCAACTGCTAAGTCAGTTTTAACCTCAATTTCCGATGTCCCAAAGATAACTTGTCATTTATAAAGATTAACAGGTGTGATTTATGGCGACAATGGCACTTCCTTCACTGAATAAACATCAGTGTCCTGCATTTAGTCGGTCTCTAAGCGATGATTGCTTCATCAGATGACCCACTGGTAGTGATGTCGCCATCACCTAACTTTGTAAATAACAACCGCTGTGAACATTTACAACAATGAACAGTTTCAGGGGTATTATGTTCAGCGTAAGCCGAGTTCGTGTTTGATCTATGAGGCAAGTCGTCTGTCTTGGTGAAGTGTTTATTTTCTATGTAGGGGAGTTGCTAAGAATACAGTAACATCGTGCATTTCACAATATCAAGCCGGACACTGTGGTTTGGTTCTTTTCAGTGTCGTACCTCGGTCAGGTTCCTAAATCAAATGGCGATTTTCATCTGTACAGTGAAACCTCGTTAATCCGGATGAAATAGTTCCGAGTGAATTCATCCGAATTAACAAATATTCGGATTAACGAAGTACGGGGTAATATGATTTAGCATAAAATATGCATCTGTAAACTTTACGAAATAAGATCGGATTAAAAGAGGTCAGCAAATGCGTATATGTGTTTTATTATTATTATTATTATTATTATTATTATTATTATTATTATTATTATTATTATAAGCTTGATTGTGAGGGGAATGTCGAGCTGGTGCGGGTCTTAGATGTCAATACTGTGGGGGAACCCAGAACATTTGTAAGGTGCTGACAAACCAAGAAACATGATCAGGGCGATTCTTGAATTCGAACCCATGATCATAGCTCCCGGGCACGGCTAGGAAGTGCAACTCTACATGTTACAAGTATTGGCATCGCTTGCCAAGGGCACAGATGACGGCCAGACGGACATGTATGTATGCATGTTGTATGATACAGAGACGAATTGTTGTTACTGTACCAGTAATAATGAGTGACGAGACCAGAAGCCGAAACCCGTATTATAAAATAAGACAAACGATGTGCATTGTCATCACGAAACGGTCACTGTCACTGCAAACACGAAAACGTCGTTTTTTTCCGTATATGGTCAATGGACGGAAAAACGACTAAACATTCATTAAAATTGATTAATTGGTGAGCGTCTAGAAAGTGTGCAGAAAATGGTCGAGTTTTTCAAGCGTAAAATGGACGGAAAAACGATGCTTTATGCTCCGCCTTGTACAGCTGTTAATGGCCAATCAGCTGGCGCTGGTCCCCCGACGCACGTGATTCCCAAAGCTTCCTTTCGAAAGCTTTAGGTTTCGTATTTCTGGCATGCCTTGCTCTAGTATCTGTCGCGCGCAGTGCAGCGAGATTTGCTGATAAGCCAGTTTTAGGATATGCAACATGTTACTGAAATTCAGGCACGCGCCAAGAAGTCAAACCAAACAATGTTACAAAGTTTATTGTGGTAACATATCCCTCGGCTATGAACAGTTACCCCTATCGAATAATGGGTTGTGTTTCATTTGGTTATAATAATCAGGGATGTGAAATCTCCGCGGAAACGCGGAAAATCGCGTTTTTTAAAACTGTAGTCCTCGGAAAAAATCATCTTCCTCGTAAAAATTTAATTGAAAAATTTAAAAAAACACTCCGAAAAATATGATCGAAAACCGGACATTTGGCGCGGATTGTCCGTTTTCGATCAGGGCTTTCACCAGCATAGGTTTTCGGACATCATACGTTTTCTGTCACGAATACTTGCACTATAACGTGGGGTGTGGCGTCACACAGAAATTGTAAATACTCAGAGTCAGCTGATGGCTTGTTTTTTAAGATAAAGTTGTCTTTTAGCCTGTAAGTGAATGAGATGTTTTACAGTTGTTCATGTGATAAGCGAAAAAACTCTGAATGTTTCTTCAGCGTCCAAAACCCCGTCATGGGGATATATGTTGTATTAATGTCTTATGTTTGCAATGGAGTTTTGTTTTTTCCATCAAAAGGTAAGTACAAGGTAAGTTTTTTTCAATATGCTTCAACATGGGGAAAGGGTCAGACATTGCACGCTTGTGACAGTTGTCCTTGTGTCTGGGGGATGGGGGTTTCAGTTTATGGCAGTATTGCTCCCAGACCTGGCGGGTAGCCAGGTGCGCGAAAGCTATGCCCGATTTTTTAAAAGTACTGATTTAACTTCGAAATTTTACTGCATCTGCCATCTTGTTTATTTGACTTATTGACTTTTGCCATTGACTTATTACATTTCTTGGTGTGAATGTTGTCCAAACTGCACGAAATTGCTTAAAATGCAATCAAATGTTTTAAAAATTTCTGGGGTGGGTGGGTGGGGGGGGGGGGGGGGGGGGGGCATGCCCCCAGACCCCCCTAGACTTTTCCTCTTTTTTCGGGAAAACCTGCTCACATCCCTGAATAATAACAAAATTTTTAATATGAAGTTTACAAGATATACGGCTAGGACGAGAGGTCGGTCACATGACGTTCTTCACGTGACTGTATTCTTGAAATGGCGTAAACACTGACTACTTCCACATTCCTGGGGAAAACCCTTGGAATTCACTGGTACGAATTCATACAGAAGCGTGGTTGCATGCCCGTTTAAAGGGGCACTGATCTAACGCAATTCCCGGGACTGGTTGTTGCCTTTGTTATTGGTTTTTCCCCGTGAGTACCCGGATGATACGCAACGCAACAGAGCGTGACCGGAGACTGGGCTACCGTCTGCAAGGACAGCTAAATAAACTTGGAAGCTGTAGGCAATATTTGTTTTACGAATTTTTGCATAAACACTGATTGGTTAACTGTGATCTATAAAGATTTCGACAAAGGGCGCATGTTAATTAATTTCTTCACCCTAAACAGACAAAAAGAACGGCGGAACTCATCGGATGTCCTCATTTGGAAATACACCAGATGGTTATAGTCGGATTGCGTCGATAATACAATTACCAATCCCTTGTTGTCATCCACGTTTTCTCGTATAACCCTACACTTGTGTATTTGTCGTCATTCACTTGATGCTCAGTTAATGAATTTATTACAGGTACAATTAGTGGTAGCACCACTTAGATTACCTGACAAAGGTTCCCATTTGGCATTTATTGTGTCTGGGGTAATTATTCAATCTAAATCCAGGTTTGAAGTGAGGTGAAATGTGTGTTATGTAATATGCGCGTGGCAGACCAGCAAGAGGTGAATGATCAGTTGATTTACTTTTTTGTTGTAAATCAACAGATCGTTCCTAGTCATCAAAGGATCAACAGAAAATACGTTGATTGATTAATCACTGTTATCTTGCACAGTGGATATGTCAAAAGTGAGTGTTTACATGTCTAGGTTTACTAAAACAAAGGGAATACACTCATATCATGGCGTGAAGTGCCGATGTAAAAACAACATACTTTGTTCAAAGGGTTAACTGATAATACGTTGATTGATTGCTCATTGTTATCTATCACTCAATGAATTTTTAGGAACCGTGGGCGTTATGAAAATAGTTGTCACGTGGGCTTTCTCAGCCGACCCTTGAGACTTGACACCTATGTGAAACACCTGAAACAATCCAAGTGATCAGTTGAGAAACGAACAGGGGTTATAATATCCCGAAACGATATATATCTTTTAAAATATTTGATTGTTACAGAGACACGTGACATCAAATAAGTTTCTTTGTACAGCTGCAGACGAGTGGGATATTGTTCCTTTGTGTGGATATTCACGGATACATTCCTCGAACAAGGAAGCTCCTAAAATTTATACACATAATTTTGGTAGGTTGCAATTATGGTATTTGCATTTTGTTTTCCTTCATTTGAACCGATTCGGTCTTGTTTCTCTACGTCTTGGTTGGGAAATTCTTCAATGCGCGATAGACGTTTTTTTCACGGGTCTTTCCTTTGTAAGCGTGTATATATTACCGTCAATTTGTAAAATGTGATTCTCTCAGGCAATCTATAAAATGTGTAAATATTTCAGTCATTTTGACTAAAAAATCTGTCCAGATTGATTAAGATGATCAAAAGGGCCTACAAACATTACAACAGATTATTATGTAGGATTAGAAGCCAAACAACATAGACATGTACTTTTCAACGTAACATTTTCAGTCTCTTGGTGATGACATTAAACATAAAAATGTTTGGAATTCGTTATCATAATAATACAGATGGAAATGTTTTTCAGTCACTTTGTAAAATAACTCAATAGTTAGACTTTAAAATTAATTTGAAAATGTTACACATTTTGACAGTAAAGAAATATACACACTATAAAAAAAGCAATCGCCAGGTGAAATATTTACTTTGTGTTGCAAGTCAAAATAGTGTGAACGAAAATCGCAAAATTACCAAGCAAGTGACTTATCAAAACTTCGTCACCATTACCGTTGCTACCCACAAAGATACCTACATTTCCCTATTATCTCGAAAACTGTATTTCATTTTGTTGATCAATGTGACCATACGCCCTTATTACTACCCATAAAAGTGACTGATGCGCTTACGAATTGCGCAGCAGAGGTCACGAACTAGTCTAGATTTCTGCTATACATCCGGGTACTCACTGGGAAAAAACAATAACAAAGGCAACAACCAGTCCCGGGGAATGGCGTTAGATCAGTGCCCCTTTAAGGATACCCTCGCTACAACCCATCCCAGAGAAAAAAACAAACGAAAAAAACATCCAAACTATCGTAGTGACAATCAACAGCAATCTATGAATTTACCTTAGTATCTATTTGACACATCTTTACAATCACCTTTCAACGATCGGCTAATAGATCAGTGATGACAAAGGCTTGAAATAGCCACAGGTTAATTAACAACTTCGGAAATATCTCCCGTCACGTTTATCGTGTCGGCCATTTTGACGTATTGTACTTGATGTAAATGTATTACGACGCTCTGTCATTGGTGAGGGGCGTTAATAAAATACACTGACGCACTATTTAAATCAATTGGATAATTGAATATGCTTTCTTTTACATATTACATAACAGCACTGCACAACATTTGAACAGTTGCAGTAACACAGATTCACTGAGTGCTGTATTCTTCTTTCGATGGCGCATTGTGTACATACTGCCTCATATATAATGTTCGTTTATCCCCAACGATCCTGGGTTCGAACACGAAATCCGACCTGATAATGAATATTGTTACATCAAACAGTAATGTCACTTTACCCCATCCCCAGGGGTGTGCAGAGTTGCTATCCTTAGACATGTCTGGATCCAGTAGTCGGGGGATTGTGACGCGGGGTCCTGTATTAATCAATGTTGGTGGCCAAGGGTTGTGGATTGGTGTCCCTAATCGGCATCATGGTTCCTGGGGGTGTCGGGCTTTGGTCCCATTTCAAGCTCTCCTCACCAATAGTACAACCACTGAACGACGAACAGACCAAAATGACGCCTTAGTGCGTTCATGACCAAATGTACTGCATCTGAACCACTTCTCTCAACGTAAAATAGTTGTATTCAGTGACTGAAACTCACAGACTGAGAGCCTTAAAGGCCAGCATTTCTAAACAAACTGTAGGCCGAGTGGAAAAACGAGACATACTCCAGCAATATAAATTACAAAACACAACCAGTCAACCGGAAGCTTTCACTGTTATCGCACCAAGTTCCCGAAGACTCGGCGGTGATAGATGAAGCCTACATTTTATCAGGAAATTATCAGCTTGTAAAACACCTTTGCGACTAGAAGTCATACTCCATTTGAAAGGTCTAATCCTACTGTTTATAAATATGAACGTTATGTTTGTCACATCACTTAAACAAATGCTTAATAATTAGCTACTTAAATTAACTGCAGGCCGCAAGGGCCTGCTTAAAATTTAAAACTATCACCCGAGAACAAATCTGTCCTCCTAGGGCCTACGGGCAGATGTCTATTTTGAACACTGGTTATATTCTCAACCCAAAATATTCAGCGAAATATGTTTTAATAAATATGTTCCATCCGCTCTATTGTAAGCGAAGCATAGACACGAGAAACACATATATTTATATAGATGGCCTTTGAGGCTGCCAGGTAATCCAACTGCTAAGTCAGTTTTAACCTCAATTTCCGATGTCCCAAAGATAACTTGTCATTTATAAAGATTAACAGGTGTGATTTATGGCGACAATGGCACTTCCTTCACTGAATAAACATCAGTGTCCTGCATTTAGTCGGTCTCTAAGCGATGATTGCTTCATCAGATGACCCACTGGTAGTGATGTCGCCATCACCTAACTTTGTAAATAACAACCGCTGTGAACATTTACAACAATGAACAGTTTCAGGGGTATTATGTTCAGCGTAAGCCGAGTTCGTGTTTGATCTATGAGGCAAGTCGTCTGTCTTGGTGAAGTGTTTATTTTCTATGTAGGGGAGTTGCTAAGAATACAGTAACATCGTGCATTTCACAATATCAAGCCGGACACTGTGGTTTGGTTCTTTTCAGTGTCGTACCTCGGTCAGGTTCCTAAATCAAATGGCGATTTTCATCTGTACAGTGAAACCTCGTTAATCCGGATGAAATAGTTCCGAGTGAATTCATCCGAATTAACAAATATTCGGATTAACGAAGTACGGGGTAATATGATTTAGCATAAAATATGCATCTGTAAACTTTACGAAATAAGATCGGATTAAAAGAGGTCAGCAAATGCGTATATGTGTTTTATTATTATTATTATTATTATTATTATTATTATTATTATTATTATTATTATTATTATAAGCTTGATTGTGAGGGGAATGTCGAGCTGGTGCGGGTCTTAGATGTCAATACTGTGGGGGAACCCAGAACATTTGTAAGGTGCTGACAAACCAAGAAACATGATCAGGGCGATTCTTGAATTCGAACCCATGATCATAGCTCCCGGGCACGGCTAGGAAGTGCAACTCTACATGTTACAAGTATTGGCATCGCTTGCCAAGGGCACAGATGACGGCCAGACGGACATGTATGTATGCATGTTGTATGATACAGAGACGAATTGTTGTTACTGTACCAGTAATAATGAGTGACGAGACCAGAAGCCGAAACCCGTATTATAAAATAAGACAAACGATGTGCATTGTCATCACGAAACGGTCACTGTCACTGCAAACACGAAAACGTCGTTTTTTTCCGTATATGGTCAATGGACGGAAAAACGACTAAAAATTCATTAAAATTGATTAATTGGTGAGCGTCTAGAAAGTGTGCAGAAAATGGTCGAGTTTTTCAAGCGTAAAATGGACGGAAAAACGATGCTTTATGCTCCGCCTTGTACAGCTGTTAATGGCCAATCAGCTGGCGCTGGTCCCCCGACGCACGTGATTCCCAAAGCTTCCTTTCGAAAGCTTTAGGTTTCGTATTTCTGGCATGCCTTGCTCTAGTATCTGTCGCGCGCAGTGCAGCGAGATTTGCTGATAAGCCCGTTTTAGGATATGCAACATGTTACTGAAATTCAGGCACGCGCCAAGAAGTCAAACCAAACAATGTTACAAAGTTTATTGTGGTAACATATCCCTCGGCTATGAACAGTTACCCCTATCGAATAATGGGTTGTGTTTCATTTGGTTATAATAATCAGGGATGTGAAATCTCCGCGGAAACGCGGAAAATCGCGTTTTTTAAAACTGTAGTCCTCGGAAAAAATCATCTTCCTCGTAAAAATTTAATTAAAAAATTTAAAAAAACACTCCGAAAAATATGATCGAAAACCGGACATTTGGCGCGGATTGTCCGTTTTCGATCAGGGCTTTCACCAGCATAGGTTTTCGGACATCATACGTTTTCTGTCACGAATACTTGCACTATAACGTGGGGTGTGGCGTCACACAGAAATTGTAAATACTCAGAGTCAGCTGATGGCTTGTTTTTTAAGATAAAGTTGTCTTTTAGCCTGTAAGTGAATGAGATGTTTTACAGTTGTTCATGTGATAAGCGAAAAAACTCTGAATGTTTCTTCAGCGTCCAAAACCCCGTCATGGGGATATATGTTGTATTAATGTCTTATGTTTGCAATGGAGTTTTGTTTTTTCCATCAAAAGGTAAGTACAAGGTAAGTTTTTTTCAATATGCTTCAACATGGGGAAAGGGTCAGACATTGCACGCTTGTGACAGTTGTCCTTGTGTCTGGGGGATGGGGGTTTCAGTTTATGGCAGTATTGCTCCCAGACCTGGCGGGTAGCCAGGTGCGCGAAAGCTATGCCCGATTTTTTAAAAGTACTGATTTAACTTCGAAATTTTACTGCATCTGCCATCTTGTTTATTTGACTTATTGACTTTTGCCATTGACTTATTACATTTCTTGGTGTGAATGTTGTCCAAACTGCACGAAATTGCTTAAAATGCAATCAAATGTTTTAAAAATTTCTGGGGTGGGTGGGTGGGGGGGGGGGGGGGGGGGCATGCCCCCAGACCCCCCTAGACTTTTCCTCTTTTTTCGGGAAAACCTGCTCACATCCCTGAATAATAACAAAATTTTTAATATGAAGTTTACAAGATATACGGCTAGGACGAGAGGTCGGTCACATGACGTTCTTCACGTGACTGTATTCTTGAAATGGCGTAAACACTGACTACTTCCACATTCCTGGGGAAAACCCTTGGAATTCACTGGTACGAATTCATACAGAAGCGTGGTTGCATGCCCGTTTAAAGGGGCACTGATCTAACGCAATTCCCGGGACTGGTTGTTGCCTTTGTTATTGGTTTTTCCCCGTGAGTACCCGGATGATACGCAACGCAACAGAGCGTGACCGGAGACTGGGCTACCGTCTGCAAGGACAGCTAAATAAACTAGGAAGCTGTAGGCAATATTTGTTTTACGAATTTTTGCATAAACACTGATTGGTTAACTGTGATCTATAAAGATTTCGACAAAGGGCGCATGTTAATTAATTTCTTCACCCTAAACAGACAAAAAGAACGGCGGAGCTCATCGGATGTCCTCATTTGGAAATACACCAGATGGTTATAGTCGGATTGCGTCGATAATACAATTACCAATCCCTTGTTGTCATCCACGTTTTCTCGTATAACCCTACACTTGTGTATTTGTCGTCATTCACTTGATGCTCAGTTAATGAATTTATTACAGGTACAATTAGTGGTAGCACCACTTAGATTACCTGACAAAGGTTCCCATTTGGCATTTATTGTGTCTGGGGTAATTATTCAATCTAAATCCAGGTTTGAAGTGAGGTGAAATGTGTGTTATGTAATATGCGCGTGGCAGACCAGCAAGAGGTGAATGATCAGTTGATTTACTTTTTTGTTGTAAATCAACAGATCGTTCCTAGTCATCAAAGGATCAACAGAAAATACGTTGATTGATTAATCACTGTTATCTTGCACAGTGGATATGTCAAAAGTGAGTGTTTACATGTCTAGGTTTACTAAAACAAAGGGAATACACTCATATCATGGCGTGAAGTGCCGATGTAAAAACAACATACTTTGTTCAAAGGGTTAACTGATAATACGTTGATTGATTGCTCATTGTTATCTATCACTCAATGAATTTTTAGGAACCGTGGGCGTTATGAAAATAGTTGTCACGTGGGCTTTCTCAGCCGACCCTTGAGACTTGACACCTATGTGAAACACCTGAAACAATCCAAGTGATCAGTTGAGAAACGAACAGGGGTTATAATATCCCGAAACGATATATATCTTTTAAAATATTTGATTGTTACAGAGACACGTGACATCAAATAAGTTTCTTTGTACAGCTGCAGACGAGTGGGATATTGTTCCTTTGTGTGGATATTCACGGATACATTCCTCGAACAAGGAAGCTCCTAAAATTTATACACATAATTTTGGTAGGTTGCAATTATGGTATTTGCATTTTGTTTTCCTTCATTTGAACCGATTCGGTCTTGTTTCTCTACGTCTTGGTTGGGAAATTCTTCAATGCGCGATAGACGTTTTTTTCACGGGTCTTTTCCTTTGTAAGCGTGTATATATTACCGTCAATTTGTAAAATGTGATTCTCTCAGGCAATCTATAAAATGTGTAAATATTTCAGTCATTTTGACTAAAAAATCTGTCCAGATTGATTAAGATGATCAAAAGGGCCTACAAACATTACAACAGATTATTATGTAGGATTAGAAGCCAAACAACATAGACATGTACTTTTCAACGTAACATTTTCAGTCTCTTGGTGATGACATTAAACATAAAAATGTTTGGAATTCGTTATCATAATAATACAGATGGAAATGTTTTTCAGTCACTTTGTAAAATAACTCAATAGTTAGACTTTAAAATTAATTTGAAAATGTTACACATTTTGACAGTAAAGAAATATACACACTATAAAAAAAGCAATCGCCAGGTGAAATATTTACTTTGTGTTGCAAGTCAAAATAGTGTGAACGAAAATCGCAAAATTACCAAGCAAGTGACTTATCAAAACTTCGTCACCATTACCGTTGCTACCCACAAAGATACCTACATTTCCCTATTATCTCGAAAACTGTATTTCATTTTGTTGATCAATGTGACCATACGCCCTTATTACTACCCATAAAAGTGACTGATGCGCTTACGAATTGCGCAGCAGAGGTCACGAACTAGTCTAGATTTCTGCTATACATCCGGGTACTCACTGGGAAAAAACAATAACAAAGGCAACAACCAGTCCCGGGGAATGGCGTTAGATCAGTGCCCCTTTAAGGATACCCTCGCTACAACCCATCCCAGAGAAAAAAAAAAACGAAAAAAACATCCAAACTATCGTAGTGACAATCAACAGCAATCTATGAATTTACCTTAGTATCTATTTGACACATCTTTACAATCACCTTTCAACGATCGGCTAATAGATCAGTGATGACAAAGGCTTGAAATAGCCACAGGTTAATTAACAACTTCGGAAATATCTCCCGTCACGTTTATCGTGTCGGCCATTTTGACGTATTGTACTTGATGTAAATGTATTACGACGCTCTGTCATTGGTGAGGGGCGTTAATAAAATACACTGACGCACTATTTAAATCAATTGGATAATTGAATATGCTTTCTTTTACATATTACATAACAGCACTGCACAACATTTGAACAGTTGCAGTAACACACTACGGTAATCGCATTAAACACCATTTTCAACTGTACAGTAATTCAGTATTTCAGTTATATCACGGTGTACAGACTGATGTGGGTGGGATTAAAATCCGAATTGGTTCAGGCCATCCAACGGGTGTTCGGGAAAAGGTGAGCGTATCCTGCCACACAAGTGGCACCCGTCACAAACACATGCAAGGACAAGTCAATTGTTCACCTGAACAAAGCACGGAAACACACAGTGATGCCCGTCCTCACTTTTACCGAGCATGTAAATTATATTGTCCGTCAAAAACATGGACGAGTATAAACAATATGTTCATTCACGTAATACATGTCATACATTTTGACAAAATGTATTGACTCGGAGCATTATTGTTAATCACAGCGTATAGAATCGGCATGCAGTTGGACTCATCACCCATCCTATCATTGATAATCCTTCTTGAAGATCTATGAAATCAGAAGCTGCAACACTTTATCTTTTAATTGGCATGTCAGACTTCTATTTCATAACTCAGTTTTATTTGCACGGATCACGGAAGGGACATTGTCGCGTTGTCGCATTGTCGCATTGACGCCCTTACAAAAACAAGCAAAACGTGTCAAAATTAACAAAAGCGCGACAATTGGCCATTTGTCGCATTGTCGCGTGTTTGCATTGTCGCTCTTTGAATAATCCTTTTCTTTATTTTACAAAAGGGCGACGATGCCGTAACGCGACATTTTTAAGGTCAAAATATGTCTCGTTGTCGCATTGTCGCCCCATCACAAATGTGTATAAAAGGCGTAAAGTTTAGTTAATGCTACAGTTAGGAAGCGGTAACCAAGTTACATCTGTCGTAGAAGTTCAACCTGATACATGTAAGTCTTGAAATGAAAACACAAGTCCGTCCGCGAGTCCATAACGTTTTATTGTGAGCTCTTCTCTAAAAGTGCTTAGTGTTCGACTCCCAGTTCCAAACACGTAGTACCTCATCAACAATCCACATACCTCTAGTGCAGTGGTCTTCCAGAAGATCTTACTCTTGACCGCATTAGACAACTGACGAGTGCACGCCTGACCTGTGACCTCGTTGCAACCCTCATGAGGTGTTTGCCGAAGGGAGAGGGGTAGGAAATGTGTGCTCCAGCCCAGCGCGGAGCTCCCGACACACTGTATACTGAATGTTGTATACAGTATATTGCAGTTGATATACTGTATACTGCATGTGATACTTATTAGCGGAAATGTTACAACTTTCAAGATTCAAGATTCAATTTGCATTTATTTCATATACAACAGACCGCCGTAATATATCACTGGAATACTGCTGAGAGCGGCGTTAAAACAATTTGTTTTCATAATGGGGCGCTGCAGTCATTTAAAATAGAACCGTAAACAAATGTAGTACCAACTCACTCACTCTGTTTCGAATATGCAGCAGAAAATATATTATTAACCAGGTCTTTGGGAAGAGATATCAGATTTTTATAAGCAGTCACATAGGGATGATAAAGGACCCCTCGCTGATTAGGTTCTTGTTTACTTAAGAGCAGAGTTGGCCATGTTAGTTGATATAACCAAAATCCAGGAGCTCCGACGGGGGGCAATCTGGTCTTGATAGTGTATGGTATGAGCTGTGGCGTTGACCCAAGAGAATAATGTAAAAAATGAGCTCGAGACCAACTCAAATCTATAACGATTGGGAAAGTCTAGATTTCCACAGCCCTAGCCTGAAATTAAGAATTGGTCTAGGCTCCATTTTAATTGTATTATGTTCATTTTGTAGACATGGATAGACCAACCAGGAGAGAAATTGATGGAATATTAATATCACATGTTACCACTGATCCAGTTAAATTCATCACACAATAATATATTAGTATTTGACATTACGGCATTTGATTATAAGGGCATGATCATGTAAATGTTCACTGTAGTAATGTACACACCAGTCAACTTTATTATAATTTTTATTATAGTGTAGCGCGGCATCAACGATTACTTTATGATATCCTCACTTGTCATCGATGTATTGACATCGAACAATGGACGACAATTCGAAATTCTTATAAATAGCTTCAATAGGGACAGCGCCGGTGTCAGTACAATTTTCCTAGTTAAACATATGTCTCTACAAAATATAATCTGAAGCAGACAAGAACAATATTTTTTTTATTAATGCTTACTTTCATGGATAGAATTGAGGCAATCTAGGCTTGCCAAATCGTTCTAGACTTGAGCTGGATTCCTTTTAAATTTATTCTCTATGGTCTGGGAGACGAACGGGCGTCAGTATCGCATGGAGAACTGGGACAGCCTGAATCAGTGTAATCGGATATGTTGTGGAGTTTCGGTTTGGGGCTGTTTGCTGAATAGAACAAGGGCTCACGAACAAGGGCACAATGTAGAGATTAAATCATTACCACCCCTCTTTATATCAGATATGTTATTGTGATTTGAAATCTCTTTTGGATAATTGCGAGTTATGTATACTCTGTATTCTTTCGTCATGGTAGCATATATATTTTCTATGTTGCTTTTTGAATTATCCACAAATAATGATAACTACAATGTAAACCTCTCTTTGGAGATATACAATACTACTACTGAAGGGCATATTTGAAAAATGGGACTTATCGACAAATATTTCTTTCTTAAATACTACCCGTTACAGGCATTCTGATCTTTATATTATACTTTGTACAGTTTAATAAATAATGGCAAATTGTGTATCTTTCTACATTTTGAATTAATTATAATTTCTGCAATAAAACCTTAGCATCAGATAGTGATATAAACGAATATGATCTATACTGTGATAAATGAATTATCAATTTCGTATTATGAATTAGATAAACAGAAATATGATAGTAAAACAAATTATTTTAATCTGTTCGTGTGAGTAGGTAACGAGAGATCTAGGCAACTCATTAACGTATCCATTTGTGAAAAATGAAATTATATTAAAAGTTTAGGGGGTTGAACATGTACATTGAATGACAGGGAAGAAAGCAACGCAATAATTAAATTATGAATCAAATTATGTTATAAATATAACAGAATATATTGAAATATAAGTTTAATTTCTCATTGTTGGAAGGTGTTTAATAATAGATTTTGTTTGTTTGTTGTTTAACGCCGCACTCAGCAATATACCAGCTATATGACAGTGGTTCGTAAATAATCCAGTCTGGACCAGACAATCCAGTTATCATCACCAACAGCACCGATCTACGCAATTGGGATACGATGACATGCATCAACCAAGTCAGCGAGCCTGACCACCCGATCGTGTTAGTCGCCTTCGAACAAGCATGGGTTGTTGAAGGTCTATTCTAACCCGGATCTTCACGGGTAATGTTTTTAATAATAAGGTACAATAAAATTCTGTATATGTCCATAATAAGTGTATATAAGTAAATGGATAATATATCCATACACGCCAATTAAATGGCTGCATATGGTTCTTAGATGAACTCTTTTACAAGTCCATATTTCAAGACATGTATTTGATATTCATAATAAATCCACAAAAGCTACACAATGGCGACAAAACGGTACCAGCATCACAGATACCAATAATACATTAGATCCATATAATTACTTTATTGCTAAACGTGGTATTAACCCGATTACTCACATAATTATTCCATTTTCTACAGTCATCTACGAACACTATCTTTAAAGAGGTATATCTATATCATCCAAATGTCCATACATATATGTCCACATATATATGTATAAAGCAAGTCGTCCTGCACACTTCCTTAATAGTAGTTTTTGTTTGATTGTTTGTTGTTAAACGCCGCACTCAACAATATACCAGTTTTATATGACGGCGGTTTGTAAATAATCCAGTCTGGACCAGACAATCCAGTTATTGACATCAAGAGCACCGATCTACGCAATTGGGATACGATGACATGCATCAACCAAGTCAGCGAGCCTGACCACCCGATTACGTTAGTCGCCTTAGTACAAGCATGGGTTGTTGAAGGCCTATTCTAACCCGGATCTTCACGGGTATTTTTTCAATAGTAAGGTACAATGAAATGCTGTATATGTCCAAAATAAGGGTGTATAAGTAAATGGATAATATATCCATACACGCCAATTAAATGGCTACATATGGTTCTTTGATGAACTCTTTTACAAGTCCATATTTCAAGACATGTATTTGATATTCATAATAACTCCACAATAGCTACACAATGGCGACAAAACGGTACCAGCATCACAGATATCTATATAATTACTTTTAAGTTAAATCATGTATCTAAATAGTAAATTAGAAGGATTAAAAATATACACTTCCGACATTTTTCGGGGTTTTTTTCGTTTGGAGAGAGGTGTAGTGACAGTAGTGACTGGTATCTGATGGGTGCAAACAGGTGTCGAGTGGCTGTCTCAGATGGCTCTAATTTCGTAGCTCTAAAGATCATGACGGCGATACAGACCGTGATGCAGTTTGTCTCACAGTCCCTGAACCAAATTATGTTCCCTTCCGCCCAGGCCTTACTGCAATGCTATAGCCCCAAATGAAACAAGCCTAGATGTTCAACGGGTTTAGGCTAAAATTTCCATATCACTTGGGCTCCTTTTAAATTTAAATATAGTTTCTCGTTTTAACCAAAATAATGTATTTTCAGAGACTAAGCGTTTGTCTAACCGTGAAGTACAACTATCCAAAAGATCCCATGCGTGTCTATATTTCTTCAGACAGCCTCTCCATGTTCCTATCTATATGTATCAAAAGACAAATGAATTAAATATTACAGCACTGGTGAATAGGTTATATGCGCATGTAAGCGTCGATCTACAATATCCTTTGTGCAAAATACATATATACTGATGAATTAACGTAGTAATACTACGCAAATATATGCCCAGATGTATACATAAGTTTCATCTCGTGATCTTTATTCGTGCTTTTAGCTCTTTTTCTACATTAGATTATGGGGTATTAAATCACACCAGAAAGCCAGGTCAAAATTCTAGTCATAATTTCATGGTCCGTCTTGTATTTTGGAAACCAATATCGCAACATGGCTGAATATTGCTAAACGTGGTATTTACCCGATTACTCACATAATTATTCCATTTTCTTCGTGCACGTTCTACAATCATCTACGATCACTATCTATAAGGAGGTATATCTATATTCATCCAAATGTACATACATATATGTCCACATACATATGTATTAAGCAAGTCCCACATTCTTCCTTAAAAGATAAATGCTAAGCATTTCCTCTGTATGTATTTATATATGTAAAAATCGTTTTTATGACTTCAGTGATTTTTGCAAGGCTACTCTCATAAATGTCATGACGCATTTGAGGCCAGGGTTCTTCTATACTCGCATTAATTAGCTGACTTATTATTGCGTTAATTTCATGATTTACAGTATTCATGAAGAACATTTCACGTGAGACCGTGCGACTATTTTTTATATTTAGCTAGCTCAAACGATCTATTGGTTTGATTTATTGATATGGTATCCACAAAATAAGTAGGATCCGTATTTTTCCGTTTTTGTTGTTCATTGTGTAACGCCGCACGTAGCAATATTCCAGTTATATGACGGTTGTCTGTAAATAATCGAGTCTGGACCAGACAATCCAGTGATTGATATCACGACCACCGATCCACGCAGTTGAGATACGATGACATGCATCAACCAAGTCAGCGAGCCTGACCACCCGATCCCTTTAGTCGCCTCTCACGACAAGCATAGTCGCCTATAACGGCAAGCATGGGTTGCTGTAAATCTATTCTTAACCGGATCTTCAAAGGTCAAGTGGGATTCAACTGATATGTTAAGATGAAATAAAACTGAATTATATGTGCTGTTTACATATCAAAGTTTGCCAAATTGTTACAAAATGTTTGGCCACAGCAAGGCTACGTATTCACAACTTATTGTGGTAGGCACAGTATAACTCATGAGTCCTCCTTGTGGGTCACTGCTTGGTAATATGGGACGGGAAAACTGCAGGGTGTGAGGGCAGTTAAGTTGATGGTGCAGACAGATAACAGAGGCGAAAGCTGAAACTTGGTGAGATTTACAGAACAAAGGCAGTTATTTCTAGTTTCTTACTGACTCTGGAGGATACACTTAATAAAAATTCGTGTGTGCGACACGGCCACCAGTCACTAAATTTGGGTCACAATCTTTCTGTCTTCTTTCATTTGTCATCTGAAATACCATCCCTTCGTGTACTTGTGCTTCCTGCTCAAGTTACCAAACACATCCTGTTTACGTACACCTGCAAGATATATATTACGCCGAGGAGAATTTACAATTATACGTTGCTATGTCTAACTGCTGGCCTGGTACGCAATGTCATATTTCTTATCGCCAGGGATCACAGGTGTGATACCTGTCTCCCCCAAGGAGACGTCTGATTAAACTCTTTGCTTCGTCAATGCTTCGTCTAGCCCAAACCGGTAACTGGTACCACTAGCAACGATACAATGGCGTACAAAGACTTACAATGAGTCAAGCATCCGTCACTCGATTTCCATTTTGATTGATTGTTTGACTGATAGATTGATACAGAGTGAGTGAGTGAGTGAGTGAGTGAGTGAGTGAGTGAGTGAGTGAGTGAGTGAGTGCCTGTTTCACTGGTATGTCCGGATCTGGGTACGGGTCACCGGCTTAGCGTCACCGATCTAGATATATCTATGCAGGAATAGGTCATCCATGCGGTGTTCCCGCATCGCCGTCACCATCATTATCATCACCACCACCATCAGCATCGCCACCGGTATCGTTATCACAGGTATATACGGTACTCCATACAGAGATTAACGAAGGGCATCTATTTGATCAGGGGTTAGTTAAATATCTATAACAGCTGTGTGTCAGTACATCCAGTTTCTGTCAGTGCAGAAAAATACCAAGTCGGGCAGCTGTGAACACGGTTCTTCAGCATCGGACATCAGCTGTCCTTGACACGCACATTTCAGCGCATTTGAATGGATTTAACAACAAGTAAGGTCATCTTGAGCGGGACGGTTTTCGTAGGCAATAGATGGATTAGCATATGAACTATGATTCTCTTTAGGTAGAAAAAGATCCACCATGTTCGACCTGGTAGAAGTGTGTAATCAAACCGCACAGCATTGGTCTTTGATTGACTGTGGCGTCCAAACAAACTCATTCATGTACTTGATCTGAATGTTCATCTTAATTGTTATGGATAGTCACGGAGCCGTGATCCAGAGAACAGGGTGTCATTAGATAAAAATGAAGTAATAATAGGATTACCAGAAAAACGGGGTATAACACCCAAGCCAATAACCTCCCCTCAGGAACACCAGAGTAAGTCAGTACAAGATTGAAAACTGCCCCATAAGTATCTATGACAGGCTAGTCGGGTATTGCTACTTGTATATGTGAAAACAAAGTTTTTAAAATTAATAGCAAAACTGATGAAAGTCACCAATAAACGTGTATAAGTGTTATATCGGCACTGCAAAAATAATGAGTGTTGTCTTTAGTATTAACATTCAAATACGTGATATCTGTATAAGCGATATTGTCTACGTTCCACCGGTGAGTAAGCTTTAGGCTTACTATCTCGTAGTATAAATGTTGCAAGAAATTGTATTTCTGAAGACATCACGATACAGTTTTTTACGATGCATCACGTCTGCACCAGCGCTTGATAACAGCCTTGTGTTTGGGTGTTTCAGTAGTTTAAATTGCTGTTCTTGATGTTGTTGAATAAACTTTGATACTATGAACAATATAAGGTTATATGAGAGTATGACTTTAGAATGGTAACATGCGTTAATGTATATCTGATATAAATATATATATATAATAGGATGACATAAATAGAACAATGACTAGTACGTCCAGATTAGTGTATAGGCAACATTTAAAAGTAGATGAAAGAACACAATCGTCCGGAATACAGTGTATAATTCTGGTGCACTTCCATGTGACTCTTCAATTTAAATGGAGTTACTTGTTTCTTTAAAAACTATACAGTTTTAGAGACTAAGCATTAGTCTGAATAGATATCACCAGTTTGGAATTTGAAACTAATCTGTTTACAGTAACAGAACACTGTTTAAGTGTCATGTACAAATGAGAAAGTGGAATCCCGTCAATTAGGCGGACGAACCTTAAAACTATTAATAAACATTAAAATAAGCAATATCTGGAAAATGTATATGCATATACTATCTGGCAATAAACACCAAGATCACCTTCTACAAAAATAAGTTTTAAAAGCAGGTTGATATTCTTTTGCGTATTTGACGAGTATATAACTTTCGAAAGTATAAATCCTTTTCCTATACTCAGACGTTCCTGAGCCTTGCGCTTTCCTAATTATTTTGACTAAAATTATTACCGTTATCATTGTATTTGTTAATGGGAAATACGCGCCGATCAAGTACGTGCCATAAATTAAAGCGACATTGTACGATTCCGAACTCATCACGAGACTGTGTTTATGAATCACTGTCAAATAGTGGTGACATATAGTGGAAACAATACGCGAAATCGCGCATGCACAGAACGGAAAATTTGGACAAGGCATTAAGCAATCCGCATGCGCAGAACGATTGATTTCAGTACTTCCGCTAAGCGCTTCGAGTACAGCGTCAAACTCGGGCCTGTAATCTAACACGCGAGAACTGACCAATGAAATCTGAGAAGTAGGAATACCGGTAGACGCTGTTGCTTGATTGACAATGCCAATCAAGAAAGGGAGGAGCTTGATGATATCGTTCTCTCCCAGTAAATTCCGATGTCGTATTTCTAATCAAACCAGACCTAATTAAGCGCATCTAAAAACTAATTAATTTACCAATCCAAAATCCAATAAAAATACAAACACCCACCTCAACCGGCTCCCTTAGTTCCCTCCTCCACCCACCTCGGCATTTATTCCAAATTTAAAAATCTCAAAAATTCAATATAAGCACCCCCTAAAAGCCCCCTTTTGGGTTGCACACACCACTTTCACCCTTTTCGGAATACACTAAATGGTCTGGCCAGGCCTGTGTGCGAAATACGCTGCAGTCGGAAAGCGCACGCTAAATCTTCTATATCAGTCAGTAGTTGTCTCAGCACTACACAATCAGCAATCTAAAAAACAAAACAAAAATCCTCATCCTAACCGACTCCCTCAGTGGACTACGAGCCCTCAAAAATAAAAACACTAAAAACCACCCCAAACTAATAAATCAAATACTTAATAGCTCAAACAACTTAACTAGGGCAGGTAAACAAATAGAGTTCATTTGGACCCCCGCCTACGTAGGAATCTTTGGAAATGAAAAGGCAGATAAAGCAGCAAAATTATCCCTTTAACTCCCAGAAATAAGCTTAAACTTACCCAGCTCAAAATCAGAAATCAAAAGTCTCACTAAACAAAAAATCAACAAAAAAATGGCAAAATATATACCAAAACTTAAATAGCCAAATCAGGAAAGTACTCAAAAAAAACCTAAATAAACCAAAAATACTACACCCATCCAAAATAATCGACACAATAATTACTAAACTACAAACAGGCCGCACCAAACTAAATAATCATCGTAAAATAGCTAATCTACACAGAACAGGAAACTGCCCACATTCCAAACAACAAGAAACACCAGAACACGTACTCATACACTGCACACACTACCAAACACACCAAACAACACTACAGACCACCCTAAATCTTCAAACCGGACTTACACTAGAATCAATCCTAAATCCATAAAATAAATTAGAAAAATTCAAAGCCTTAGGTTTATACCTAATTAAAACAGGACTAATTAGTCGCATTTAAACCCCAAATAAAATAATAAAACCAAAACTACCTTATCTAACAACCACCCAACACACACAGCTCCCTTAGTTCGTCCACCACCCACTCTTGGCATTCTTTCCAAATCTCAAAATTTCAAAATTACTATATAAGCAACCCCTAAAGCCCCTAATTCATTGTCTTTTTATTGTTCAAATTACTGATAAAACATATTTTAACTTGTTCCTTCTAACCATATTTCCAAACAATTCCAAACCATTCCAAACCATTCCAAGTCATTCCAAACATTTCCAGTGTTGGAAATATGTTTGGAAATGTTGCCATTCCAATTTTGGATTTTTTGGAAAGATCGATCTTTCCAAGCTTTGGAAAGTTTGGAATGAGCGATCTTTCCAAAGCATTCCAACGTTCATTCCAAATTGGAATGGACGCTATTTGGTCTTGTGACAGGAATTCATGTTTATACCACAGGGCTGCCTATATGTACCACAGGGAGTGCATGTTTATACCATAGGAATTCATGTTTATACCACAGGGCTGCCTATATGTACCACAGGGAGTGTATGTTTATACCACAGGGATACATGTTTATACCACAGGGCTGCCTATATGCACCACAGGGAGTGCATGTTTATACCACAGGAATTCATGTTTATACCACAGGAATTCATGTTTATACCACAGGGCTGCCTATATGCACCACAGGGAGTGCATGTTTATACCACAGGGAATTCATGTTTATACTACAGGGCTGCCTATATGTACCACAGGGAGTGCATATTTATACCACAGGAATTCATGTTTATACTACAGGGCTGCCTATATGTATCACAGGGAGTGCATATTTATACCACAGGAATTCATGTTTATACTACAGGGCTGCCTATATATACCACAGGGAGTGCATGTTTATACCACAGGAATTCATGTTTATACCACAGGGCTGCCTATATGTATCACAGGGAGTGCATGTTTATACCATAGGGATACATGTTTATACCACAGGGCTGCCTATATATACCACAGGGAGTGCATGTTTATACCACAGGAATTCATGTTTATACCACAGGGCTGCCTATATGTACCACAGGGAGTTCATGTTTATACCATAGGGATACATGTTTAAACCACAATGTCATATTTATATATAAACTTATTTATACAAATCATAGGGATGTATGGTCATAACGCATAGATTCCCAATTTATACACTCTTTAAAAAAAGAAACGCACAGGTAGTGTGTAGTTAATTGAACCTGACTACACAAAAAATCCGGTATATAAATTGGATGTATGTTTTGTTAAATGTTGGTGGCTTGATATTCGACAAACGGTGCGTCAAAACGCAGCCGCTGTCGGTTTGCAATGTTTTAAACGGCATTGTTTTCACACTTGTTCAAAAATGTCATGGAGGAAAACAGTAAAGCAAAATGCACGTGCAAGTTATGGCATTCGTAACTCGGGGTAGTGGCTATAAAAAGGCAAGCACAAGCCAATAATTTGTCATTCAATTGTCACCATTTTTCAAGTTCGAAAATACCTAGACTTAGCGCTGCCGATCGGAACATCGCCATAGGACGTATCCAAAGAGGGGAATCGCAGTCTTTTGTTTCATGCCACTTTAACGTCCACCACAGCACCATTTGCCGCCTTTGTGTACGATACACACAGTTCAATTCCACTTCAGACCGTCCGAGAACCGGTCGACCAAGAGTTACCACCCCTGCACAGTTCGCATCCTTGGTTTGAGGAGGATATCGGACCAGACTGTCAGGAACCATCTTCGTGAGGCTGGAATCTGTCTCAGAAGACAAGTTATCGTCCCTGTTTTGCAACAGACCCATCGACAGCGACGCTTGCGTTGGTGCCATACCTTACAGACTTGGGAGTTGAGAAACTGGAGACGAGTGTCGTTTAGCGACGAATCACGATTTCTTCTTCACCGGCGAGATGGAAGACAACGTGTTTATCGTCGTCGAAATGAGCATTTTGCCCCACATTGTGTACGTGAATTCCACAATTTCGGTGGCGATAGTGTCATGGTGTGGGGGGCCATATCCTACATCACGAGAACGGACTTGGTTGTGTTTCAGGGAAATTTAACAATAAATTGCTACATGAATCAAATTCTTCAACCTCACCTTCTTCAAGTCATTGACCGCCAGAGGTAGCTGTTTCACGGTAGACTACCTTCATAACGCCAACATCACCGATTTGCCCTGGCTGTCGAGATCAGATCTCAGGTCTCAACCAAATCGAACACCTCTGGGATGAACTCGATCGACGTGTAAGTCAACGTCAGAACACGCCGCAGACACTCCCACAACTGGCCAACGCGTTACAAGCAGAATGACGCAGAATTCCGCAGGACAGAATTCGTACACTTATCCAGTCAGTGCTGAGGAGATGCAGAGCCGTGATTGCTGCCCGGGGCTGTCACACGAGATACTGAGTTCAGCGCAACAGTTTTCAATGCCTTTGGACAACGACAACATGTGACGACTATCGAACTGTAACATTTCATATTTGTGTCTATGATGTTAAATTAAATAAATCGACTTTATTAGGTACAAAGCATTTACTAAAAATCTACCTGTGCGTTTCTTGAAGAGTGTTCATACCACCGGGATTCATGTTTATACCACAGGGAGTACATGTTTACAACACAGGGATGTATGTTTACATCACAGGGAGAACCTATTTATACCACAGGGAATACCTAATTATACCACATGGAGTACCTATTTAATATATCGTGTCATCACTGTTATTTTACAGAAAGAGAAACAAATCTTCATACTTCAATCTTTTCTGTAGAGATCCACAAGCGAAGTTATTTATGTATCTGTATATTCAGTTGTCAACTATACCCCCAACGAAACTAGGGTTAATGGAGTGTAAAATGTTATGATCAGCTGAGAACTGCCAGAGTTTTTTTGGGACCAAACCCTTACGCCCCACGACCGAAACATTACTCTTTGCCCATGCAATTCTTCTGTTCACGTGGGTTTGTGGTCATTCTTGAATTTGACACTTCAGTGAAAGGTCTGAGCTTTTATTATTGTTGATTTTTATTATCCACACAAACACGTAAGCGCTCTACTCCAGTTTTTAATACAGTATTTGTAATCAGACTAGGAATGCGACGTCTACAACATAATGAACATCTTAGGGCCTTTGGCATGCTTCAAACTGGTAGAGATGTAGACCATATATTCAATGTGTCTGAGTCTGTGATTTGCAGAATTCTGCAGATACAAAATGTTATTGATCGGGCCCAGGCGGGGTCCCCAAGGTCATCAACACAGGTCCAAGATTGATTTATCAAAATTCCAGCCAAGTCAATCAAATTGCTGATCCCTTGCGCCGGGCCATCGGAATTATTGTTACTGACCAGATAATTTGTATGCTCAGCGACCACGTGTTGTAACACCGTTAACAAATCGACACATCCTACCCAGACTCCAATGGTGTTTAGAGCGTAGAAACTGTGGAAATCGCCGATGCTTTCGTGTAATGTTTTCAGATGAGACCACATTCTCTCTGGACTTTCTGGACAGGTGTGGACGTGTCTCGACGTCAAGGGGACGTCAACGAAAGGCAACATTTGATGGTTGGTCTACAATAATACACTATATCGCAAATGCCTATTACTTTATTCAGTAAATTTCTGAAACCTCGCAGAATCTCTGTGGAAATTTTGTTCAAATATCTGCGTCCATTGCCTTAGCTATGAAACTATATAAACTGGTCACTTGATACATAGATACAGCTGTAAATCCCGATTGCCAAGAAGTAATTATCCCATTATCTATGCAAACATTTGATACATGTATAAACAGACATTTCTAAAACACCTTTGGCAAACAACTGGTCAGAGCGACGGGTTTATAATCAGTACACTGGGCCAGGTGCAGCAAGAGGAATGAGCAAGACTCCCTCAAATTGTCATTGGGAGATTAATTCGGACCATGCTACGCCGCTTAACCGAATGTTTGCGTTATCTCAAAAATTCAATTTTTCACTCCACACCCCCGTCGTTTTCGAAAGTTTCGAAAGGGGCACGGATGGCCCAGTTGTCTTTGACAACGCAATTCGCTGTGCAGAGTTGCTTCCCTTGGGCGCACCAGAAACCAATGATCGTGGGTTCGAAGCCACCATGCTTCTAGGTTTGGCAGTACATACCCGTGATCGTGGAATTTACTAAAGTGGTAAACATCTGAGACATGCATCACTTCGGGCTTTCCCTCACATTAAGCTGACACGCTGTGGTATAACCGGAATACTGTTTAAATCGGCGTTTAACCCAACTCTCGCACTCACTGTTAGTTTTGAATATCACATACATTTTGCAGATTATATAAACATGAAGCTATTTGTTTAAGATACGAGCGCGTCCTACGCCTGCCTGCATATCATTAAAAAAAGGACCTGGTAGTCAATGGGTTTTCGTCATATGTTTTACTCTCACTAAACACCTGACAAGCGACAATAAATGTTGAAATTGGATAGTTTATGAGGCAACATATACTATTATTCCGAGACGAAGACAAATAGAGAAGATACCCTGGACCCACAAAACGTTTGACTCAGGACAACGAGGCAGTTGTATTTGCCTTAACGATTGCTATTATGGAATGAATTATTGTTAACACTTTTATCCTTGAGTACGTGATTAACATAATGTTGCATCACATGTCGGTCAATAACTGCAACCATGCACGCAGTGCACACAACCGACATAACAGAATATTATTGACGCATATATGATTAGATTTTGGCCATGACAGCTTGTCGTAGAAGCATGAAAGGCATGGCAACTGTCGTGCAGAAGAAAACATTCACCCATGTTTGGTGGTTGCTAAAATGAAACAAACAAGTACTGGTTATTTTGTGGTGATGTATTTGATACGGGTGTGTGATTATTTTCCTTGCAACATATGATCAATGATCAACATCGTTGAAAGAGCAGTTCTATAGAAACTACACTTACGATGAGTTACGATCGATTTCTCATTGAATTAAGAAACGATACTTGTTTTCACATATAAATGCACAAAATCTGATAGGGTCGTTTCTAAACCTTGTCGTAACCAGTTAAACAATGATCCAGATATATCGCGGAGGCATGTTAATAATTGACAGTGATAACGAGTGTTCAACATTCGATAAAAGGAGATCACTACAGTAACGGTCATGATGCATGGTGATCGACAAACATTACAATGTAGATCATTATACCACTGCAGTGAAAGTCAGAACACAGGGTGATCGACAACTACGATGGCACTCATAAAACCAAAGTCATGACACCAGGTGTTCAACATTCACTTCAAGGAAATCACTACAGTAACGGCCATGATACAATCATGGTGTTCGGCAACAACTACAATGTAGATCATGATACCACTGCAGTGAAAGTCAGAACACTGGGTGATCGACAACTTCAATGGCTCTCATAATACCAGTGTCATGACACTGGGTGTTCAACATTCACTTCAAGGAAATTACTACAGTAACGGCCATGATACTAGGTGTTTGGCAACAACTACAATGTAGATCATTATACAACTGCAGTGAAAGTCAGAACACAGGGTGATCGACAACTACGATGACACTCATAATACCAAAGTCATGACACCAGGTGTTCAACATTCACTTCAAGGAAATCACTACAGTAACGGCCATGATACATGGTGATCGGCAACAACTACAATGTAGATCATGATACCACTGCAGTGCAAGTCACACAATTACTACATTGACAGTCATTTCATTGGGTGGTCCACAATTACTATATAGACAACCATTATAGGTGGTCCATAATAACTACCTTGACGGTCATTATACTAGGTAGTCCACAATCACTACATAGACAACCATTATAGGTGGTCCACAATCACTACATAGACAGTCATTATACTGGGTGGTCCACAATCACTACATTGACAGTCATTATACTGGGTGATCCACACTCACTACATAGACAACCATTGCAGGTGGTCCATAATCACTATCTTAACAGTCATTATACTGTGTGGTCTACAATTACTACATTAACAGCTATAATACTGGGTGTTCAACAATCACTACAATGTCAGTCATGACACCTAGTGTTTCAAAGTATTAACGTTATGACAACGGATGTTCGGGAAACGAGTGAATGTCAAGATGACCTCGCCTGTATAAAATGTCCCACAGGAATCCCATGAACATCAGACACTTTCTGACACCATTAAACCGACATTACCTTTGAGGTTACCCAAGATCCACTTCCGATTGGCTGAAGCAATTAACTGCTACCGGTTAGAAATCCTTCTTGCGACAAATATGATTTGATCAAATCTAAGCTACAAGCGCTGAAGTCTCTATCTCACCAACCTTATCGTTTACAATTAACTTCGCTAAGATTAATCACTTGTTCGTCAGCGAATGAGTGAGTGAGTCAGATTCACGCTGCTTGCAGGAGTATTTCAGTTAACAGTACCTTACTTTGTTATAAGAAACACATTTTGGGTATTTTCAAAGTATCAATTTTTTTGGGTAGTTTAATGTAATCTATACGTTTAAGAGTATATTTAAGATAGAACTGACGGTGAAAAGATCTCAACAGATTCACTGAGTGCTGTATTCTTCTTTCGATGGCGCATTGTGTACATACTGCCTCATATATAATGTTCGTTTATCCCCAACGATCCTGGGTTCGAACACGAAATCCGACCTGATAATGATTATTGGTACATCAAACAGTAATGTCACTTTACCCCATCCCCAGGGGTGTGCAGAGTTGCTATCCTTAGACATGTCTGGATCCAGTAGTCGGGGGATTGTGACGCGGGGTCCTGTATTAATCAATGTTGGTGGCCAAGGGTTATGGATTGGTGTCCCTAATCGGCATCATGGTTCCTGGGGGTGTCGGGCTTTGGTCCCATTGCAAGCTCTCCTCACCAATAGTACAACCACTGAACGACGAACAGACCAAAATGACGCCTTAGTGCGTTCATGACCAAATGTACTGCATCTGAACCACTTCTCTCAACGTAAAATAGTTGTATTCAGTGTCTGAAACTCACAGACTGAGAGCCTTAAAGGCCAGCATTTCTAAACAAACTGTAGGCCCAGTGGAAAAAAACTGTCGGCCCAGATGCAACGAGACATACTCCAGCAATATAAATTACAAAACACAACCAGTCAGCCGGAAGCTTTCACTGTTATCGCACTGAGTTCCCGAAGACTCGGCGGTGATAGATGAAGCCTACATTTTATCAGGAAATTATCAGCTTGTAAAACACCTTTGCGACTAGAAGTCATACACCATTTGAAAGGTCTAATCCTACTGTTTATAAATATGAACGTTATGTTTATCACATCACTTAAACAAATGCTTAAATTACTTAAATTAACTGCAGGCCGCAAGGGCCTGCTAAAAATTTAAAACTATCACCCGAGAACAAATCCGTCCTCCTAGGGCCTACGGACCGATGTCTATTTTGAACACTGGTTATATTCTCAACCCAAAATATTCAGCGAAATATGTTTTAATAAATATGTTCCATCCGCTCTATTGTAAGCGAAGCATAGACACGAGAAACACATATATTTATATAGATGGCCTTTGAGGCTGCCAGGTAATTCAGCTGCTAAGTCAGTTTTAACCTCAATCTCCGATGTCCCAAAGATAACTTGTCATTTATAAAGATTAACAGGTGTGATTTATGGCGACAATGGCACTTCCTTCACTGAATAAACATCAGTGTCCTGCATCTAGTCGGTCTCTAAGCGATGATTGCTTCATCAGATGACACACTGGTAGTGATGTCGCCTTCACCTAACTTTGTAAATAACAACCGCTGTGAACATTTACAACAATGAACAGTTTCAGGGGTATTATGTTCAGCGTAAGCCGAGTTCGTGTTTGATCTATGAGGCAAGTCGTCTGTCTTGGTGAAGTGTTTATTTTCTATGTAGGGGAGTTGCTAAGAATACAGTAACATCGTGCATTTCACAATATCAAGCCGGACACTGTGGTTTGGTTCTTTTCAGTGTCGTTCCTCGGTCAGGTTCCTAAATCAAATGGCGATTTTCATCTGTACAGTGAAACCTCGTTAATCCGGATGAAATAGTTCCGAGTGAATTCATCCGAATTAACAAATATACGGATTAACGAAGTACGGGGTAATATGATTTAGCATAAAATATGCATCTGTAAACTTTACGAAATAAGATCGGATTAAAAGAGGTCAGCAAATGCGTATATGTGTTTTATTATTATTATTATTGTTGTTGTTGTTGTTGTTGTTGTTGTTGTTGTTGTTGTTGTTGTTATTATTATTATTATTTATAACAAATGTTAGTAAAGTATAAATTCAAGTACATGTACTTATTCGTGTTGAGTCCCATCCGGGATTCGAGCCCACACTCAGAGAGTAAGGCAACTAATCGCCAGCACACAAAGTCAGCGATCTAACCCACTCAGCCGCCGAGGCTTCCACTGAATGCACGTGTGTGGTTTAACAGTGCCAGTCCACTGAGACACCATGCCGCAGTTTAACATGGATACCCACTCAGACACAGTGATACGAGGTGACTATCCTTGTTTTATACACTTAATACGGGGCGCAAGGCAGGGTAACAACAAGGACCATATTTTAAAGTATTTTAGTGTGGCGCGGCCGGGACCAACTCTCCGCTCAACGAGCAGACGTTCTACCACTAGACAAGGCGAAAAATATGATAGTGTATGTTGGATGTCTTCAGACCCGGAACTCCCGAGTTTAGCTTATGCACCATTAGCCATCCAACCGCTGGTATTTTTTCATTATGTTATATAACTCTTATTCAGCTGTCAATGGGTTTTTCAAGCCAAAACATCGAATGAGACCGACTCATAGACAGGTTTCTGAAGGCATTGGGAAAACAAGAATCAAACAATCTTGATGGACAGATAAAATACTTCATCCGTGAATCACCACAAAATATCAATATCGATTGGACATCTCCTGCATTGAGCCCCAGGGCGATACACGACTGCAAAAGATTTATAACTACCCAGAAGCTTCTTTTCCCACACGTATTTGAAGAGTTGTTACACGTCGGTCTTAGCAATTGTTGTGAGTGAGTAAGTGACATGGGTTTAACGCCGCTTTGAACAGCCAGTGTGTCAGTTATGTCAAGGCGTGTCAGCTTTTTGTGAGGGGGAAGGACAGCCAACATTACGCATAAATGATAAGTATCAATATGTATTCATCCATACATTCATTTGTAAACAATTATGTTAACTTTGCTTTTGACAAATCGAATAATACATTCAAAGACCACTTCGTACATGTATATTTAGACAAAGAATGTCTGATTTTCGGGCGAAAAGAAGTTTCCGCATACCTTAAGATAATAAAAGCGACAAAACCGGTACCTTTCATAATAACAAGAATGGAAAAGAGTCCATTGTACGATTCCGAAAACATAACCATGAATCGCTATTAACTAATATAAATTCACGTCATTCAAGCATTCCATTTTTAAAGTTCCCGCATACCTTAAAGATAAGCTTGATTGTGAGGGGAATGTCGAGCTGGTGCGGGTCTTAGATGTCAATACTGTGGGGGAACCCAGAACATTTGTAAGGTGCTGACAAACCAAGAAACATGATCAGGGCGATTCTTGAATTCGAACCCATGATCATAGCTCCCGGGCACGGCTGGGAAGTGCAACTCTACATGTTACAAGTATTGGCATCGCTTGCCAAGGGCACAGATGACGGCCAGACGGACATGTATGTATGCATGTTGTATGATACAGAGACGAATTGTTGTTACTGTACCAGTAATAATGAGTGACGAGACCAGAAGCCGAAACCCGTATTATAAAATAAGACAAACGATGTGCATTGTCATCACTAAACGGTCACTGTTCAACTACGAGAAATCTGTTTTTGTTTCATTTAGCGGCAATGTTTAAAGCATCGGTCAAGCAGAATACAAATAAGAACAATAAACACCAGAATAATAAATACATGTTCAGAATATTTACCCCAAGAATGTGAAAACTGGCTCTTTATTTGTAATCGTAAGTCTGCGATGACTCAATAGAACCAAGAGTCCAGACACCGTTATTTCCAGGACACCGAGATAAAGTTTAGCTATCGCAATCTGTGGCGTCAAATAACTACCCATCATTCTTAATCAACAGCTGTTCCTAGGAACGACATATTAATACACCACTCGAATGAAGTTAAGGGCCACACGATTCTTCCATATTACTATATTTAATCTGTCGTGCCATATTATGTTTAACCCTTATAGATTAACAAAAGTAGTATAAAAAGGTTCCATGGTCTTTAACTTCTCTTAAATGGGATATATGCACTGCCTCATACGTTCTGTTTAACAGTAAACATCGTGAGGAGGTCGTTATGGCGCAATATTTACAAGCTAACATAAATTAAAGTGGTTGCAACACAAACACACTCCCCCCCCCCCCCCTCTCTCTCTCTCTCTCTCTCTCTCTCTCTCTCTCTCTCTCTCTCTCTCTCTCTCTCTCTCTCCCTCAAACACACACAAACAAACAAACACACACACTCTCACTCTCTGTCTCACACACGCACTATCTCTCACAAACACACAAAAACATACAATCTCTTTCATACACACACACACACTCTCTCTCTCTCTCTCTCTCTCTCTCTCTCTCTCTCTCTCTCTCTCTCTCTCTCACTCACACACACACACGCACGCACAGACACACACGTGTGGAGGGTATAGCTGGTGTCCTTGAGCTATATGGGAGTCCCATAAATACGAGTGTCATAAAGACGATGATGCGATAAGACGTTTTATGAACCTTGTGTCAAACAGACATTCAAGCGCTACCTTTGGCCAGACTACATATAACAGTCTAATAAACGACTCAGTGGCAAAGGTAGCTTTGATCTTGTTTAATGACATTTTGTTAGAAGCACGTGACTCAAACCTCTTTTCTTAGAATTGTTTGATAAGCATTTTTTAGGAGTTGACGGATGACAAGGGAGACAATTTATGGTTAACTACTTTATTACACAGCGATTGTAAAGCGACCTTTCAGTACAGATCTTTATGCCGTTGTCCAGTAAGACTGACGGTATGAGGTGTAAGGGTTTATACCGAAACGTCGCTATCACAATATAATATAGACGTTGTTAACCATACTTTGTCATCTAAGTACATCTACTTCTAAGAAATGCTTATCAAACAATTTTATAAACGAGGTTTTGATGTACGTGCTTCTAACAAAATATTCATACATTATGTCTACCTTCTTTTCTTGAAAAAGATTTATAGTTTACGTGTGTTTAATTTGACAACATTGAAATAAATTCAATTCACGTCGATCATCTATAGTGTGAAATTATTTTCATTTCCCGTTGTGATGAGCATCAGTTTGAAAGGAAAAGATTATTTGATATCTGACCCAAATAGAAGTCGGCCTGAAACTTCCCCGGTCCATGTGGTAGCTGTAGTGTACGTGTATACACGGGACACACCAACACGGACAGCCAACACGACGCATAAATGATAAATCAATATGTATTCATCAATACATTCAATTGTAAACAATGATGTTAACTTTGCTTTTGACAAATTAAATAATACATTCAAAGACCACTTCGTACATGTATATTTAGACAAAGAATGTCTGATTTTCGGGCGAAAAGACGTTTCCGCATACCTTAAAGATGATAAAAGCGACAAAATCGGTACCCTTTCATAATAACAAGAATGGACAAGAGTCCATTGTACGATTCCGAAAACATAACCATGAATCACTATTAACTAATATAAATTCACGTTATTCAAGCATTCCTTTTTTTGTCTTGTCGGGTTTTCTTTCCGTCTTCTTTCTCTTTTTTTTGTTTGTTTGTTGTTCAACAACATTCAGCTATATGACGGCGGTTTATAAATAATTGAGTCTTGATCAGAAAATCCAGTGATTGACATCATGAGCATCATTATATGCAATTGTGATACGATGACATGCAACAACCAAGTCAGCCTCTCGACAAGCATTGTCGCCTCTCGCGGCTAATTCAGCGATCTTCTTTCTCTAGTTATTTTTACCTTGTAAACTGGCCAAACTAGCCTTTTAACACGCCGCTGTATATTTTTGTAATACAATAACAATACACCCTTAACACGAATAGAAACAAGAAGGCCACTTACCATAGTAAGGTATCCAATCGTCAATGAACACTGAGACGCACGACGAGGAATAATATCTCCAGCTAACGGGCATGACGCTGGTGATGACTGTTAGCAGGAGGACAAATGATATTGTTACAGGAGATCCATTAAATAAACAGAAGGAGAGCCGATTACACTCCTGAAGTATCTCGGGGGAGACTCACCCAATCAGAGTAACGATGTTGATGTAATGATATCATCCTTGCCCTCTTCCCTACATGTCGACCTTCCGCAGGGAAGGATTAAGGTCAAGGTGATTATAATCAGACAGGGTTCTACTTAGTGATGGACATGCATTCACTTATCATATTTCTCATTTTAATAATATTACCTGCGTTTGTTTAAGCTTTATGCATTTCGTTGCTCGTTGTGTTTGCTGATATGTTTCATGGAAATAAATATTCACTGTGTAAATTTTGAGAAGGAAATTATTAGCGAAAGAGATTTCAAAATTGGATTTCGATGTCGTATTTGGCCCTTTGGTGCTTCTATGGCTAGAGCAAGTGACGGTATTCAGAGTTGGTTGGGTTGTGGAGGCTTCTTACTCGAACGCCAGAAATCTGTATTCTATGATTGGGATCTGCTATCAGACGACATGGGAAATACTTCATTTCAATTAAATAATTAAAAACAGATCTTTTAAACCGATACGACACCTCTCTGAGTGACGAGGTGAGGAGAAATGGGGTTTAACGTCGCGTTCAAGATAATTGCATTATGTGCGTGCGTGCGTGTTTGTGACCGCTTGTACTTGTCCGGTCTGATGCCGATTTATAGTGCTAGCCCACTGAGCTACCATGCCGTAGTTTAACACGAATGCCCCAATCAGACACAGTACACTGACTCCGAAACGTCCAGTCCTTGTTTTAGCCCCTTAATGTCGAGAGCCAGGCAGGATAACAACAAATACCATATTTTAACGTCTTTTGGTATGACGAGGCCGGGTATCGAACCCCGACCTTGCACTCTCAGAGCGGACGCTCTACGACTTTTCCACAGGGGCGGTTTTATGCGTGAATACATGACAAACCCATTTCACGTCGCGTTGAGTGAACCCTGAGCGGACGTTGTCTGCCTAATTTAAACAAATGATCCGTTGGTTATTGAGCCAGTTAGATGTCATCTTTCTAAACGGTTCATATTCTTCTTTTCCACATCGACTCACAAATTTCAAGCGAAACAAACGAAAACACGAAGGTGAGGTGAGGTGAGGTGAGGTGAGGTGAAATTGGGTGTAACGTCGCGTCCAAGATTATTGCACTTATATAGCGACGTGCATGCACGCGTGTGTGCGTGTGTGTGTGGCTGCTTGTACTAGTCCGAACTGATGCTCATTTATAGTGCTAACCCACTTAGATATCATGCCGCAGTTTAACATGAATGCCCCACTCAGACACAGTATACTGACTCCGAGTCGACCGGTCCTTGTTTAAGCCCCTTAATGCCGAGCGCCAGACAGGGCAATGCCCGGGCGCATTTGTTTCATCAAAGTGGTAAAGGTCGCATCGGAAACCTCCTTTCTTCAAACGTAGCACCACAATACAAACCTCGTTTTGAGATTAAGCAGCGCTTGGAATGAAGCTCGGCGACTACCTTTAATACGGGCAAGCTGGTGATATTGCAGGTAATAAAGAGTATAGCCCCGCAGCTGATGTGATTGGTTAACGAAGACATTGTATTGATCCTAAAAGATCAGAGGTGATGGTGAAAACCGTAATGATTTGTAGCAGTGTAATAAAGTGATTATGTCACAACACTGCCGTTAGGCTGAGCAAATAGAGGCGACAAAAACATTTCCATAATCATAACCAAATCTTTTTTAGACATTGGAGCTATCAACGTCCTGTTTACTAAATTTTATGGTGATCTGGGGTGATGCACTATCGCGTCACTGGATTGTCGGGTTCACCAATCACTTGATTGTTTGGTTTGTTTACAGTCCGCCGTCGCATGGCAGGATTGCTAAAAACTTACCTTTTTATGAACTGAGAGAAGGACATGCTCACGCTTTTCGCGCACACCTGGTGCCATCACGGATGTTCAGCGATCCATTTGTTTAATGTTCACGGCTATTTGACCCTCAACACCAAATTTTAATTCGGCGGATAATCTTGACTAATATCTTCTCGCTTTGATCATGTATATTCTGTGTAGTAAAGGAAACGATTTTAAACACCCCGAAGTATATTGAATAGTTTCTATGCTGTTCTACTGTTTATCTCAAGTGTAAAATGCTATTCTACACAATCAATTAAAATAAAACAATTAGCAAAGAGGGTTTTGGTGATCCTCTGTGTCAAAACGACAGGCATGGCGAAGACGGTAATAAAATGATCGAGTCACTCCATCATGTCGCTTAAGATACTGTGTTTGTGACAAAGCTTGGTATCCACTGACAGTGTGAAGGAGAGTATCATTAAATTCATTCCATAATCTGCATTTCATATTTACATTTTGATGCAAAATCACACACTGATGGTTTCGAGTGGGAGGTGACTGGTCCTGAGTGAGTGAGTTGGGTTTAACGCCGCTCTTAACAGTATTCCAGTTATATCGCGGCTTGTCAGCTTTATGTGGGAAGAAAGCCCAAAGTGATGCAGGTCTGGGGCGTTTACCACTTCGGTGAAACCCACGAGCACGGGTATGGTGCTGACAAACCTAGAAACATAATCGGGGCGAACCGGGATTCGAACCCACAATAATAGGTTTCTGGCGTGCCCAAGGGACGCAACTCTGCACAGCGAATCGCGGCGCCTTAGACGACTGGGCCACCCGTGCCCCCCGACTGGTCCTGAGCAGCAGGACGCCTTTTGTTTCACATTTCAGGCCAACCGACTTCATCCAAGCGAAGGACTGCAGGTTATTATTAGTATTGGTATTATTATCAATGGATCAGTTTGTACATCATTTCCATTCTCATCTTCATGGGGAGTATACAAATATAATGTGAAAATTTCAAACATCTTATGTATTTCTCATTTGTGTCTGTTATTTGAGGTATTTAATTGCAAACCGTATATTTTGGAGAGAGGGCATTCGAAGTTGTGATCGCCAATGTCTACAGTTCATATATACATCGCATGATGTTTACATCTTAAAAATATGGTATATGGTGGTATAGGTTGTAAGACTGTTTCTGATGGTTTTAAGTGGCAGCCAATTGAATGTTATATCTCATTTCTTCAGGCCTAGTCTGCGTCAGGATGTGTCAGTTTGGTAAAAGTTGTCATGTATGTCTGGTGGTAGGAACACCTAGTCCAACAATTACCCCTAGCCCCTTGAAGACCATACCGGCATTAAAAGGACCTTTCAATCGGCTCATTGTTGAATGTGTAGGTCCCTTTTCTAACAAAATAGTCTGGTAATCAGTATTTGCTGACATTTATGCGTGCTTCAAACATAATCCCAGAAGCCATTCCGTTAGGGATAATTACTGACCCAGTTTTTGTTAAGGCTTTTCATCAAGTTCTTCACTGTGGTTGGCTTACTCTAACTACTTCGGTCTGACCAAGAGTCCAATGTCATGCAGGTCATGTATACTTTGGGAGTTGCAAACACATGCAAAGGCAAGTCTTCACCTGAACAAAACACGGGAATGTACATGTATGTTACATGTTACCATAAAACGGTTGAACGTTTTACTGAGCCGTGAATGTTGTAACCTTGATCAAAAATAATTTGTGCAAGAATCGTACGACACTCTTTGAAATATTCTCAGATAAAGCATGCTTGTTAACTAATGGAAAGATGGAAAGAAAGTTATCCCTCTTGTCGTAAAGGTCTTGTGGAGTATTATTAGTCAATCTGAACTTTTATGTCTAGATCTAAATATGGAACAGAGGAGGTGGTCTCAATGAAGCTTGTCTCGTGGGATAGCGGTGTACAAAGTTGAAAAATCAAACGCTTTGGCAGAATTGAATCGTTTCTTTCCCAGTTCAACCATTTAGTTTTCTAGCTAGGTATTAATTCCACTTACTTAGTCACAAATTAATGTCTGTGAATATCAAGCAAGTCCTTCCTTGGTTGGCAGTATTAAGAATTACGGTGGTACATGCGCTGGGTCAAGAAATATATCTCTCTTTGTTCAGAGTCTTATGGCGCTTTGGAAGAGGAGTTCGCATGTCTTCAGGCTTTAGAGTCAAGTCAAAAGTTGATAGCGCTATTGCATGGGTTTCTAGGTTTGTCAGCACCATACCCGTGCTCGTGGGTTTCACCGAAGTGGTAAACGCCTGAGACCTGCATCACTTCGGGTTTTCCTCCAACATTAAGCTGACACACCCTGTTATAACTGGAATACTGTTAAAAGCGGCGTTAAACCCAACTCACTCACTCACTCACCCCAATGAACTGGATCATTTGGCCTTTGGCCTTTCTTCTGAACATGACTGCACCGACGTCTTTTGGATGGCGGAAACAGACTCAATACATTGACATGTATTGGCAGTGAGTTGATGAGGAAGACATCCAACGTATTTTGCCATTTCATTCACGTGGCAAGAGTCGAATGAAATTATTTTCTCTGGAGCAGGATGAGAGCAATTAGATGCCTACTGAGACTTGACTTGTTACTTTTCTAGTTGCCTAGTGCGGACAGGATACCTATCCAACACTAGATTCACTAACGGAGCACGTGCTTCATTCAAGACTTTTGAATGTGGCAAATTCTGGACAGTCGTAAGTGCAGTGACTTGTCTGTTTATTCATTGCTGCTTGTAAACCTAATCCTGTGTTTATTATTCGTTGATTGTTTATCAATCTTGTGTTGTTATTTACTGATTTCACAACATGAGAATCATAAACTAACACCATACCACACTACATTTTAATCGGAGTTGACTAAGTTAGTCCTGTTATAACGTGTGTATGCATCAATAGTTCATGCATCGACCCAAGCAATCAGGGCCACTAACTTCCACATCTAAGTCGGTTAGAATATAGATACCTGATATTGTGGCCAATACGAGTGTGTGCTCAGACGCTATGCAAATATCTTCACCTCAGTCGGAGGACACATAATACTGATGCAACGAGTTGAGCTACCTAAACACACTAGACACAAGGAAGTATTTGTTTTATACTATTTGTATAGGTTGTGGCCATGGTAACTCCTGCTTGAGTATGACACGGTGAATAATTGTCTCATTTCGTGCCACCAAAACGCACGTGTTAATTTGATTCCGATCTGAGAAAATAAAGGTTCAACGCACAATTGGTGAACTGGTGAAATCACATCCGTTTGCTGTTGATCTCGATCATTTCCGAGTGTTTTTATGTGACTTGGACACGTGACGTGCATCCACAACACAGTTGCTGTCTAATGAACAATCAAATAATACTAACCATAAACCATGAGTTTTATAGTCACAAATATAATACCCAATATTAATCCCCCAGCCAGCGGCGTATCCTACAGTCGGTAATACTTGTATATTAGCTGCACAGCTGGATAATGTTTCAACATACTATCACTGGGCATTAGGTACTGGGCCATCTAAACTGTCAAGGTTACATCAATTATTCATTACGTTTCTTTATCAATTACAAAAGAGTAATAATTTTTTATCGTTCTCGGAATTCTCCCTTTCCAGCCAAAGCCAGGATGTTGGCTATACACTAAGGCTGATTGTAACAATAAAATCTAAGGGAGGCGGGCGATAACGAAATGTCATTCCTTTCATGAAATAATACAAAGTAATATTCAACCACTGGCGTGACAGTATTAGACGTGTCTAAGTCGAACTGTTATGTATTGAAAGCATGAAAACTTCTGAGATAAAGGATTTGGAATATAAAGACGAAACGCTTGTCCAACACCCATCATCCAGCCCACGCCCACGCCCACGCCCACGCCCACGCCCACGCCCACGCCCACGCTCACACGCAGATCCCACCCATACCATACCACATCTACATCCCAGATCCCATCTACACCACATCACACCTACACCGACACCCACATTCCATCCCACGACACCACACCACACCACAGCATACGTACGCGCGCACACACACACACACACCTACATCCACACGCACACGCACACGCACACGCACACGCACACGCACACCACACCCACACCCACACCCACACCCACGTTAAACACCTTGGTGAAACCCATGAACACGGGTATGGTGCGGAGAAACCAATGCCAAACTAAATTTGAATCTTGAATTCGATCATAGAATCATTGGATACATAAGGGATGTTTGGAGAATAACCAACGACCTACGAGGATTTACAGATTATCAGTCCCGAGTGAATACATGGTGTAAGTCCCGATCCTTTGGTATTCATTCACGGGGGACAGATAGTCCGTTATTCTGAGATTAGAGTGAGTGAGTGAGTAAGTAGGGTTATCCGCCGCTTTTAGCAGTATTCCAGCAATATCTTGGCGGGGGTCACCAGTAATGGGCTTCACACATTGTACCCATGTCGGGAATCGAACCCGGGTCTTCGGCGTGACGACCTGAGGTTAGAAAAGGTTATTCGATATATTATGTATTGATATCTTAAGGGAGAAAATGAAACGTCAATGGTACAGATAAACTTCACTGAAGTCAACTTATTATTCAGATGACGTAATATATTCAATGTGTCACGTGGTTGACATCACATCGTATTTTCTTTAAAAAAAGCACTATACCGTATTATGTCTTAAGATGACTAATCGGCATAGCGAATCGCTAAAACGCGCATGTCAAATATCGGTAAGTTATTACACACAATCATTCTTACTCATGGACGATATATCAACTTCCCCCTCCATTTCATTTCCTCGTTTTAATTGTTTCAAAAGATTTAAAATAAATAATTAAGAATTAGGGACATTAAAGAGACACGAGTTGTGCCCCTTTATCGTGCCAGGATGTGATGATTGTGGGATCGATTCGCACCGATAATGATTCTTGATCTATCAAGGGGTATTCCCGTGGTATTGTCGATGATTTCGCCAAACTGATAAACTTCTACGACCTTGATCACATTTGACTTTACTCCCAAAATTGTACTGACAGACATATAACTGAAATTCTTTTCACAGTTTTGTTCCAAGTCCCACAACACGTGTGTCGTTAACTTGCTATGAGCTTCAAAAATCCCTCAGAGACATCCCAGCTGTTATGTGTACCTTGAAACACACATGTCTCCTTCTTGTTGATTGCCTTGTTATTGTTTGACATGAAATGTATTTTCTAATTCAACGTTCCACATCGATATCGATTACCTCGAGGCTTCGGTTGTTTAATGATATCAACATTTCCCTTCTGAACTGGAACGTCAAGTCTTCTGGGAGAGAGACGTTAAAATACCTTAAAATAACGCCTATTACATAATCGTCCCGTGCCCGAGTGTGGTTATTCCTTGATTGTTACTGGAACACGATCAATGCTGTTACCAAAGCTACGAATTAAAGTAACCAATAGAAACGACACGTATCCTTGCTCAAATTGATGCAAAAACTCATGCATGGCTTGTGACACTATTAATATTGATATTTCACATTTTGCTGACTAAACGTGTCAATCAAATGAGTCATATGATTCCGACTATGATTATAATGACGTCCCGGTGGGTCAAAGAGAACACGAACTATCTGTGATCAGTCAAACCGACCCTGCTAGTTTCGAATGAGTGCACATTTCTTGGAAATAATTCATTTCTGAGAATGATCAATAGCAAGAAAATGTGGAAGAGAAGTGATAGGTGGGGAAATATACTGACTGAAAAAAGTAACTGTGCTTCATATAGAATGATGAAAATGTTATGCTATTGAAACTAATAATATAATATTTGGTCATTCGTCTGAATAATGTTTCATCATAACAAAATCACTGACAAATGCCCTGCCATGTAACGGGAGACAGGGTGGTTCAGAAACTCAATTAACGATTTCAATTTTGGGTATGACCACCATTTGCGTTGATACAGGCGAGGTAGTGGCAGTGCATTGAAAACACCAGATTATTGAAAACAGCGTGGAGAATGTTGTTCCAAATGTCAAGATTGGTGGAGCTGGAGCGGTTCGTTCTGGTCCTATCGTAGACGTTGTTCCACCTCATCCCAGACATGTTCTAGAGAGAGGTCTGGAGAAACAGCCAGCGATGGCAGTACAGAAGTGTTATGCTGCCTCAAAATTGGAAATTTTCCTGCGTCAACGTGACGTCACGCCCCTGCATTCACACGAAGCAAAGAACACGGTGTCGTCTCGATAGCATATAACACAATTCAAACTACTAAAAACACCGATGACTTGTGTTCGTCAATGAGTTTTGATACCGCCCCATACCATTATACTTCCACCCTAAACTGATTACGTTGAGTACCGTGTAGACCCTTGCACGACCATCACAGCTGTCGGGATGAAACGTGGTCTTATCTGTGAACAGTATACTGCCCTGTCATGTCTTCCAAACCTCCGAGATGCTGTTTACACCAAACTAACCGGCCTGACGGTGACATGGAAGCCAAATTGGACGTTTTGCTGGACGTCGGGACCGGGTGTTGTGTTGTGTACGGTTCTGCCAATGACTGATCTCAACCCAGGATTTGTCCGAACTGTTAACGTGGCAGTTAAGCATCGATTCCTTAGAAGCTCCAACCGAACGCGATTGTCTTGACGTGACGTCTCACGTGGACGACCGGCCCGTGGCAAGTCATGAGTGTTGCCGTGGTGCAGATAACGTCTCCAAAGAGATGATATTGTGTTTCGATGAAGATTAAAATGTCTAGCAACTTCGTTTTGCGCAATTCCTTGTTCCACCAAACTTTCGGCTCGATTTTCAGCTTGTCGTGTCATTGCATAAGCATTATTTACGGTTACAAAACACTGTGAGCTGTTTACATTAAAAAAAAGACGTGTATTAGTACCCTGCTCCCAAGAAACACGCAGACATCCAATTTGTGCGCCGTGCATGAACATGAATGTGCAAATTGTAAATCGCGACATTAAAGTCCAAGAAATGAGCTTCAAATGAAGCACAGTTACTTTTTACCGTTAGTACAACGAAAAAAAAGTTGGATGAGGAGCGGTGGATTTAGGGCATGATGAGGAGGATGGAAAGGAGGAGGGGAGCAGAAAGGAGGAAATGTAAAAAAGAGGAGAAGGAAATGAGGAAGAGGAGACATGTCGATGAAGAGGAGAAAGGGGGAAGAAAGGAACGAGACAGGAAGAGGACAACAAAGGGATAAAGACTAGGAGGTAGAGAATACGCCGAGCTAGGATGAAGTGAGTGAGTTGTGTTTATCGCCGCTTTTAACAGTATTCCAGTTATATCGCGGCGTGTCAGCTTAATGTGGGAGGAAAGCCCGAAGTGATGCAGGTCTCAGACGTTTACCACTTCAGTGAAACCCACGAGCACGGGTATGGTGCTGACAAACCTAGAAACATAATCGGGGCAAACCGGGATTCTTCAATCATAGGCACAGCGAATCACGGCGCCTTAGACAACTGGGCCACCCGTGCCTCCGGCTGGGAAGAAGAGGAGACGAAGAAAAGGTTATAGGAGGAGGAAGAGACGAAGCTAGGGTTGAGAAAGGGAGGGGCGGGGTATGGGGGAGTAGAGACAAAGGACAAGGGCGGAGCAGGAGAACTTGGCGCGCCCTGCGTCTGTATTCAAGTACACGTCACGATCAAAACGGTTCTGTTCCTGCCTTTCATGATCACTTTACTCTCTACACCTTAAAAAACACTAATATATACTTAAAATATGCTGAAGATCAAGTATTGATGATACCAAAGATCGTCCCAAAATAATAATTGACATATTACGGTTCACAACGACTGGTTAGCCCCAAAAGGACCTTAATTTCAGAATGAACGAACAGGAGACATACAGTCATTGGCATGATGTGCACGAGGTGCTTGAAATCTTTTATGTATCGTGACAGAATCGTTATACATCATTATCAGAGACCACAACATTTTCTACTGAGGATTGCAACAACTAATGCACTTATGCCAACTATCATCAAAGAAGAATTGGGCCGATGCATCAACATTCTTGGAACTTTGTCAACACAACGTCTTTGGTGTCAGCCAAAGTTTTATCTAACAGAACATTATCTACCAAATAGCGGGAAGACAGTTTTCTCCCGATTGCAACAAGATGTCGTCCCTTCGTGACTGTTATCATACTCAGAAATGACCTGCGGAACGCCAGTGGCGTTAACGTTTCTAGACAGTGCGTAATCATTTCCATGAGGCTGGTCTCCGCTCACGGAGGGCATGCATTCGCATCCCACTGACCCGACGTCACAGGCACGCACGTTTGAATTGGGCTGAAGATCACGTCAATTGGACAGACAAAGCCTGGGCTCCAGTACAGATCGTCGTGCCCTAGTGGCGTAGACAAGAATTCAACGGATTACAGGCTTCAAACATAGCCGAAAATAACCGCAATAGAGGGGGCCCGATCCTGATTTATTGTGGGATAAGTAGAACTGGAAGAACAGGGCCATAAGGACGAAAGCACACGAGCTCTTCGTGGAAGGGTCATTGATACCTACGAGTACTTAGAGCAGGAGACCATTGTCCGCATGGCATAGTCAGCCCGGTCACCAAACCTCAAAACTATCGAACACATGTGAAACGAGCTGCAGGTCACCCACTCACGACGCTCTGTCCTTCACGCAACTCTACAGGAAAGGGCTCTTACTGAAAAGTGGAACAATCTTCTTTTGAAAACCATCTAAACACTTTATTGGAAGCGTGAGACGATGGTGCCGCATCACGTGGATCACATACGCGCTTCTGAGAGTTGGGTTTTTTGGACAATGAATTTGTTTTCGGATTTTTTTTACTTTTCAGCCTCATTTTGACGGGTGATCTGACTGATTCTTGGTCATATGATGTTTATTGGCATTGTGTGGCACATGACAACGGAATTCCGTTTATTAAACATGTCTTCACGCAATATTGTTTTTGGCTCTTTCAGCATATGTATTACCTTTCAAAGTGGCAATCCTTAGTAAAATTTGAGTAGTATAGAAACACCGAGGGACTAATCTTACCAGCATCCATGAACTTTTTATTCTAAAACAACTTTACCTCTTCAAACTAAACCTAAAGACCAAACAGAATATCGAGAGAATTGGAAAACTGGCACATTCGCTTCAGTTCACCGAGACTCCCTATACATAATTTAATTGTATCACGACTTCTATTGAATGATGGGAAAAGAATTCTAGACGTCTGTGATGTTAAGTAATCAATGTTACCATGTCAACCGCGACAGATTTGCATGGACCTGCAACGAATGCAGTTGCACGTGATGCAGCGGATGGTGGACCTTCATTGTACTTTCGGTATTCAATCTCCGTGCGCCTTGCTATTCTGTCAGGTGGTGATTAAGGTAACGTGTCCCATGAGCCCCATCAGTTTATTCTTCACATTGTCCTGTCTACCAGTTTGTTTTTTTGTTTTACGGCGCATTCAGAATTGTTCCAGCTTACCCTGGCTTCCTGCATGAAACATAAAAAAAACTGCAATTCCTTAATTTGTTTAAACATTAATTATTTTCAGACCTGGTTTATATCAGATGCACGATATATGTTTTTATTAATACCGCCCTAGCAAGAAAATCAGTTACAAAGTTGGTTACAAAATGCAAATTGATAACGTAGACACATCAGTGGACATATTACTACAACAAAAATCTAGTTTGGTATACCTATAATTAAAGTTGTGGACAAACAATATCCAAACAAGCGATTGCAGTCAGCTTCTTGATTAAATCTCATGGCGTTATTCCGAAGCTTTATGATTTGTTTTTATGGTGAAGTCATGGTCTGATTTTAGTATTTCCATTTCCGCCTGTTTACCCAAGGAAGCATTGCTGTGTAAATAGCTTTCCAAATTATACCATTAAGTAATATAATACATTTTATTTCTGATAATATCGTATTTGACAACATGAAGGCGTTATAAAGTGCTTATCGGTTTGATATCAACAGGAGTAGTCAAGTCTGTAAAAATTATGAGTTTCACTGTAAAAGAATTGAGTAACAGTGAAATATTTTTGTGTGGTCATCGCGTGATGTCATGGAGGTATATCCACAAAAACTTAAGTCATTTGAGCAAATTGTTTCGCTGTGATAAGTTTGTAAAATTAACAAAGATCTGTCACCTTTGGAGAATGGACAAACTTGAGGAACGCGCAGTGATCAAGAACTTGGAGTTTATCAATCAACCCTCGCAAATAAGCAATCCTGCCAAGGACAACAATGGGTGATTTGACAAAACCCATGCCCAAAGTTTAAATCGAAATGTATAGTACCTTCATTTGTCCATTTGAAGTTCGTTTAGTGTAATGGTGGATGTGCACTCGTTCGGTAATGCATTCCAAAGTTTAAATGTATCCTCACTAAAAGACTACATCACGTAACGTTTACCAACTTGTTTCTTGGAGTGTTGGCGGCATGAGGCGACCTTTTAGCGAACACCTGGTATCATTACTTTTTGATACAGACATTGAGTTTGAGCTTTCTTCCTTATTTGAGGTGGGGCGGTCGGGTGCATGTTGAGACGGCAATTTTGCGTGAAGACATGTATAATGAACAAAAGACCGTTGTCATGTGCCACACAATACCAACAAACATGTGACCAATAATCGTCCAGATCACGCGTCAAAATGAGAATATCAGACCAAAACTGAAAAGAATGAAATCACGAAAACAATTTCATTGTCCAACAAATCATCTCAGTGGCGCGTATGTGATCCACGTGATGCGAATTGCTATTATCTCTCTGCGTAGAAAGGCACTATAATGCTAATGTGAGAAAAGCCAACGAAACCGACAAAACAGCGCCACGGAAGTTCCAATCGAGCCAAAATTGGAAGATTCCAGCCTCCAAAAGGACTAAAAGAGGTCTGAAAAAATCAACCCTACAACCACATGTCGGATTGGACGCCACGTATGGCGGTTGTCTACAGACTTCTGTTGTGTAGCGGTGGGAATTGGAGGAACACGGGGGTCATGGGAGGCCCACTTGTCTAATGCGCCGGTTCGCCCCGAATATGTTTCTAGGTATGATAGCACTATATCCGTGCTCATGGGTTTCACCAAAGTGGGAAGCGTCTCAGACCTGCATCACTTAGGGCTTTCCTCCCACATCAAGCTGACACGCCGTGATATAACTGGAATACTGTCAAAAGCAACGTTAAACCCAGCTCACTCAGTCACTGTTGTGTGGGACTATATTATTAAGGGTGGTAGGTGTCGGATCTGCTACAGCAACATCGATACAAGAGATATCGTCCCCTGCATTATGTTTGCATGGTTCACTTAGTGACAGTTTCTGTTTTGTTTTCAACGAGATTGTGGACATGTGCCTTGTTTACCAATCTCATTAAAATCAGATCTTAGTTCTCGCTATCGCTAAACAAAGATCTGAGGACATCCCATTACGGATCACGTCAGGACGACCTTTCATCCGACCAATCAAAGCGTCGCTTACGATATCATGAAAGTGACAGTCGGAATGTGTTTTCTACTCATGCAACCTCGTAAACGTTAACACGGGGTATTCCGAACGACAGTTACGGCCCGTACGGCAGATTTCGTCAAAATTATCGTCTATCTCTCGCTTCCGTGGGATAATCATTTGAACGGAGGAGGCGTTGCACAGTACGTGGAAAGCACTGCCATACAATCGCAACTACATATTAGACATTCCGGAATGTTCGTTTGTTCAGTTTTCAAAATTTTAATCGAGAACTGTGTCAACATACTTTTCAAGCGTTGTCTGAAATGGAAGTCGCCGGGTTGAAACGAGTGCCGTAAAGCTCGAGAAAGCTTCTTTCTAATTGGCTGATGTCGATTTCTTGCTAGTTATTTCAGTGGTCGGTCAAAGTTCGCGAAAGGTCGTTTTGACGTGACCCTTAATGGGATGTCCTCAGATCTTTGTTTAGCGGCAGCGAGAACTTAGATCTGATTTTAATGAGATTGCTTGTTTACATACCGAAAACAGGTGAGGTGAGGTGAAATTGGGTTTAACGTCGCGTCCAAGATTATTGCACTTATATAGCGACGTGCATGCACGTGTGTGTGTGTGGCTGCTTGTACTAGTCCGGACTGATGCCGATTTATAGTGCTAGCCCACTGAGATACCATGCCGCAGTTTAACATGAATACCCCACTCAGACACAGTATACCGACTCCGAGCCGACCAGTCCTTGTTTTAGCCCCTTAATGACGAGCGCCAGACAGGGTAACAACAAGTACCATCTTTTAACGTCTTTTGGTATGACGCGGCTGGGGATCGAACCCCGGACGCTCTCCGGGTGGACGCTCTACCACTAGACCACGGAGGCGGTCTCCGAAAACAGGACATGTGCAATGAAGATACCCTCCCTGGTCTCTGAATGATATATAACGATTCTGTCACGATACATGAAAAAAGCGTTTTCAAGCACCTCGTGCACTTCGTGCCCCTGAGTGCAGTGCACTGCCCGTTCATCATAAAACTGAGGTCCTACAAGAGTTACTCAAGTATTGTGTACCGGGATATTCCATTCTGTGTTTGTGGGATGATTTTTTTCAAACCTTCATCCTTAGCAAAAATTGAGAATACATAGTATTACAAATTGATCGGGAGACAGCAAGCATAGAGATAAAAAAGAACTGTTGAATGTTAGTCATTATTAAATGCTGAAACCATTTGGGTCTACTCAATCACTTTAACACCTGACATGTTGGGCGAGCTAACTGAAGCATGTACTGAAAACAGCGGGGGAAATATATCAATTTCGTTTACTTTAAGACATCTTTTGTTCACGATATGCAGTAGCCTAAATAAAAGATGTGTCCTGTTCTTCTGAATTTCTATCATCGAGGTGCAGGACAAAGGAGCAAATCTATCAACCAAGACACACATTTCGTAATGACAGACAAACGCTATCTGGTGTAAAGAGGTTCCTTAGCTTATTGCATACACAGACTGAGTAATCAGCTTCAGGGTGACACTATTTTAATTGATATGTCATCTATCCAGGGAATCATATCCCTCATCAAACAACGCCAAATAGGCTTGACGAAGAAGAGAGGTTTTCTCAACTGTGGAACGATAAACAGTGCTAACGGGAACACGCTTAGAACTCACGGGCTGTTCTAGAAGGACTGCAGACCAGAACCCTAACTTCCCGACATCATTTCCAGGAACAGAAGAATCTTTGCGCTTTATAGACGGATAAAAATATCAAAATACAAATAATGATTGATTCACCTGAATTTGAAGTATTACAAGCAAAAGAATAATTGAAAGAACATCAGAGTGTGATGCGTTGTCATCAATCATTTTGATAAAACAATGACAGATACAACAATACGTCGTATAGCTTTATAATCTATACCGGGCGGTCGGGTAGTCTTGTGTTTAAGCGTTCACTCGTCACGCCGAAGACCCGGGTTCGATTCCTCACATGGGTACAATGTGTGAAGCCCATTTCTGGTGTCCCCAACCGTGATGTTGCTGGAATATTGCTAAAAGCGGTTTAAAACCATACTCACTCACTCACTCTAATCCGACCACCGCCCCCGACCATATAAAGGATGTCGCAAATCTTGACATAGATGTTTGTGACCATAATGACATTGTTTGTCTTTTCACAAATATAAGATATATGAATATAAAAACAAACTTGATACCTATTCAACTGAGAATTCACGAATCCAACAAGTATGAACAGGATTAGAGAGAAGCGGAGTTGAACATTTGTGTTGTATATAGTACAGTAAACTACGGTTATAACGAACTCAAAGGGACGACAAATTTTAGTTCGTTATAACCGTAGTTCGTTATAAACCTATATACAGCATATGTACAACAAATGACCGGGACTAAAATATAAGTTCGTTATATCGGTCAGTTCGTTATAAGCGTGTTCGTTATAACCGTAGTTTCATGAGACTCTTGTTATGACAGATTAACTAGTCACATGAAACAAATCAAGTGTTCTTACTTCCATTGAGTAGTATATTTCTGCAAGCAACACCGCCTTTATCGGGTTGGTAGTCATGGTTAATCAATTTGTCAATAACTGTAAAAACTCAAACTGGAAATACAACTTCCTTTTTTATGGTCCCTACTCGTTTTCAATCCCATATAACAATAGACCCCAGATAATGTATTCCATTGGGAGTCAGTTATTAACGATTTCCTATGACCAGACCGAAAACTGGGATCACTAATTTGGACGGCGAGAACAATTACACCAGATGAAGAAATTCTTACGTTTACGAATGCAGTGCCGATATGTACAGTGGGAGAAGCAAGGGTCCAACCACTTGATATTCTGGGGAGAGGGGAGGGCGGGGTGGGTATATGTGTATGGGGATTAGCTACATATTAGCTACAGCTGCACAACTAGATTTCTTTAAAACTAGGAGTCTGAACATTTTTCTTTTTTTAAAAACCTGCAAATGTAAACTTTCGTGGCGGACAATAACTTTTTTTTAAACAATCTGAATAGTAATTACTTTTTTCAAGAAAATTCTGGGGACAAATCCCCCTCCCACACACACCACAGACATGTATCATATCAAATGGTCGGTCCAAGTATCAAAGTATCATATGCATGCCACGTGGGGGAATGTATGATTCTCTGCAGGTGATGCCGTAAATATTAAAAGACATCCTCATGCGTCTGTGCATATCTCAATAAATTGTCAACGGTTCTTTGAGCATCTCATGAGTCACAGGGGATGGCAGAGACTCATCGTAACAAGGGAACTGGAACTGACAAAAGGTTTCTGATATATAATTCACGAATTGCTTTGTCGCTGGTTGCAGCAACAGTATGACGTTTCCTCCAACATGAAGCCAACATTCCGTGAAATATCGATGAATATTCATGCGCCACAAAGTGATCCAAGAGCCCAAGAGAAATCTCAAAAAAAATATTCTGGTTTTACCTTTAAAAAACATAATAAACATAACTAAAAGCTGACTCGGGTTCTCTGTATCACGTGTCATTTGAATATTTTGTTTTACTTTTATGTAGGACAGTGCAGTAATGTTTGAAACAGATGTCCGAGTGGCATTACATAAGTTAATAGTTTCCAGAAATATCAGAGCATTGACCAAGTTGCAATAATTGTACACAGACATGGACTTGGCACAACAGAATAAACTTAATTTCTACTTGGACATTTACATTTTTAATAGCTTTATTGTGTTTTCTCAGCAACTTTAGCTGTCGTGCATATTTATACTTCCTAATGTGCATGATGACGTCTAATAGATTGTGAGAAGCAAAACTTAAAAAACTATTAAAGATATAGATATATAGATATTATAGATACAGGAGAATGCAACGAAAATAAAAATACATATTTGTGCTTTGTTTAATGGGGCAATTCAACCTTGACATTTTTCAATGTGTTAACATGTTTGGTATCTGTCAGGGTTATTCTATTTGATGCAGCTCGTTGTCTCTCTCGTATCAGGTTTGAGGATCATTAAATTTCTTCTATTGAAAGATGGTGATAACAACAAATACGATACCAGAATAAACATATACGTCATCAGTTCTTTGAGAATTGATGTTAATTGTTAAAAGGAGGAATTAATACACGTTCCATGAAAATAAACCGTAATACGTTAAGACGCATTTGAAGAAGATGGTAAAAATAACAGATATGTTATCATGACAATCTCATACTTTGGAACATGGGACGTAACGTTATTTACAACAACAAAATGATCCTCAAATAATCTTCACATCCTGTCATAAATACAACCATCAGTAGTTCTATCAGTAGATATAGACTTTGATGTTTACACTCACAAATTTGTTTGGAAACAATGTCATGAAACTGCTATGTAACGTCTCTTTGACAACGTCAAATTCGGCCGGAAGTGTAACACAGGGTCAAAATCTCATTGCTTCTCATATCTAGCCAAGTGATTTAAACCTTTATGGCGGGAATATTTCCAATTTGTATGGTAGAGGTAACGTATCTGAGTGTAACGTATCTGCCTTACTAAATATAAAATTCTTTGATCTGTTGTTATTTGTCTATTTCCATGAGCTAGTGTGCCTCATACATTATTGAGTTGTTTAAAAGAACAACAAAACAACGCAAGTGAGAAAGTTGTTAGTAAATAAATATATATAAGACAGCTTTAGTAACCTATCTTGTCACATGCCGGGAGGACAGACGGCACATACACTCCCATTCGCATAGGAGACATTGGAGCATGTATAATTGTTGGGCCTACTGTTATCACGAATTGCATAGACAGATAGAGATAGACACATGCATGGACACAGATACACAGGCATATTCATGGATACAAAGAGTTAGACACATGCATGGACACAAATACACACTCAGGCATATTCACGGACACAGAGATATAGACACATGCATGGACACATAAACACAGGCATATTCATGGATACAGAGAGATAGACACATGCATGGACACAGATACACAGGCATATTCATGGATACAGAGAGTTAGACACATGCATGGACACAGATACACACTCAGGCATATTCATGGATACAAAGAGTTAGACACATGCATGGACACATGAACACAGTCATATTCATGGATACAGAGAGATAGACACATGCATGGACACAGATACACAGGCATATTCATGGATACAGAGAGATAGACACATGCATGGACACAGGGAGGTAGACACATGCATGGACACATAAACACAGTCATATTCATGGATACAGAGAGTTAGACACATGCATGGACACAGATACACAGGCTTATTCATGGATACAGAGAGTTAGACACATGCATGGACACATAAACACACTCAGGCATATTCATGGACACAGAGAGATAGACACATGCATGGACACATAAACACAGTCATATTCATATACACAGAGAGATAGACACATGCATGGACACAGATACACAGGCATATTCATGGATACAGAGAGATAGACACATGCATGGACACAGATACACAGGCATATTCATGGATACAGAGAGATAGACACATGCATGGACACAGATACACAGGCATATTCATGGATACAGAAGGATAGACACATGCATGGACACAGATACACAGGCATTTTCATGGATACAAAGAGATAGACACATGCATGGACACATAAACACAGTCATATTCATGGATACAGAGAAATAGACACATGCATGGACACAGATACACAGGCATATTCATGGATACAGAAGGATAGACACATGCATGGACACAGATACACAGGCATATTCATGGATACAAAGAGATAGACACATGCATGGACACAGATACACAGGCATATTCATGGATACAGAGAGATAGACACATGCATGGACACAGATACACAGGCATATTCATGGATACAGAGAGATAGACACATGCATGGACACAGATACACAGGCATATTCATATACACAGAGAGATAGACACATGCATGGACACAGATACACAGGCATATTCATGGATACAGAGAGATAGACACATGCATGGACACAGATACACAGGCATATTCATGGATACAGAGAGATAGACACATGCATGGACACAGATACACAGGCATATTCATGGATACAGAGAGATAGACACATGCATGGACACAGATACACAGGCATATTCATGGATACAGAGAGATAGACACCTGCATGGACACAGATACACAGGCATATTCATATACACAGAGAGATAGACACATGCATGGACACAGATACACAGGCATATTCATGGATACAGAGAGATAGACACATGCATGGACACAGATACACAGGCATATTCATGGATACAGAGAGATAGACACATGCATGGACACAGATACACAGGCATATTCATGGATACAGAAGGATAGATACATGCATTGACACAGATACACAGGCATTTTCATGGATACAAAGAGATAGACACATGCATGGACACATAAACACATTCATATTCATGGATACAGAGAGATAGACACATGCATGGACACAGATACACAGGCATATTCATGGATACAGAAGGATAGACACATGCATGGACACAGATACACAGGCATATTCATGGATACAGATAGATAGACACATGCATGGACACAGATACACAGGCATATTCATGGATACAGAGAGATAGACACATGCATGGACACAGATACACAGGCATATTCATGGATACAGAGAGATAGACACCTGCATGGACACAGATACACAGGCATATTCATGGATACAGAAGGATAGATACATGCATGGACACAGATACACAGGCATATTCATGGATACAGAGAGTTAGACACATGCATGGACACATATACACAGGCATATTCATGGATACAGAGAGATAGACACATGCATGGACACATAAACACAGTCATATTCATGGATACAGAGAGACAGACACATGCATGGACACAGATACACAGGCATATTCATGGATACAGAAGGATAGACAAATGCATGGACACATAAACACACTCAGGCATATTCATGGACACAGAGAGATAGACACATGCATGGACACATAAACACAGTCATATTCATGGATACAGAGATATAGACACATGCATGGACACAGATACACACTCAGGCATATTCATGGACACAGATAGATAGACACATGCATGGACACATGAACACAGTCATATTCATGGACAGATAGAGATGGACAATTGCATGGACACAGATACACAGGCATATTCATGGATACAGAGAGTTAGACACATGCATAGACACAGATACACAGGCATATTCATGGATACAGAGAGGCAGACACATGCATTGACACAGGGAGGTAGACACATGCATGGACACAGGGAGGTAGACACATGCATAGACACAGGGAGGTAGACACATGCATGGACAGCGGGAGGTAGACACATGCATGGACACAGGGGGAAGACACATGCACGGACACAGGGAGATAGACCTAGATAGGACATAGGGGGTAGGTGTGAAATAAGTATGAACACTACCTTTTTAATGCAAATTGTGTGAGGGGAAGGTGCTTCAGGTAGGGCAGTACATGCTTACCCTTTCAGCCAACACCTGGTGTCCTCACTGACTTTCACTTATCCATTCAAATAAAGAATTTTGTTTCGGCGAATAGTCGAGACTGGGTATTCTCTGGCGTTGCTGTCATATATTTAATGAAACGCTGCTTATATGTAACATAAAACACATGCAATGTACATGTCTGAAACTAGGTCTTTTACATTTTACAAACTCTACGAAAAACGTTAGACAAGTGCAGAAAGTCATTCATGAAACAGTGAAAGGTCCAAGTCGAGAGGGCCGATGCATAACGTCACACAGTATGTAAACATATGTGTTCCAAGTATATATGATTAGTGGAAAACCAGTATCAACTTGAACTAAGTTAACTATATTTTATATCTTTCAAATACAATCTACTGGAGCCACCATCTTATACAGTTACGGCGACGCACAAATAGTAGTTCATACCAGATTTTAATGTATTCATCAGTTCCAAGAAAGACACGACAAATTGATTTAAATTCTGAAACAAATCTACTTGTAACCAGTCCATCGAATCTATGTAAATATATGTATGCATAACCCAATGCATCTATCTAATGCATACGCACTGTGTACTTGTGTTACTTATTGGGGGCACGGGAGGCCCACTCGTCAAAGGTGCCGCAATTCGCTGTGCAGAGTTGCGTCCATTGAGAACGCCAGAAACCTATGAGTGTGGGATCAAATCCCGGTTCGCCCCGATTATGTTTCTAGGTTTGTCAGCACCATACCTGTGCTCGTGGGTGTCACCGAAGATGTAAACGTCTAAGACCTGCATCACTTCGGGCTCTCCTCCCACTTTAAGCTGACACACGACGTGATATGACTGGAATACTGTTAAAAGCGGCGTTAAACCCAACTCACTCATTCACTCACTCACTCACTGACGATTCTCTTCATACCTTTTTTGCATTATTTTTTTTATCTTAGATTCGTAATTAAAACATTTCACTGTGGTCGACAGAGTCTTAAATTGAGAGAAAGTAACATAAAGAGAATTCGAAGTAATGTGACTTACTGTATCTTCAGACTTAGATATGTCATATATATCCCTTTTCACACGTCTTGTAAACAGCAATGTCCTCGTGCGTATGAGACATTAGTTTGGTTGGGTTCTCTATTAAGCTTAACGCATCCCACAAAACAATGTGCCACGTGCTCGTTTATCTATATTGTCATTGGTTGTGCATCAGTTGGAAACTACTTTTTTATTATGTGAAAATTAATTTAATGATCCATTTATAAAATAAAACACGCCAGGTTTTGAGCAGTGTGCTTCCTATTCATCCTGAGCAGCTGCCGTGATATATTAGTTGCCTGTCTCGCCATTGTATTCACTGGTTTAAAATGTTCGCTCGGCTAACCACTAATTAAAGTGAATCAGGGCACATTTATTCCGACTGCATCTTCCATTCGTACAGTGTCTCGTTATGACACCAAATATTATGTCGGATGAATGTGGTGGTGAGGTGAAATGGGGTTTAACGTCGCGGCCAAGATTATTGCACTTATATAGCGACGTGCATGCACATGTGTGTGTGTGTGTGTGTGTGTGTGTGTGTGTGTGGCTGCTTGTACTAGTCCGACTGATGCCGATTTATAGTGCTAGCACACTGAGATATCATAAAAAAAATTAATGCAAATAATAGTCTTATAAACTGTGGTTACCATGGTTACCATGTCTGACAGTTGGTGGATGGGGAGATATATAGTCCATCATTAACTATATTCAAGGACTTAACAATACGTAAGGACGGAAATGGAAATTCCATTTCAAGAATAGTATAATATGTTATTGAATATTGGCATGACATGCAGCACATGTTTGTATATCTAATTTGTGTACACGATGTCTGGTTGAATAGCTCAAGCAAACATTAGGTTAGAGAAGAACAAAGTAAACAATACCACTACTGTATGTTATATTCATTTCAATCTTGAATGATTACACATAATTTACCTCCTCTGATAACCTGTGTTGTGTTTACCCAGTGTCTTAGGAACAGACAGGTTGGGCCAGTTATAGGTAACATCTTCTAAGGATTTGGAAATACTTCCTTGTAGCTAAGTAGTACTGCTAAAGTGTTAAATCCGTTCAAGACATAAGACTTGACCTTTGCATCATAAATATTTGATAATTCGTTACTGACGCCTTGTGTTTAGCTGTAAATCATAGCAGCAAAATTCGTCAGGCTGCTCTCGGAGTGTAGCCATTGTTTATTAGTACTTTTGGAAGAAAATCAATATTTATATGTGGAAAGATTTAGGATTATTGAGTGAGTGAGTGAGTTAGTGACTTGGGTTTAATGCCGCTTTCAACAGAATTCCAGTAATATCACGGCGAGTATGCTTACCGTGGAAGGAAAGCCCGAAGTGATGCAGGTCAGACGTTTGCCATTTTGGCGAAACCCACGAGCACGGGTATGATGTATGAACCGGGATTCGAACCTGCAATCATAGTTTTCTGGAGTGCCCAATGGAAGCAACTCTCAACAGCGAATTGCGTCGCCTAGGACGAATGGGCTGCTCATGGCCCCAGTAATCCTAGGGACGTATTGCATTTTTTATATACATATATATGTGGAAAATGAGAAAACTTCTCACAACTACTAACCGATTGGCAAAGCTTTCGCGGCACGATTTGCTGAATTACCACAGTATGCTGTAGGAATTACTGTGTTAATATTGCAGAATAACCGCTATACAGTCGATTGATGAATTACTGCGGTAAGACTGCGGAATTACGACGGTACGATAACGGAATTACCACAATCCGATATCAAGAATTACCGCAGAACAATACGATTTCCGATGTACGATTGCCTTATTACCGCAGTACAATATTGAATTACCGAGGTACGATTTCCGTATTACCGCAGTACGATATTGAATTACCGAAGTATGATTGCCGTCTTACCGCAGTGCGATTTTGAATTACAGCGGTATGTTTGCGGATTCATCGCATCTCACCGATTTTGTTCTGGCGAAACACGCGTGGAAACTCTTTAGGAAAGAGGTAAGTTAATGTGAGCAATACTGTGATGAATCTGCATGTCACTTGTGATCTCAAGATCTTTTTGAACAAGTTGTGAAAATATTCCGGTACGATGTATCTTGGGAGGGTTGGTTGGTTGGTTGTTTAACGCCGCACTCAGCAATATTCCAGCTTTATGACGGCGGTCTGTAAATAATCGAGTCTGGACAAAACATTCCAGTGATTAATATTATGAGCATCGGCCCACGCAATTGGGATACCATGACATGCATCAACCAAGTCAGCGAGCCTGACCACCAAATCCCGTTAGTCGCCCCTTAAGCTTAAGCTTACGACAAGCATAGTCGCCTTTTACGGCAAGGATGGGTTGCTGAAGACCTATTCTACCCCGGATCTTCACGGGTTCTTGAGAGGGTAATTGTGGTGATCACATTGTGTTCAATATAGACACATGTTTTGTTATAGCCTCAGGGGAATTGATTTAACTATTTGAATGAGTGAATCAGTAAGATAAGTTTGGTTTCAAGCCTCTTTGAACGATACATGTATTTCAGTGATATCAAAGCTATATGGGGAGGAATGCCCAAAGTGATGCTGGTCTTTCATGAAAATTACCACTTCGAAGAAATCCCAGAGCACTGTTATCATACTGACAATCTTAGAAACGTCAGCAGGGCGAATCTCCGATTTGAGCCCACAACCATACGTTTCTGTCCTAAGGGACGCAACTCCGCACCTTCTAAGGGTGGAAATTCATCGAGTTGAGACATCTATTGCTGCCACGGAGGAAAACTATATGCCACTTTTGAAAATATCAAATATCATCACTCCACTCGATGAGATATACAGCGTAGTTGTCAAACCCTCGTTTAATATCCTTTATTCCTCCCCGATTGTTATAGCTGAAGATTGATGTGTGCGACGTCGAACATCAAGCAAATACTTATTCGTCACTGCACCTTTAAATATGCATCGTCGATCAACCATTGACGTCATATGTTGGCTTCACTATCCAAGCAGTATTAATTATTTAAAAGGCTGGAAATTAATATTCTGTATCCGCTCGATATCCTGTGCTAAACATATTACTAATGTGCATGCTTTATCACACTCCACATAATCTTTCTAATACAAGGGCACCTCTGTGGTCTAGTGGACAGAGTGTCTGCCCGGGGAGTGGAAGGTCAGATCCCAGGCCGCGTCAAACCAAAACAAAATATGTACTCGTTGTTACTCTACCCCAATGGCATAAAACATAGACTGGTCGTACATTGTGTCTACGTGGGGTATCCGTGATGAACTGCGGCGTGCTATCTCGGTGGGACACACACACACACACACACACACACACACGCACGCACGCACTCACACATACACTCACACACACACTCACACTCACTCTCACTCTCACTCACACTCACACACACACAAAAACAAACACACTCACACTCACTCACTCACACTCACACTAACACACACACACACACACACACACACACACACTCACACACTCAAAATATGTTACTCGTTGTTACTCTACCCCAATGGCATAAAACATAGACTGGTCGTATATTGTGTCTACGTGGGGTATCCGTGTTGAACTGTGGCGTGCTATCTCGGTGGGACACACACACACACACACACTCACACTCACACACACACACACACTCACACTCACACACAAACACTCACACACACTCTCACACACACACACTCACACTCACTCTCACACACACTCACTCACACACTCACACACACACACACACACACACACACATCTTAAACCCTATTTTACCTCACCTGTCTGGAACATTCACACACACAAAAACAAACACACTCACACTCACTCACTCACACTCACACTAACACACACACACACACACACACACTCACACTCACACACTCAAAATATGTTACTCGTTGTTACTCTACCCCAATGGCATAAAACATAGACTGGTCGTATATTGTGTCTACGTGGGGTATCCGTGTTGAACTGTGGCGTGCTATCTCGGTGGGACACAAACGCACACACACACACACACACACACACACACACACACACACACACACACACACACACTCACACACACACTCACACACACACACAAACACACACACACTCACACTCACACTCACACTCACACACAAACACTCACACACACTCACACACACACTCACACTCACTCACTCACTCTCACACACACTCACTCACACACTCACTCACACACACACACACACACACACACACACACACACACACACATCTTAAACCCTATTTTACCTCACCTGTCTGGAACATTCATGATATCAATGTGGGTGTTATGGCTTCTGACACAAGTTTCGTAAAATCAGTAAGTTCCCATACCATGTCGGGGTCGGATTGTATTCAGGGAGTCAGCATCCTTAAGAGGCTGTACATAATATTGAAATCTGCGCCCCTCATGGTTTATTCTCCCTTCAGTGTATTATTGTACGATAACCAGTTCACAACCGTCGAATATTTCTTAAATGCAGCTCCTTACGGGAATATTCTGATACTGAGCTTGTAACATGGATATTCTGATATACAGTTCTCTCCAGGGATATTCTGATATACAACATCACAGGGATATTCTGATATACAGATCCATGCAGGGATATTCTGATATACAGATCCATGCAGGGATATGTTGTTATACAGCTCTCTTCGTGGATATTCTTTATATATAAAGCTCCCGGATATGTAATCTTCGATTAATGAGCTAAATTATCTGGAATAAAAAAATATTGATATTGATTTCGTACCTCTATCTTAACCTTCTTGTGGACACACGTTGTATGGGAAAGGTAGAGTGTCCGTTTTTTCCGGCAATATAAAACACATATAACCCCAAATTATTAATTGTATATTACCGAAGTAAGGCCACCATACTGGGAATTGTGTGTACTTATACCTCTGCTACCTGCATGGTACCTATGACTTCAGTCGTTACGTTTAAACGTCTGGCATGCATAAAAATACTTTGAATCACACTCTTTGTTCATCAAAAACTATCAGTTAATTTAATTACTTAAAAAACAAGAAGTAACTTATATTAGAGAACTTATCTTTAAAAGATCTTTTATAGATGAAACTTTGAAGTAGTTATCCCTTGTTAGGAAAAATCTATGCTGTCAAGCAAGACATGTTCGACTGTAATTCTTCCATCACAAAGGATGAGGATTCTCACATGTCAATAAATTACATCTACTATGTAATATTATACGTTATAGCAGTACCACGAGGTGCACATTGGGTTTTATGCCTCCCGTGTTAGGTTTTATACCGTGAGCCGTTATTTCAGTTATTTTCTCGACATTTCGAGTTCGTTCTCTTTACTTCGATTATTTCCGCGTTATTTCAATTATTTTGATACATACATGGATACCCCACTAAGGATCAGTATACTGACCCCGAGCCGACCACTCCTTGTGATAGCCCCTTAATGCCAAGCTCCAGACAGGATACCATCTTTTCACGTCTTTTGGTATGACGTGGTGGGGAATCGAACCAAACTTCTTTCGCTCTCCGGGCAGACGCTTTATCCACAAAACCACGGAGGCGGTCGCATATCTTTGGACACGTGCGTAAATGTACTGAAGTATATTTGTCATGCGAACTATTTTTCATATCCTGGATCAAATATATGCAGGATCGAGAGAGTTTTACAAAGTGTGATTGCTCATGACCGAGTACATTTTCGCGTAGACATATGGGCATATGTTTAAATTTGACGCAAACGATGGTAAGGTGACCTGGATAATCCCACTAAGTTATGCCATGCTTCGGTCATTATTAACGGTGTTTCCTTTACAAAGATCTTGTTCTTGGCAACCATAAGGGGGGGGGGGGGGGGGGGGGGGAATCAAGTTGACCAGTGGAATGACAGCGGCACAACTTTAAAATACAGTAAACTACGGTTATAACGAACACGCTTATAACGAACTGACGGATATAACGAACTTACTTTTTTGGTCCCGACTATTAGCTGTAGTTAAGCTGTATATATGCTTATAACGAACTTCGGTTATAACGAACTAAAATTAGTAGTCCCTTTGAGTTCGTTATAACCGTACTTTACTGTAATTGACGGGAAACTGAGGTACGTAGTAGGACTGAGTACTTGTTTCACAGAGCCATCCAGCCAAGATTTCACAAACATAAAATAAAATTTAATATATATTTTTAAACAATTACAAAGTAGAAACAACTCAAATAACATATTTCTTTCATTCTTTATTCATCGCGCCATTCTCTCCTGCTTTTTTTCTAACACTTTTATTTTCGCGACCTATTTCGACCTATTGACGGATTTTTACCCCATGTGGTTCAAGCAGAGAAAGTCAAGTTTGACGATAACAATTTAAATTTGCTTGTATTGGCGGCAGTTTATACCCAGAAATGTCGCGTTAGAGGAGCCCAGTGGACCACGTGTTAGCTTGTCACACGGAAGACCCAGGTTTGATTCACCACATGTCTACACTCATCACAACTCTAGGATACCGTATTCGACGTAATAAGCGCCCAGGACGCTCTCAAAATTACAAATAGGGGGCTCTTATTAGAAAATATTATTTTGGTGAAAAAAACAGAGTTGAAAGATAAATTTCGTGGTTTATGCTGACAGCCTGAAATGTTCATATACGACAGATGTGTTTTTCCAGAATTTATTTGCCCCTGATTAAGGGTGCATATAACACACGAGTGCGTATTATACATGAATAAATAAGTCTTGTGTACATAGATCAATCGGAAGGGGTGCCAAATGGAATTGTTCACTAGCCAATATATTAGCAAATATCGCCGTGGGCGCTTATTAGAGCGGGGCGCTTATAACGTCGAATACGGTAATATTTCCTGAATAGATGACTTTGCAAGATTTTCAGTTGAGGCACTGGGCTATTGTATTCATCAAGTCATCGTCATAATAACCCAATGTAGTTCGTTACAAATGTTATATATAACTTTATATAAAGTTTTCGGATGCTTTACAAATATTTGTAATTTAATCAGAAGAACAACTGTAAAACATCTAACTCATTTAATCAAAGACGACTTTATCTTATAAACAGGTTATCATCGGAATATTTACCATGTCTGTGTGACGTCACACCCCTTGGTTTAGAGCAAGTAATCGTCGGAAAACGTATGATGTCCGCCGGAAAACCTATGATCAGACGATCACACGATGGGTGCTCATGTGAGTGCGATTGCGTTTACACGTGTGAGCGCGTGCGTGCGTGAATGTGCGTATCTGTTTTTGCTTGTGTATTGTGTATTCCTCGGGGATGTGGACCTACGGTCGCGCTATACTCATGTATCAGTTATAGTCCGACCCGTACCCATGTAAAACCCTTGTACACAGATAGTTATAACACGTAATCGTGTTTGCCAAATGTCAGGCCTTCATAATACCGAACACCTATGAACACTTTCACGTATAATAAATTATAAATTCGTTTGGTACACGAATACCTGTAATTTAATTTTCTGTTATACAAAGTACGGACATGGACTAGAGAAACAATATCTTCACATTTGTTTGATCCGAAAGCACAAAAAATCATAGTCAGTATCGATTACCGCATTCTGTTGCACACTTTTACTGTCTGCTCTGTCGAAACTCATTTAAAGGTACTTCCCCGTGTCCCACTAACGCCTCTCCCCGTCCAATGAACCAAATGGGATGTATTACTTCCCTGTGACCCCCGGAGCAGGCTATCCAATCAAATTGCCGCCTTAACATCATGAAGTCACGCCATTACGCTACATGTTATGAACAATATAACAGGGTACCCGTCACTAAAATCGACACGAGGAAAAATTAACATCTGATAACACGATCGCATTCTATTTTTACTTCCACTTATGTTACAAAATATCATTTTTTAGGAGAATATCTCAGAATAATAGTTTTTGGTTTTGCAGGATTTAGTTGTATTTGTCTCCGTTTACATGTGGATTTCACTGTGAAATCATCAGGTTCCTATGTATGTCGTCAAACATCATCAAAACAAACTGGTGGTACATTGTTTCCTGGAATAGTCAACACCCGCATGTAGGGTTCATTCCGATATACCCTTATATCCACATATTAACAATTAGGACTCATGTACCTGTACAGTCAGACACCTGGGTGTCATCCAAGTTTACCCTTGTCTACACAGTTGGACATTCAAGTGTCTCTCGCATATGTACCTTTGTCTGTAGTCAGAATCTCGCGTCTCGTTCTTATGTATACCTTTGTCTTCTACCTCAGAGTGTGTGTGTGTGTGTGTGTGTGTGTGTGTGTGTGTGTGTATATATATATATATATATATACTTACGAATGGACTATTATCACTAGCTATGATGTCATATGCTTTATGACGTCAAAAGCATAACGTTGGCTGTCGCGTAGGGCTACGTTTTACTTCTCCCTCTATTGTCACTATTACATCATATTAGGCATTATCACGCCACAAATACTACTGTTATGCGTCGGCTAGGACTACAATATAAGTTAAAGTTTTCATTACACTTTTATATATATTCTAAATAACGGTCCGTGGTAACGTGGTACGAGTTGAAAGAGCTAGCCAATAAAGACTGCGTTCAATCTTACTCCACTTATTGAATTATTAGTATATTCTCTCACACACACACACACACGCACAAACACACTCTCTCTCTCTCTCTCTCTCTCTCTCTCTCTCTCTCTCTCTCTCTCTCTCTCTCTCTCTCTCTCTCTCTCTCTCTCTCTCTCTCTCTCTCTCTCTCTCTCAAGCCATAAACTACAACAACTATTTTGTACCCCTAAAGTCTCAGGACTGAGAAACCTCAGCAGATTTATCTATTGTATACTTAAAGGATTCTCATGTGTACTCTCATACTCATGCGAATGCCTCTGTCCTTCAAATGACTTTCTTCTATTTAAGTCCTTGTACCACCGTCAGTGTTTTTTATGGAAATAAACAATGTCAAATGTGTACCATCCTGATGAAACCCACGAGCGCGAGTCCAGTGCCCACAAACCAAGGCTCACAGTCAGGACGAATAAGGAATTCAGATCCGCGATCTTTGAATCCTCGCACGTCTAAGGGAGGCAACTCTGAAGAGCAAATAACGGTGCCGTAGACCAATATGTTCCTTAATCACACAGTAGCAATTGGAAACATTCCCTCTCTTCTTTCATGCAGGGATGATGTGCTCCAAAATCCCCATCGAATGAATACTAGCACAGAAATAGAAAATCACGTCATGCTGTAAGTAGGTTGTGCTAGTTTGTCCATTGTACACACACACGAGGAAGTAAAAAAACAGAAACCCCCGATAACGGCTCTTCCTGGTTGCAGCGCTCACAATCACATAAAGAGTGACTGTTTGAGGAGATCACTTTTGCGACGCTGGCAAGTGCTTGGAGTGGATGTCTGGTGTCATCATGGCGGCTTTCAGTAAGTCCTCGCTTCCTTTTCATGATAATACGATGTGATTCGATGTATCCAGTGAACTAATTATGTACCGTTGGTAACGAGTGATCCGTTATTTTACAAATTGTCACACAGAAATGTATAATGTAACAGAAGTTTACTGAACAATCCCAGGGGCGGAAACAGCTTTTCCGAAAACAGTGGGTGCAGATTTTCATTTTTAAAAATTATAAAATCTTTGTTCGCGCCTTCGACGCCTTTGCTCCTTCTCGCATTAACGCGCCCCGCTTTCACGCTTTAGGAACCGATATAGGGTTCCACGGAGGACGAAGGGAGGAGGGATGTTCCCACTTGAAAAGGAAGTTTTTATTAGTCAGTTGTAGGAATATACGACCCGAGTACAATATTACAAACATCTCTTTCCTTACACTGTACCGAGATCGTATACTTCACAAACTGACCAATAACAAGTTCATATGAGTTAGTGAGTGAGTTGGGTTTAACGCCGCTTTTAACATTATTTCAGTTATATTACGGCGTGTCAGATTAATGTGGGAGGAAAGCCCGAAGTGATGCAGGTTTAAGGCGTTTAGTACTTCGGCGAAACCCACGAGTACAGGTATGGTGCTGACAAACCTAGAAACAAAATCGGGGCGAACCGGGATTCGAACCCACAATCATAGGTTTCTGGCGTGCCAGAGGGACGCAACTCTGCACAGCGAATCGCGGCGCCGTAGACGACTGGGCCACCCATGTCCCACACAAGTTCATGTGTTGAATGCAGGTGATAAGTGGATACCATGAAGCCATACAGATTCAAACCACAAAGACATTATTTGAGATATCAGCAATCGAAAATATTCAAGTTTGCTTCCTGAATGAAGTATATATAACTTTCCAACGTATCTGATCAAAGCCTTTTTTTAATACGATTAATACCCTTAACCACGGCATAAGATTATACATGAACAGATTTAATTTATTATTAATCACAATTTTGTTTTGAATGCCATAATGAACCAAACCAAGGAATACATGTATGTGGTTGGCATATATACCTTTTGATACCTATGGATCGTTATCTCTGATATTACTCAGGTGGGCTTTGTGTGTTGGAGATTTTGCCAGATGTATCGCTATTTGTTCCATCCTGTTCCATACAAGACAAAGGACCGTTGAACATGGGTTGGTTGGTTGGTTGGTTGTTTAACGCCGCACTCAGCAATATTCCAGCTATATGACGGCGGTCTGTAAATAATCGAGTCTGGACAAGACAATCTAGTGATTCATATTATGAGCATCGATCCACGCAATTCGGATCGATGACATGCATCAACTAAGTAAGCGAGCCTCATCACCCGATCCCGTTAGTCGCCTCTTAAAGCTTACGACAAGCATAGTCACCTCTTACGGCAAGCATGTTTTGCTGAAGACTTATTCTACCCCGGATCTTCACGGGTCTTGAACATTGGAATACACTTCAAACTTCATTTATATATGGGTGTAGTTTCGTTCCTGATGGCTTTGTGGTATCTCAATATAGGAATAATAAAACAAGTCACACTTGGCTGCTCTCACGTGTGTGCAGGTTCGCATAATGATAACCCCATGATGACGCAGCTTAACCAATACAGAGATGCACCCATGTTCAATACGAATAGTCACGAGTTGAACGGGTTTCACGATTTTTATGTGCAGAAAACCTACAGTTTATTCTGATATGACGGCCAGTGTTTGCATGTAAACCACTATTCCGACGTACCCCTTTTTTATCCCCAATTACGTAATTTTGAACATGTTAAACCAAAGTCAAATTATAACTTGTTTGAATAAAACAAATTACTTTTAATTTACTAGTTTATTTTTTGTGCGCCCCGACCCACTTACGGAATCTCACTACTTTTAGCATGGTTTCAATCAATCAAACGCCAGTCTTGACTGGACGGATGTGAGCTAAACATTTCTACGATGACAATGACAAAGTCCAAGGCCTTTGTGTAGATTCCAGATAAAACTGTTTGAATAATGATCGTATTCCTCAAAGACTTAAGATAGCTTTCCAACCGGCCCACTTGCACAAAGTATCTTATCGCTGAGATGATCGTAACTCCCATACTATAACATGGGCTTACGATAGTCGTAGCGCAAAGATCGCTTTGTGCAAGTGGACATTGTCCATCAACAGCTCTGCTATCTCTGCATCAATCAGCTCTCTAAACAGGAGCACGCCATCTACAGCCCGTGATCACTTCAGTGTAGTTAATTCGGAAATAAATGCACTGGAAACAGGGGTACGACATCTACGTATACAGTTCATGAACACTTCAAGGTGAAAGTTTATTAGGAAATAATTGCCCTGGAAACAGGGGTACGACATCTACGTATACAGCTCATGATCACTCCAAGGTACTAGTTTATTAGGAAATAAATGCACTAGAACCAGGGATACGACAACTACGTATATAGCTCATGATCACTTGAAGGTACAAGTTTATTAGGAAATAAATGCACTAGAACCGGGGGTATGACATCTACGTATACAGCTCATGATCACTTCAAGGTACTAGTTTATTAGGAAATAAATGCACTAGAACCGGGGGTATGACATCTACGTATACAGCTCATGATCACTTCAAGGTACTAGTTTATTAGGAAATAAATGCACTAGAACCGGGGGTATGACATCTACGTATACAGTTCATGATCACTTCAAGGTACTAGTTTATTAGGAAATAAATGCACTAGAACTAGGGGTATGACATCTACGTATACAGCTCATGATCACTTCAAGGTACTAGTTTAATAGGAAATAAATGCACTAGAACCGGGGGTATGACATCTACGTATACAGTTCATGATCACTTGAAGGTACAAGTTTATTAGGAAATAAATGCACTAGAACCGGGGGTATGACATCTACGTATACAGCTCATGATCACTTCAAGGTACTAGTTTATTAGGAAATAAATGCACTAGAACTAGGGGTATGACATCTACGTATACAGCTCATGATCACTTCAAGGTACTAGTTTATTAGGAAATAAATGCACTAGAACCGGGGGCATGACATCTACGTATACAGCTCATGATCACTTCAAGGTACTAGTTTATTAGGAGATAAATGCACCAGAACAAGGGGTACGACATCTACGTATACAGTTCACGATCACTTCAAGGTACTAGTTTATTAGGAAATAAATGCACTAGAACCGGGGGTATGACATCTACGTATACAGCTCATGATCACTTCAAGGTACTAGTTTATTAGGAGATAAATGCACTAGAACCGGGGGTATGACATCTACGTATACAGCTCATGATCACTTCAAGGTACTAGTTTATTAGGAAATAAATGTACTGGAAACAGGGGGTATGGCATCTACGTATACAGTTCACGATCACTTCAGGGTACTAGGAGGAAATAAATGCACTAGCTAGAAACAGGGGTGACGTGGTTGTGTTAAGCATTGTACATCCCCATTCAGGAAAAGCATATTACATCATAACATCCATAAGTATGCTGCAGTAAGGGAGTTCGTCAAGGATGTGTCCTTAGTCCCATTTTGTTTGCCTTGTTCATAAATGATCTTGCCATAGATATTGAATCCAGTTGCGCACATGGTATCCAATTTCATCCAGATGTAGTTCAATTGTTTTTATTACTTTTCGCAGATGATGTCATTCTCATAGCAGATACTGTTTATGGTCTCCAGAAAAGAATCAATGTGTTAGAATGTTATTGTAAAGATTATTCATTAACAGTCAATATTGATAAAACTAAAGTAGTAGTTTTTAAAAATGGGAGTGTTCTTTCAAAATATGAAAAATGGGTTTACGATGGAAAATTGTTGGAATGTGTAACTACATATAAATACCTTGGTGTATTATTTTTTCGAAATCTATCTTGGAGTGCACATATATCTAATGTTGTTAATCAAGCTAAAAAGGTTTTGTTTAAGCTTTTGAAGTCCCTACAGCTAATTAAACCTACTCCTATGAATATTTTCTTTAAAATTTTTGATGCTAAAGTTGTGCCAGTACTTCTTTACGGTGCAGAAGTTTGGGGTTTATCTTTATCGTTTTGCGAGGAGATTGAAGTTGTTCATACACTTGCTTGTAAACGTATTTTAGGAGTTAAGTCAGCAACTTCCAATCATGTTGTGCGTGGAGAGTGTGGGAGATACCCTTTGTATATCTATGCTTTCAAAAGATGCTTGAATTATTGGTGTAAGATTTTAAAGATGCCCGATTCGCGTTATCCACGAAAAAGTTACAATATGCTTGTGCAGCAGGCCATAGCAGGTAAGACTAATTGGGCCTCTAGAGTTAAATTACTTTTGTACGCCTATGGCTTTGGCTACGTATGGGAAAATCAGCATCTTGTTATTTCTATTTCATTTATTGATGAGTTCATACAAAGATTAAAATGCTCTTATGAACAAGATTGGCATTTTGCTTTGACCAATAGCCCCAAGTATTCATCATATCTTTGTTATAAATTTAGGTTTAGCAGGGAATTTTATTTATCGTCTATTACAATCAATAAGTTTCGCATTGCGCTGGCACGTTTTAGAGCTAGCTCCCACTCGCTCCACATAGAAACCGGGAGATATTTTGGTATCCCAAGACAGCGAAGGTTATGTATGGTTTGTAAAACAGGCTATGTTGAGTCTGAATACCATTTTGTATTGGTTTGTGAAAAATATTATGCTCTCCGAGTGACATATATTCCTCAAAAATATTATGTAAATCCATCAATAGAACAATTTTACATACTTATGTCGTCTCTGCATCAGTCAACAATTAGAAGTCTGGCTTGTTATATTTACCACGCTTTTAAGTTAAGGAATTCATTTTTGCAGAAGTAATATTCTTTATCTATGAATGCCTTGCTGTTGTGTATTTAGGTGTACACAGTTGTATTTTTATACATGTCTGGTGAACCGAATTGTACTATGGGCCGCTGGCCCACTCATGTACTGAATAAACAGAAGTATGATTGCTCGTCAGACAATAGTTTCTTTGGCTCACATTATTTGAGCATACCAGATTGATGTGTTTGAATGGGTATAAATTATGATAATTATTGTTTTAGTTATATTGTAATTCATCGATCGCTTTATATCGCAACCGAGCTGCAAGCAACTAAAACTTTTACTATTGAACCCTAATTCCAACATTACAGTTTTCCAAAATGTATTTCCATATGTGCTCCTCAAATGAAGTTAAGGACCATCAGATTCTTTCATTACTTCTATAGGGAATCTGTCATGACATGCCTTGTGCTAGTGAACCCATTTTACAACACACACACACACACACACACACACACGCACGCACGCACGCACGCACGCACACACACACACACCTTTCGTTCATAGGGGACAGATAACTTAATAAATAATTATAGTAAGTAATTCCATAAGCAATATAAACTCATTACTCCGGACCACGTCAGTCCTGAATTTCTGCTTTCCGTGCGAATTATTAATTGGTAACGTCAATGATCATCTTTAATAACCTTAATTTCAGATACCATCCATGCTGCCATTATCTGCGGAATTTTCGTTCTCTCAGAGAACCAGAATGTCAAGGCCACGGGAAGTGACATCAGCAATGTTGACCGGCCAAGATGTAATGTCAGTCATGACAACAAATTAGTCAACTGCAGCTCTCTACATCTAACGTCTCTGTCAAACGTTACAATTCCAGATGGAGTCAACATTCTTCTCCTCGACCACAACAATTTATCATGCATAAACAACTTTGAATTTGCAAAATTTCCTAATTTGACGCATCTTGACCTGTCCTACAATGTCGTAAACTCCATCGAGGAAGATGGTTTTGAAAACATGAGCAGTTTGAGATTCCTTAATTTATCCCACAGTATTATCGAGCCATCTGTATTAACGAGAAATTCGTTCAGAGGGTTACACAACCTTAAAACGCTCTGGCTGAGTAACAACAGTATGACTGAATACCCCGACGAAGCTCTGAGCCGGCTTACATCCTTGGAAACTCTCTTCATCAATGGCGTTCCAGATGGGGAATTTGGACCGGGCTTCAGGAACCTTACAAAACTAACTCATCTTACCGTCTCTGGGAAAATCGGATTTTGTAACCAAACAACACTGTCAGCATTTACATTTAATAACACTGTTTTCTTGGAATATTTGGATGTATCAAAATGTTTAATTTTACATATTGAAAATGAGACCTTTTCGCAACTGAGGAAACTGAGAACGCTTGATATATCTGGTAATTTTAGACTCACATTTCAATCATTTGGCATCGGAACGTATGGACTGCAGTTCACGAACATCACAACCCTGAAAGCCAATCACATCGTGTTAAGGCATACTAGTTGTGTAGTAATTCGCAAGGCACATGTTGTTCACCTCTTCAACACCTCCCTAGAAAATCTGTACATAGATGATAACGAAATTGTAGATGTTGAGATGAAGGCGCTGGAGCATTTGCCCAAGACTCTACGATTCGTATCGGCCCAGAGGAATAAATTCAGCTACGGACAATATCTACGTGACTTAGCTTCTCTCACGGGACTCGAGGAAATTTGGTTAAGTGGACAACCATACCCCATTAATGTTCCAAACGATGACACTGTCGATGACCAAACGTGTGCCCAGTCTGGGACACCGTATTGTTTCCATGATGAGATAGACGAACGTGATGTTCTGGAAAGTGAACTTCAATCTCGCAGTGTCTGGTACGAATCAGAGACAGTTAGTGATCGTTTTTCACCTCTTTTCAACTTATCACTCCCACCAAATCTGAAGACGATAGTGTCGAACTTCACACAAATGGCGTTCCAGATCGGGAAAATACGCTTTGAAGCATCAAATCTATCCTATCTTGATTTGTCCAGTAATCTTGTCATCTTTGACAATGGATATATAAGAGGGCTGGATAATGTTACATACATAGATCTATCCAATAATCTAGCCAGGAAAATGTCTCCTACATTACTCGCAAACTCCTTGAACCTTCGCACCTTGAACATGTCGTATAATTTCTTTGGTTGGCAGATACAGAGAGATAAAAAGGGTGAAATATTCAAAAACCTGACTCAACTTACAGAGTTGGTTATTTCCAATAATGATTTGAAAGGGCTGAGAGGTGATGTATTACGCGATCTGTATTCCTTACAAATTTTAAACGTGTCAAATAACGGAATGTACAACTTTAACGCCAAAATCAACCACTTGATTCATCTACAGGTCATAGACTGTTCACACAACCAAATATCGTGGTTGTCACGAAAAGTCATGGATGATATCAAGGAAATTAAATCGAAGGTTCCAAACTTAACATTACATCTTCAAGGTAATCCATTATCATGTTCCTGCAATCAGCTGCCGTTTCTCAAATGGCTGCTAACTTCGGGGATCACACCTGATAATATGAATGGCTACTATTGTCTACTGCCTATTGCCAACACGAGCAGAAGATACATCCTGAACAAGGCGGACTTTGCGAAACTGATAGATGAGAAAACTGCAGAGTGTCAAAACAACTTCGGACTCGCTCTAGGATGTGCATCCGTCTTCGTCGCAGTTATTGCACTGATGGTTTCTGCAATCGTCTATCGGTACAGATGGAAGTTAAGGTATCTGTATTACGCTGCAAGGTTACGTTACATGACGGACAACGACGCTGAAGAAGAGCAAGATCAGTTCGCATTCGACGCCTTTGTCTCCTACGCTGATGAAGACCGAGGGTTTGTCATTAATGACATGAGAGCGCATTTGGAACACGATGCCAGTATGACTCTCAACATCCACCACCGTGACTTCATGCCAGGCGAGCCTATTGCTTCAAACATCGTCGGCGCTATCAAGAAGAGCAGGAAGACTCTGGTGGTTCTGTCCCAGAACTTTCTCAACAGTTACTGGTGCACCTACGAACTGCGTATGGCCCAGATGGAGAGCATCAGTAGTGGGAGGGACATCATCATCATCATCATGTATGAGTC